>NW_005054382.1:2883748-2905425 GCF_000277835.1 Geospiza fortis
GTCTTATTCTAATAGTTTACAAGGGTGGAGGTTTCACAGCTACTCTGAGCAAGACATTCCAGTGCTGCACAGTTAATTTTCTTTCCTGATAGTCACTTGACACTCACAAGGTGCTGTTGTTCCTTGTATTAGTGTCCCTTGCACTAACCAGGGAGGTTGAACTCCATAATTTTGCCACTGCCTTTCAGATAACTGCAGGCCTGTGCAAGACTGCAGTTTAGCCTCCTCTTTGTCAGACTAAACAAGACAAGCTTCCTCGGCCTCCTCTTCCAGGTGATACCAGCTAGACTGTTAACACCCTAGTAACTCCCTCAGGGCAATGTCTGATTTAACCATGTCCTTCTTGAACAGGAGACCTCAAAACTGAACAGTCTACTGGTGTAGCCTCACCAGTGCCCAGCAGAGGGAGAAAACAACTCTTGATCTGGTGGCCATGATCTTGTTATAGCAAAATATGTGGTTCACAGCTATGTCAACCAAAACTGAAATACACATCTGAGCCCATGTTGTTTTGTTTTTCCAATAATTCTATCCACACTCCCTGCTGTAGTTCTGTCCCTCACAATGAGGAATGTCTATTTCTATCCTTTGATAATGAACGATATAAACCTTGTTAGATAGCCTGAGGTTTCTAAGTCATCTTCACAGGCTGGCATGGGGCATACCAGTTGTCTCTGTATCTTAGAATCAATGCTAAAAGAGTGATCCTGGAAGAGATAATATCCAAGGGATTCTGGATCTACTGGGGGAACATATCCTTTATACAAGTTGCATATGGTCAATGTGCAGTGATTGTTTCTGGTATATAGGTATGTTAAAGTTCTACCTGTAGTTAGGTTAAAATAAACGTATTCCACATATGTAAATTCCCTGTACTATTATCTTTGTTTCTATCCTACCAGATTGCAGTACAATAAATTTGCTCTCTTGAACTCTGTTTACATGTCAGTGCTGGCCTGGCTGCCTTTGATTTCCCTTATGACATTTCAAATAATATAAAATATAGACAGCAACAAAGCAAAAAACTTTCTCTTCTCAGGAATAAAAGTCAAAGGACTCCAACACTGGTAATAATAAACATGAATGGGGTCAGATGGAGCCTTCGTACTCTCTCTTTTTCTATTATATCTCCATGAATAGGAGTCATGGCTTTGAAGTATTTAAGTTTCAAAATCATTTTATCTACCAACCTTTTGGTTCTTTATTACTTGCAGACTACTACTAATGTCTGTGGAAATTGGTGGTTACAAAAGTTCACATAGACAGAGCATAATGTAGGATGTGAGAATTACTTTTGCTGTCAGTCCTGTGTATTTGAGGACATAACACTTTCTAACAGTATGGCAGCACCTAAAGATACATGCCCTGAGATAAACAATTTCCCACTAACCTATAATGGATCAAAGCTTGGAAAACTCTCCTGATCTAGCTATACAAACAGCTCACTCTTGTGTAATGGTTTCAGGTAGAATATCTTCTAATACTAGAGGGTTGTTTAATGGGCATCTTTATTTTTCATTCACAGTGAATTCATCCATTTCAAAGGGCAAGTACAAGGTCAATGGAGATTTAGGTCCCATTTGAGTGCTCAAAGTAGAACCAAATGGGATGTAAATGGTCTTGTTATGGACTCAAGGTAAATTCTACACAGATTAAATAGGCCATAGTGTCTCAGTGAGAGACAATGGTTAACAGCAGTAAAGGACGGAAAAAACTGTTCAAGTGATAATGTGTATATAAAGTGCCCTCTTTGCCATTCAGAAATATAAAATTAAGCCTGATGAATTTAGGACCTTGATTAAAGCTTCCACCATGTAGAACTTGCAGAAAAGCAAACTGCTATCAGGTAAACTGGTGTGTAAGGGCTATCACCTAATTTCACAGAGTACACTTATTTACCCTAATTCTTTTCAAACCTCTCTGCTAGTCTGTTTGCATATGCTGTTTGCTTTCCTTGTCATCTATTAATCCACTTGAGAGGCTTTCTTTTTGCCTCCCACAAAGCCTGAGTTCCATGTTCCTGAGAATTAACATCAAAACTCTAATTCTTATCATTCTAAGTTTGAAATAAAGGTAAAAACCTAATTTTAGTAAAATTTAAAATACAGTAACCCCCTAGATAAACAAAACTGGCCTCATTTGTTGGATCTTTTCAAAACACTTTCAGAGTTAGAGCAATTCAAAAGAGCTACAAAGTAATTGAAATATCTGCATTGAGCAGATTCATAATTTATCCCATAAATTTTCTTCAGTTCATTCATCACCTTTTCAAATATCCAGAAAAGAATTATCTGTAGATAATCCATATTCTTCCTCTAAAAAATTTAGTAACTATAATTTTTATTTCTTTAATTATAAATTGATTATCTATGCTGCCTAGCTGAATGGCGTGACGTTCATAGACAGTCCTTTTGATGTAATGAGACTGTTCTCAAGTAAATGGACAAAAAGAAATTATAAGGACACATTTCCATGGTACTTATAAATCAGAAAATGTCATTTCTTTTTGGAATTCTTTGTTTAAAGCAATGCGTATTATTTTTTTTTCATAGTAAGTTATCACACTTCTTAAATCTCTGCTCAAGAATTGGTATTGTTCTGTGACTTTAATTAGTTTACCCACTGGGAAAATTAAATGCTTCACTGTGTACACAGAGAAGTAGTGAATGAAAATGGATTTCCATGGAGATTTCCTAGCAAAAAGCGTACATTTATTTTATGCAAACTTGGTGGCTAGTTTTTAATTCTTGCACTATTTAATTTATAATTGTATTTATTTAGTGCAGGTTTTCTTGAAAATTATAGCAGTGATAATCTAACATTCAGAAAATGGTTGACAGCATTACTGATAAGCATAGTTACTCCATCTTTTCCATGTATCTGTACACATGAGATGTACAGCTAGCTAATATTGTTACAGTACTTATGAAATATGAACAGATATTGATAAAGTCATGATGGTAAATAGGAATAGCTTATCCAGTGTGAACACTATTCTCTGGCATGTAAGCTACAATCCTAGAAAATGAAGTGTCTGTGTTTAGCAACACCGTAGAATAAACAATGACTCATGAACCACTACTCATTTCTTTTCCACCTGTTTCTGTGATCTCAGCTCCATGAAGCTATTAAGATTTTCATAGTGCTTTTTCCATATTATCTCAGACCTCTGTTCTCCACTATAATTTTCTCAGTCCTCTCTGTTGATACTGCTAGGTGACCACGCTTGTGATGCCCATTGACACCCTACATTACCTCCTTTGATATTATTCATTCCCATTTGGTAAGGGTATTCCAGTTTCATACTTGTGTTTTGCCGCATCATTTTATCCATCCTGCTGTTCAGCAGTGGTAAGCTTTTAAGGTAAGCTTATTTTTTATTATACCTTCAGTTACCAACTTTGTAAACATCTCCAAGAGTAGTAACTTGTGTGCTTGTGTCTTTTCTCTCAGTTTATAACACCTGTGCCCTGACTCAAACTAACAATCTAATAAAAATTTCTATCATGTCAATTTCCACCTTAAATTTTCTATCATCTCACTTGCACACCTTAAAATTTCTGGGTTGCCTACGCTGAACCTCTCATGTCTATGTCTATGTCACATCTATGTCCTCCAAAATGTTTTGTATTATACGTGCACCTACATGTGCACAAACTTGTATGGGCCTACCATTCTAGTATGCCCAAAGGACCCTGTCTTCATTTTAAAACCAGAGCTTTCATGACACAGCTGAATTACCCAAAACCATTCTACCATGGGGAAGATATCCTCCTTTCCTGGAGGTTGCTGCAGGACTGGTGCCTGTGGTGTCACCACCACTGCAGATCCTGTGTGTTCTGCCCTCAGCAGAGCTGCGGGCCTCACTTCTGTGTGCCCTCCTACTCTGGCTGCTGCCTCCATTGGCTGTGCTCTAAGCTGGACACATCTAGGCCAAGCTGAAATGTTGTTTGAATTTTCCTAATCATTTGGAACTAACCTCTTTGACCAGGATCAACTGACAAAGTTTAAAATCACATTGTCTGTCTCACAAAACAGGAGGGCCAGGGAGGAAGAAAGGAGCTGCAGGACTCAGCCCTGAAAGGATGAATGCTCTTAGCTTTAACACTGTTTGCAAAAGAAGGAGGAATCATTGCTTCCCTTCAGGCAAACTTGAGGATGTGCTCTCCTACTCTTGCACATGTTTTCCTTCATTCCCAAGTTTTCAACAGAAATGACTCATAATTTCAGAGGAAGTTTCAAGGACACAAACTTCAAGTCGATGTAAATATGTCACTGAAACTCTGGGCAAGATGCTGAAGCTTGAGAGCTAACTAAAATGGTTGCCTGCTTTATTTTAAATTCAGGTGTATTTATTTTCTCCCCAAATACCCCACTGAGTCTTTGAGAAGCAGTAAAAGCAATATAATACATCAAACCCCACTGATAGTGCTATTGAATTGTACAAACTGCTTCACTAAATAGTACTGTTGAATTGTACAAACTGCTTCACTGTACAATTTTCACTAAATGTGAAAATTGGCAAAGGTTTTGACTAATGTGAATAAGACACAACAGCTAACATCAGCTGGCCCACTGTTTTTCAGAAAGTTTTTTCTCATAGATTAATTAGATAATTAAAATTATAACTATTGCATTTGGTTTTTTTTCTTAAGTTTGTAATTCAATTAAATAACAAGAATATTAAAAAGCTACATTTGTGTTGCTTAGAGACATTTTTTGTTTAAAGAAAAAAACTAGCCAAAAAAGTCTTGCTCATTATCAAGTTCAGGAATTGAATGAATTTGCACTTCACTGTGGCAATCCCTTATTTAACAGTAAAATATAGAAAAGCCAATGGAACTTAGACTGTGAATATTTAAGCAAACAATTATGGCTACCAGACTAACATTAACACTACTCAGTTGAGTTATAGATTATTTTTCTCCCAGATTTTATAAGAAAACTTACAATTTTATTTTCATATAATCCACTAAAATTATTAATGAATGCTAACAATGCTCCTCCATTAAACAACTTGGAAAAATGAAGAGGCTATATGCTTTTGCCAAAGGCAATAATGTCAGCATCTAAAATTAATAGGGCCAAGATGAGAAGTCATTTATTATTTAGTATTTGGTGATGCTCGTATACTCATTTAGATACTAGCATAGAGTTTCTGTTTATTCATTAGTAAAAAACATAAGAATGTTTTTCAAACAATATATTGGGGTTTTATTTTTTCTTTAAAGAATTTTCTTTATAAAACCATTTGAACAGTTGCAGAATTATATTGGTTTGATAATATCTGAATGGGGAAGCTTTCTCAGTTCCAAGACACACAGGAGAGGCAAAATTACACTGAGGGGGAAATTGCCTGGAAGTTATAACCTTCACCTGAGAAAGCAGAAACAGGCTTGGGTTCTACTTTTGGTTAGTGAATACAAATTATGGTTGTAAGGAGAGATATACAATCTCTTTTCCACGAGCCTTCTGAATCAATAAATAAGTTTAAAAGAGCCTAATCCTCAGCCAGAGAGACACGAGACTACATTTTGCATGACAATTATTTCCAGCCACTGGATTATAACTATTTTAGGTGGGATCCATTTTCCTTGGACTTTCTTGTCTATTTTTTTCCAACTGAGAGATGAAAAGAAGTCACAATCTCACCTCGGTAAATTATTTAACTCAGGTCAGTAGGGAATATTTCACAGCTGTTCTTATGTCTGCAAAAGGCAATTACCTTCGCTGGAAACTCTAATGTGAGAACTGGCACAAAATTTCAGCTTCCTGACTTTGGGACACATAATTCATAGCAACTATTTTTTTTAATTAATTGATCAATCAGGATTCCCCACTGTTAACAGGGGAGCATAGATCGGTTAACAGGTGAGGTTCTGCTGTGTTGGAGGGCATGGCTGCAGGGGGTCCAGCAGGAGAGGCTCCTGCCTTGTCTATAGTGCTGAGTAGAAGAGCTGTGGCTGAGCGCACTGGGAGGTATACCCTGAAATACATGAAGAGCAGAAATAAAACATAACGTCATTCCCTGCAGAGTCAGGAAAAAAGGCACTAATTATCACAGTGGAGAGATCTGGTTAGGAGTGAGTTGGATAGTGCACCAAGAAAGGGGGGAAAAGGACTCAGGAGTGACATAACTTGAGCCTGTTCAGGAAGAACAGTCTGGGGACGGAGATTACAAAACTGGAACTCATATTAAGCAGAGAGGATACTAGCTAGAATAAAGCTTTGGTGATGAAAAGGTAAAAGTCTCAAAGTGTCCTGGAAGGTGAATGTAGGAATACCATTTTTGATGTTCATGAGCATTTGTTGTATGTTTTACCCTGCGGTTCCTCGAAGTACACCTAAAGTGCCTGTTATCACATTTTCTGTAATGGGATTTAAATGGTTTTATTTCATTTTTCTAACTTCTTGGTGTCTTTCGTGTGAATTCCAGATTTTACAGGAGTTGATAAGCATTTGTTTTTTCTTCATTGGCTGTGGTGATTCTGTTTACTTGACAAGTCAGCATTGTTACTAATAGAGAGGTTTTTATTAAATTTACATTCCAAATCTTTCCTGACTGAGCTGCCTGATGGTGTAAGGCATACACTTTCTCTAAATCTCCTTTCACCATCCTTCAGAAAGCTCATATAGGTAGAAGAAATAGTTAAAATATCCTGTCAGGTATCCTATATTATTGGCAATATATGGAAATGAATACCTCAATTACAGTATATAGATATAAAAACAATTTTGAAAGGATATAGTGTTTGAAAACTGGCAAATAACAGAAAACATGGTGGTTTTCTGAGTGAAAGTAACTCGGGTATTTGTTATCAGGGCTCAACTAGTAGTAGGCCATCCTCCATTTCATTCCTGTGTGCTGTTAATCTGGCCCCCAGCATCAAATCAGAGCTTTCCCAGACCATGCTTCCTCCAAATGCTTTCCACAAAATAGTTGTCTGCCTTGTGATATAAGCATGCATGTTGAATGATTGCAAGCAGAATGAATAAATTGTTTCTTTTCTGTTATTTTACTCATATTGGCAGGAATATAATTGAATT
The DNA here is from genome assembly GCF_000277835.1 of Geospiza fortis. Taxonomy (NCBI): domain Eukaryota; kingdom Metazoa; phylum Chordata; class Aves; order Passeriformes; family Thraupidae; genus Geospiza; species Geospiza fortis. The sequence goes on from NW_005054382.1 coordinate 2,890,796, forward strand.
TTTTTAAAAGCAAGGGAGAGTTTGAATTATCAGTGATGTTCTTGAAAATCAAAGACTTTCTTTCCTTTTTAGGTGAACATTAAATCACACTTCTTTATCCTTCCTGACTTTTTGCTAAAAGCTACTTGAGAGTGAAACAGAATAGAAAGGGAAGAGTGATGGATAAATGCTCAGGATTTCCAATCAAAATAATCCTGTAAATTCTCTAACAGAAAATAAATTCAAAACATATTTTCCTGTTACACATTTTATTTAATTTTATTTGATCTTTATGTTATTCACACTTCCAATTATTTTAAAATTATTGTTTCATTCCAACACGCTTGTATTCTTCAATTTGTTGCACACAAAAGTTAGTAGAAATATTTTTGATTATTCCATACCAGTATCTGGGAAATTATTGAAAATTTTTCATACATTTTCATAAAAAACTTATGGTTAGAAAATAACCCTTTTTTTTTTTTTTTTTTGTTATCAAAATATGAACACCACATCGCTAGGCAAGAATAAGGCTTTACAAATCTGGTAATTAATTTTGATAAAAGTGGGTAAGACTGGATTAAAACTCAAGCTTCTTAGGACATATAGACACAATGTTAAAAGACTACATAAAAGATGTTGCTTCTTTGGTTTTTTATGAGAAAGTTTGAAGAAGAACGAAACTGCTCCCATAAACTTAATTAAGTAGTATACACATATCTTAAAGCTGGCTTTGAAAAGGGACTGTGTTTTGTTTATGTAAGGATTACATTATGAATATGTCTATGAAAGCAGTAAAGCATCTAAGCTGTTTGTCCAATTCTTATTTTCTCTAAATTTAATTTACCTCTATAGCAATTATGCATTTACTTTTGCTGTTCTGTACCTTACTCCTTTCTTTGAGGAAGGTACTGTTCTTATTACAAACTTATTGTGTTTTGGGTACTCACTCTCCTAGAGCTTGAAATATCCTAGGGAATATTCCTAGGATTTCCTTTATTTATCTAACTTCCTTCAATAATGCTTCCTTTTTACTGTTCCATAGAAGCTGAATAAAGACTTCTATAATTTGAATACTGTGCATTTTCCCAAGTGTAAACTATAAGACTCCAATGAACCAGTTTCCATAGAAAAAAAAAAAAAAAAAAAAAAGCATCTGCCCATCTTTAAAAATGCATGTTAATATTGTTATTCTTTCTATTTAGAAATAAACAGTTCCATAGTCCTTAAAAGATGTAAGAAGTTGCAGATCTGTTTGCCTCACCTGCAGGTTTATTCAGTAGCATGTGAACACCTGCTCCTCTGTAATTATTGAATGTAAAGAAAGTGGGATATGTTTAATAGATGCGTAATTCCATTTTAATTTTATGAGTGCTTTTTCCTTTTAAAAGTTAACTTAGTGTTTTTTTAGAGTCAGAATTTTTACCATTAAAAAATAAATGTTCATTATTTCATGGACTGCAGTTTAAAGGCACCCATGTTTGCTACATGTTCTTATTGTAATTGCAATGTTGTAGCTATTTTTGTTCAATAATTTAGAGGAAAAAAAATAGCACAGCTGAATCACCCTTCAACTTTATGATGTGAACATATTAAGCTGTGCTCAGATAGGAATGTAATGCTCAGAACTTTCCTAAAGAGTTGACACAGAACTTTGGGAAGAAATCACAACCTATAAGTTTAATATTGTGGTGTAGAAACCCTGTTTTTATGATACTCAAGTTCCATTCAATAGATATTTGATCTTCATTAGTCCATTAAAAAGAGAGAGATTTTGTGACACACTGTGTTATCACCATGAGCCAGAAAAAAATGCGCATTGCACAGTACAGGTTTAGCCTCTCTTCTAAATTAATATTGACTTCATATTTTGAAATTTCTAATTTTTTGGTAGGATGATAGCATTGTATTTTTAAGTATTGTTCAAGGCAATTGCTCCAGTGTGTTGGTGTTGAGATTTCAATTTGGACCTCCAGTGTTGCTAAAAAGAGATCAGGAACCCAAAAGAGCTGCTGAGTCTGGCAAAGTAAATTCCTCTAACAGTCTCGATGTACTTTCAAGTAACTTTAGAGAAATCAAGAAAAGAATCAATGAAAATTTAATAATGCCAGAATGATACACTATACCCTCTATACAGTTATTCAGTTTCACACATGGTAAAACTCTTTTTCCTGGATCAGAAAGAGAACTCTGAAAAAATGACCCCAAAATATATAGCTCTTTTTTTCCCCTGGCTTTTTTTTTTTTTTTTTAACTTTCTTAATGACATATGAGTGATAGGAGAGGAAAAGTCTTCTGGCAGTATGATGTGTTAAAAGAGTGCCAACAATGAGCAGTTAACCCTCTTTATAGAAAGAAATCCATTTGGGGACAAGGAAATTATATAAAGATTGTTTAAATGAATTTCTAGGAGTGAATAAATTCACCTGTTTTACAGAGACCTGAATGCCCTCCTGAAAGTTGTGTTTGAGTAATCCACAAAGAACAAGACCAGTTCTTGTTACACAGACAGGAATGGAAGGAGAATTAAAACACTTGGGAAACTTAGATTTTTAATGAAGCCAGAAATAAACTCAAGGTCAAAAAGGAAATTCATACTTAAAATATCCCGCCACAAAACTTACCATCAAGACATTAATTTCTTTTTGCCATCATGTACTATAGGAAGGAGACCAGAACCACTAACATTTTTACTCTGTTACATAGCTCCAGTATTACAAGTATACTTTGCTATGTTTTTCTGTATTTTTAGATTCATTAGGGATACCAGAAATCAGATGATGAGAACATAAAACTGCTGTGAATTTCTGAAAAAAAAATGTGGACAGGGCTTGGTGTGGTTGGAGAATTTGCAAACTCACCTTATCTAAACTCACTACTCCAGTATGACAGCATCTTGATCCATGATAAAGTGGCCTGCAAGTAATTTTTCAGTTTCTGTTTTGAACTCTGCATCCCAAACTATTTATTCACTCTTTTCTTTTTCTCCCTGCTGAAACATACACATTCTCTATCCTGTTCACACACTCACTGGAACTCTCCCATGGAGAATCAATAACAGAATAACCTTTCCTCATACATAGGTAATCTTTTTCTTCCTGGCTTCTGTGTGGTTATTACCTTGACCTGTTCAATTCTCCTGTAAAGACAAGGCTTCTAAATCATAGTTTTCTTCTCAAAATGGTTACGTTTTCTGATCACTTTTAATATTCTTCCTCTCTCACTTAGTACAGAGTAAGCCTGCTACACTGGGTTCTCCAAAGACATAACTGGAATTTTTAGCAGATAAGTTAGGAGGACAAAGAGATACGTGTATATATATCTGTACATATAAAGACTTTTTAGTATTTCTCATATTATCCACTGAATTCCTTCATGGCTCCTGAGCCACGGATTAGGAGCCTTCAAAAGACATTGATTTGGATTATTTACTAACATCACAGGGCTTACACCTCTCTGGAGCTCAAGGCCAAATCTTTCATTGATGTTAACAGGACTCAGGGACAGGCATGACTTTTTAGAATAGGTATCTTTTGTTTTCAGGAGTTTTCTGTTTCCACCACTGCATTTGCCCAAGAGCTATATTTTATGTACAGTTTTTATTGTGCTCACTTAAGGTCACTGACATGGTGGTTACTATTTTGCTTCATCTCTGACCTAAATTGATGAACAACAGTCACTATTCATGAGTGTTTCTAGCACTGTTTTTATGGGAAAAGAGAAGTAACATTGTTGGTATGGAATTATGATTGAGCTTAAAACAAAAGACTCTATTTCATCAAATATCAGCTATGAGCTTGTCGGACAAGTTCCAACTGAAAATGACAAAGACATCCAGACGAGTAGTTTCAAACTTAATCATTTTGTCTATTTCCATAATACTTGTGGTATTGGCAACTCAGCTGGAATGAAGGAAATAAGTGACACTTCCTATCCTAAAACTGGAAAGGTAAGAAAATGCAGATGACTGATGCATCTACTTGTCTGTCATCAAAAAAGTTGGGGTTTCCTGCTTTTTTTGTTTTTCCTTTTTATTTTTTTCCCTGAAGTACCTATACTATGTACTGGGCTGAACACATATAAACTTTCCTATTTGCATCCATTGTGTACCAAGCTAGCCTACTGTTTTGGCATATTTAGGGAAACAGACAGAATGTGAGCTAGTAAGACAGTGAGACTCATCTGTTGTTTCACTCTAGATTCTAATTTTTCTCTTTTCATAATAAAGAATAACCTAGGTAAATAGATTTGATATGTAAGCCTGTAGTATAGATGTCTGAATTTAGTTCTTCCTTCTAAATACTTGGAGAGTTTAGGGTAGGACTCAGTGCCTGAGTAGGCAGAAAAAAATTCTGCCACATGGGGGTGGCACTTGGCTTAGAAGTTGGCACTCAAGGCAAAGAAGTTGCTGATTTAGGCATCTCCACACTGAGAGTGTTGTTGAAGAGATCTTTCTAGATCCCTTTTCCTCAACACAGAAATTAGTTTTTACCTAAATCTCATTTTCAGTGTATACAGGAAATCATATCTGTGGCCTTGTCAACATTGCTATAAATTGGAGATTAAATTTTACTGACATGGATAAAATATTGTCCCTTTAACCTGTTATAAATCAGTAGCTATACATAAATTGACCAAATATTTGCTGATTTCCATCCAAAAGCAATCTATCATGCTGAATTTATTTGAAGTTTAGCGAGTTCTATCGAACTGATAACTGTAACATGGTAGTTGCTCACTTACTACCAATTGAAATGCAATGTAACCCTAGATTTTTTTTTTTTTTTTTTTTTTTTGCAAATGCAAAGAGATGCTGAATTTTTGTTCGTTTGCTTTATTGAGAAAACAAAGTATTTATCACTGGCTCTGGAATGAAAGCTAGTTGTTATTGTTTTACATCTGCTGAAGAAAATTGAGGTTTCATTTCATACATTAAGCCGGGTGAATCAGATTGCATATGACACCTCTCCTGTGTGACAAATGGGTTTGTAAAGTATTACTTGCACAGCATAATGGTAATTTGTCTACTTGGAGGCTGTAACAAACACATTACATTTTTGTTTAACGGTTATAATTTATCATTCCAATACACAGAATACTTTATTCCTCAACAGGGGATAAATAGGATGTCAACATTGAAGTTACATTTGTTTCCCAAAAGCAGCGCTACTAATTCATTCTTGTGTCTCCCCATAAGTAGTAGCCAAGCTGAGTCTGGGTGACTGTATTTTTAAGAACAGTCAAAAAATTATTCTGAAGAAATAACCATGCTGCATGACCACTCCCTTCTCATTTGAGGAAGTGTAGCACTATCGGGAAATGCCATAGAACACTTTTATTTTTGTCTATTTCAGATGGAAGTTATGACTGCTTTATGTATATTTGTTGATATGGGCTTAGAGAACATTTTTATATCTAAGTAAATCTTTTTCTCTGCACAACTCCTTTGAAAGTTTTGCTTGTCCATGTCAGTTTGAAAAATGAAAAAAAAATCCTTAGTTTCAGAAGACCTTTAAAATTACAATACTGCAACCAGAGAGAAAATTATTCTCATATTGCATGAAATATGTACAATAGAAAGTCAAAGTAACAGTATTTAAGATAAATATAGAAACACCCATTATGGCTTTCATGTGCTGGACATGTAAGAAATGTTATCAATGTAACCTTTCAAATAAAATAAATATATGGTAATCATTAACAATCACATGAAATATTACTCCGAGATACCCTCAGCTGCATTTTATAAGCTCTCAACATAGCACAGCAAGTGGCCATTTTTATGTGAGTAATTACAAGTTGCAGATTGCTGAAGATGATTTCTTTCAGATTAGAAAATAAAAGTAGATTCAGTATTTCTTTAGATACAGCTATGTCTTTGATCTTAAAGACAGAAATCCAGGTTTTCTGTAGGTGTCTGGTGTAAAATAGAACAGACTATTTCTGTTGAACAGGACCTACAACGACCATCCAATCCAACTCCCTGACCAATTCAGAGCTTACCAAAAGTTACAAAATGCTCTTAAGGGCTTCATCTAAATACCTCTTAAACACTGACAAGCTGGGGGCATTGACCAGCAGTCTAGGAAGCCTGCTCCAGTGTTTGAACACACTCTTTAAAGAAGTGCTTCCTATGTCCAGCCCTGAAGCACATTTAAATCACTTCCATATGTCCTATCACTGGACAGAGGAAGAGACCAGAACCTCCCTATCCACTTACCCTCCTCAGGAACCTCTAGAAAGCAATGAAATTACCCCTCTTTTTCTCCAAACTAGACAAACACAAAGCCCTCAGCCATTCTTCAAAGGATATACCTTCCACACATTTCACCAGCTTTGCCGTTCTCTTCTGGACACATCAAAGGACTTCACATCCATCTTAACTTGTGGGGTCCAGAACTGCACACAAGTGATTGAGGTGAGGCCATACCAGTGAAGAACACAGTGGGCTAATCACCTCTTTTGACTGGCTTGCTATGCTGTGTTTGAGTCACAGCTTGTTATACTGTATTTTATGCACCCCAGATGCCATTTGCCCTTGCTGTGGTTTAACTCCGGCTGGCAGCTAAGTATGACACAGTCCCTCTCTCAACCCCCTCCCTAGTGCCATGGGGAGGGAGAATCAGAAAATAGAGGAGAACCCATAGTTTGACATAGGAAAGATAAGAACAGTTTAATACTTAAAATAAAATTTTAAAAACTCCAAATAATAAAAATAAGGTTAATAAAAAGTGTATCTCCCCCTTAAAAAAAATTAAAAAACAGAATGACACTTGATGCCCACTATGATTTCTCACCACCTACTGACTGATGCACAGCCCATCTCCAAGCACTGTTTGACCCTTCCCATCCAACTCCCCACAGTTTATACACTGAGAATGAAGTTCTATGGTATGGAATATCCCTTTGGCCAGATCAAGTCCACTGTCCCAGCCATGCTCCTTCATAATTTCTTCTGCACCTACTTACTGGAAGAGCATGAGAAACTGAAAAATCCTAGAGTTAGTGTAAGAACTGCTCAGCAATAGCTAAAACATCACAGTGTCATCAGCATTATTTTCATACTGAATCCAAACTATAGCACTGTACCAACCACTAGGAAGAAAATTAACTCTATCCCAGCCAAAATCAGGACAGTCCTAATGACTGCCAGAGCACCTGCTGACTTCTGTTGAGCTTATCATCAGCCAGCATCCCTTTCTTCAGAGTTTCTCTCCAGACACCCTCTCCCACCTTGTAATTGTGGCCAGTATTACTCCATCCCAGGTGCAAAACCCAGAAGTTTGGCAGGTTAAATTTCAGAGTCCTGGTTACAGATGGGGAGGGCACTGTACTAGCTAAACACTATAACATCAGGATAGCTGGCACTCAGAAATGGGCAGTTTTACCCAGTAAAGTGAATGATTAGAGGTCTTGGGGCCGAAACTATCTCAACCTAGTCTCAAACTTTCAGTGGGTAAGGGGGCCGGCTCATTGGCATGGAGCCATGCCATGGAAAGTGAGGGCTCAGTGGACCACTTTTGGTAAGCAGAACTGGCTCTGTGGGATGAACTGAATGCTGGGTTAAGGCATCCAATGCCGACGCCCATCAGAGCCCAGAAAAGATGTTGGTTAATCTAGACAGCAGGATTGTGGCCATGGAAGTCAGAATTGGCCAAGGAGTGTGTAACAATTCACCTGCTGAATCAACTAGCTCTGAAAATGGATGGCGTTGGGACAGGTGGCCCAGCACCATGCGAGCAGTGGTGGGTGTTACAGCCCACAGGCAGCAGGTCTTGCCGGATCCTGGTGACAAGGGAGAGGACCACTGCCATGCCTCCCTCCCCACCAGTCAGCAGAGATTCTCCCCTGATATCCCCCTATTGGTTGCTCTTTTGTGTCCACCCCCTGATTTCTCTGGTGGGCTGCATCAGCCCAGCATGTGCACGAATCAGGGGACATTGTTGAAAGCCGCAGTGCAATGAAGGTGAAGGCTGGGTGCACCAGCTGAGGTGGGATCCCAGGGTGTGTGTTGCACCTGGCAGCCCTGGGCACACTGCCAGCCTGTTCTGCTCACCGCCCTCTTGCAGGGCCAGGGAGGTGGAGCACGAGCATCCATGCTAGGACCCTAAAGATGGTGAACTATGCCCGACAGGGCGAAGCCAGAGGAAACTCTGGTGGAATTCTGTAGCCATCCTGACGTGCAAATTGGTCATCACACCCAGGACTGGGGGAGAAAGACTAATTGAATCATCTAGTAGCTGGTTCCCTCCAAAGTTTCCCTTAGGAACAGGGGCACTACACAACGTCCTTTTGTTCTTCATCCCCCTAATCCTTACCCAGAATTTCACAAACACATCAACCCTAACTGTAAGGGCTGTGCAGTCAAATATCTCCCCTATGTACAGTTCAACCCTTCCACTTCATCTTTCCTGGCAATTATGCAACCTTATCCAAACGTCTAAAAGTACTCTACTTCATAAAAAATGAAAAAAATAATGTTTTTTTCCTCTATTCACACTGGGCTTCCTTTTTTCTACAATTATTATTTCTCCACAGGTAGCAAAAATTGTTTTATCAGTAAAGAAAATGAAATTTTTTAAAAGGACTAAGTTTTCTAGTATATTTCTCCCGTACCCTTACACTGGGTCCTCATAATTTTTGCTCCTTGATCCCACAAAGTAAGCAAAAGAACCTTATTAGATGCTTAGTTGCTGTTTAGTAAAATTATTTATAAATGTTTATTAAAAATATGTAAACTAATTTAATTTGGAAAATAAATATGAGATTAACTGCATGAACAGGAACATCATGATTCTCTCTTACAGTAAATCTTTTTAGAACTTCCAGTACTGTATCAAAAGTCTCATAACTGCATGATACAAAATGATGATCTGATATAAAATACACTCTGTTAGTTGAAATCCTTTCAGAAATACATGGTGGGTTATCATTGTACTGTCAGGCTTTATGTAAGATTTTAAATATAGTTTATTCATGACTTTTTAGCTTTATGCTAAATCAGGTATAGCTGTCCTCTTACAGTTAACATAAAAATAAAAGGTTTTTTCAACTGTATAAGCTCTAGCTATTTGAAAAGAAGTGCAGACCAAATACACTTATGTGATGTATTCTGTTTGCTGGATATTTCAACAGTTATACTATTAACAACCATGGAAGAAATTTGAGACAACCCCTGCTCTGTGAAATCAGTACATTTATGTCCAATCTATTACATTATATTATCATAGGTTTCTGCAGAATTAAAGTTTAATATGTTGAATCATATCAAGGGCAATATAATTTCACAGAGCAACCAATCTGGTGCAATGGCCTCACATAAAACTGCTAAATGTATGTCTTGGTTTAAGACAACTACACAGGGTGGACAGTCCAAAATGTGTTACCTCCCTTTTCAGTTTTAACCACTCCTTTTCCATCAATAAGCAGAGAGGAATGCAGGAAGATATAAGAGAAAAGATAACTATACCAAAAAATGAAACACCAACAGGCAAAATAACAGTAATAATCTCTAGAAAAAAAGGTGTCCGTCCCGTAGACTTCCCAGGAGCAAAGGGAACAAAATGGCGTAGAAAGCCTCCTCTCAAGATGGCGCCCTCTGCAGATAGCTCCACGGTCTGAAAGGCAAAGGCAAAATGGCCGACAAGCCACCCCTCTCCAGACCACACGTGGAGAGAGAGAACAAAGAGTGAAAAACAGCACAGCAACCAAACCTCCACGGTTACTAAAACTGCCCCTAAAAAAACCCAACAGGGAACAGGGACAAAACAAAAAGAAAACCTTGAGTCCAAAAAGTCCGATGCCTCTCAAGCTCTGTGCTTGAGGCCACTTGATAGAACCTTTCTCTCTCCTGATGGAGGCAACTCTGTTGACAAGGGCAACTGGGAAAAAACCTCTGGAACTGGGACAGCAGTAACCCTGTGGTGTCAATTTCTCTGCCTCTTCCTCAGCTCGCTGGACTCACTTGGTGCTGGCACTGCACTCCGAGTTGCTGGTGGCTGCAGGGAATGTGCCTGGGAGGAAGAAACAGTGCCATTAGCACCAAAACCCAGTAGCTCCCACCTCCGCAGGTCCCGCTGCAGATGGGTATTTGTGTAATTTGCCCTGAAATAGCCTGGGATTGCCAAGAGACTGCAGCTTCTTGGAGATCCAAGACAGGCAAGGAGCTTGCAGAGGAACAGAAGAAGATTTCTGCCTTGTGCCGTCTCAGTTTTCTGGTGGAAATGAAAGAGAAAAGGCCAAAGGCTTCTGCCTGAACAACCTCAAGTATTCAAAAAAACCCCGGCACATCCAATCTCCCAAACTCGGGACCAGAACCCCCAGTTCCACTTGCGGTCCCAGGACTTTACAGGAACAGTTACAATTTTGGGTTATATGATGTAGCACAGATACGGAATACCATACACAATTTTTAGGTTACCCATGACAATGTATCAAACAAGCAAATGTGTCATAGCTTCAGGCGTATGTCTTCATTCATGTTTATGTTTTCATTCATGGTTTTTAGGGAACAATAAAAAAACCTATTGCATAGAAAGAAAGGAAAAGGTTAAGAAAAAAAAGCAACACTTTTGTGTTAATAGTGCCCGTCACTCCAGCTACTGCAGAGAGACTTCCCAAAGAGACATTCCCTGCTTTTAGAACTGTATGACTCAGTTTAAAAATTAGAAATGTTAGGTTTATGATTTAAAAAAAAATAAGAAACTATTTGATTAAATTCAAATGAAACTGAGTGATGGAGAAAAATTATCATTTCATAGAATCAAAGTGACTGATTTGTCAGACACCTTAGCAGTCAGAAAGTCCACTGATTTTATGCTTATAAAATAGGCTAAGGAATTTAATACTCAATCTGAAATTCTGTTTTGTTATGATGGAAATAATATAAAAATAATAATATGCATTGCAATGCAGAGTGAATGAATGTAAACTGCTTCCTACATGGGCAAAACTAGAGAGCACTGACACACTTCTAGCTCTAACTGTGAGCCAAGATGCTGAATGTTTAGTTAAAAAGTATTGAAGAATTGCATGAATTTCTTGCAATTCTTCTTGCAATTCTTCAAGAATTGCAAGAAATGCATGAAATTTTTAAAAGGGTATTGGGGAGGGGGCAATGAATCATTGCAGTACGAATGTGTAAAGCTAAATAGACACTGTTTACTGGTTAACAGAATTAGTTCACAGATGAAACAGAAAGCTATCAATATTCAAAATTTCCCCATCAGCTATCTATTTTTTCAAAAATTAAAGGCAATATTAGAAATATTTTAAAGATGTTTCTTTTAATCAGATAATTTGCCATGTCTTTGTGAATTATAGTGTGGAAACCTATCATTTATGATGATGAACTTCTGGGAATAGGGAAATATATTTTCATGCCATATATATTAAGTACAGATCTTTTAGGATAGCAACACTGAGATTTTATATAGCACTTCTTATGATGCTTCTTTTGCAGGAGTGGGATTTGGGTTTGGGAAATCAAAATGTTTTTCTGTATACTTGTCTAGGTGTCTAAATTCTCTGAGGTCCTTAATTCACAATGGCTACAAATGAATTTTTCTCTCTAATGGCTCCACAAAATTATGCAGGGCCCAGTAAGCAAGGTCTTGTCCACATGCATACTGCAGCTACTCTGGGGCATCACAGTGCATAAAGCAAAATGAAAAAAGAGAAAATAGGAACGTGACAAGAGTTTTTAGGGCTAAGTATTTCTTACAGTTTTCCATGGTAAAAATTAATTTTCATGTCTCTGGAAAATCAGAGGACACATTATGATTTTAAGTCACCAGTACAGCAAGATGTTGTCACTAATATTGCATTCGACTAAGAGGCAAGTACATGCAAAGGTCTTTTTTTTTTTTATTTTATTTTATTTTATTTTTTTTATTTTATTTTTTTTTTTTTATGTAGGAAATATTGTTGAGGTGCACAGCCTGGTGTATGTGTTAACAAGGGGCCACACTCCCCCGGGGCCCTGGAGTCCCAGCCTGTAACCTCAGATCAACCCCGTTAACAAACAGGAGGGACCTTGCCTGGAGAACTAAGAATTTATTAATTTAAAGGCTGACCCAAGACCAGGACCCCAAACACAGGGGTGCAGGATCTTTTATACAGGGGACATTTCAGGGGAGGATCTATAACCAATCAGGGAGACTTTAGGGGAGGAGCATAAGGTGGGGTTAGCAAAGTTTAAACCAATGGGGTAATACAGCACAGGGGGAACAATTCAAATAAAACAATGGAACTTTCCAGAACAAGGAGCTGGTACAAGGGAAGATTGACAACTGAGGGGAGGAGGAACCGTGACTGTTTGGGAATAAAGAGTAGGGGAATAAGGGGTAGGACTAGGACAGGATTGACAACTGGAATAGGAAGGCATAATTTAGACCAAACCATTGACATCGGGGATAACAGAACAAACCATTGAAGAAAAATACACCACAACACAATAGTACATTATATTTATTCCTCGGGCATGAAGAAAGTCCTTCTATGACATATATAGGTCAATACACATGAATGGCCAGATTTTTACATCATAACTATACCATGATTCACTTTTGCATGGGACTGCTGCCAATTAGTCTTCCATGTTCAGTTTAACCTTTGAAAATACTTAAGGGCTATTTTATGTATGCACAGTTTGGAAATTTAGTTATAAAAAGCACAAGTATAGAATATTCAAAGAAGTTATAAAAAGATGCAAGATATAAACAAATTCTACTTTTTTTATTTAGTGAAGAAAATCTGACATCTCAGAATTCTTGAAAATGTGTTTGTCTGTAATCATGTATTTTAGATTTGAAAAGTCATGGGATCCTATGCCTTAAAACCATTCCACATTTCTAAATACAGAAAAATTGTTTGTCACAGAACTGTACATCATTGACCTGAGGCATCATAGGGTTAGGTTTAGGGTAAATAATGTTTTTGAGATGGGGAGGAGAGGAGTCTAGCAAAGTCACAAAAACAGCAAAGTCTAGTTGAAGCCCTTTTGAGTCCTAAATCAACTCATGAAAAATAAGTAGAAATCTGATAAATGCTTATGTAGCTGTGTGATTCTTATGCATAAAATGCAAATTCTATTTATAGAGGTTGTTGAATATCTGTACAGGCTAGTCATTAGGAGGAAGTCTTTCTCCACCACCTTCTCCTGCAATTTGCCAGCCTTTGTGGAAAAGAGCTTAGTATCCTCCCTAGTCTGCTTTTTATGCTCTGTGCTGGTGGAGAAGGGTCTGTTGAATGGCACCCAAATCATCCAGTTGGCTGGAAAATGGTTTCTGTAAGCAGCCTGTGGGCTAGATACCTGGTACAGGCAAATTTGGTAGCCCTTCTTCATTTTTCTTCTGTATTAGGCTGAAGTGTATGGAACTTTGCTTGAGGTACACACAGTGTGGTTCCACTTTGTAGACTTCACTGACAGTATTTTTAAAAATAATGGATATTTGTGCTGTGATAGCCAGAGTGGTGTTCATGCTGCCACCCTTATCTGAGAAATCCCAGGTGAAGTTTCTTTTCAGGCTTAGTAGATTGAAAGTCAGTGTCTTGGATCCTATGCTAACTTGGATAAGAGAATTGGGAATTACTTCCTCCTTTTGTAACTGTGCCACTATACACACACAGACACATGTAATTGACATAAAAACAAGATTAACAGTGAAAGTATATATATGAAAATACATTCTTCATGAATAAGTTGGTTTGAATTCTACCCAATATTTGATATTGTATTTCTATTTAATAACTGCACACATAAAGATGTATTGGGGCAATAAGGAGTTTCCTCTGAATAATTCTGATGGCAGAAATACAAAATGATGAAACATTGTTTGGGGAATATATGGAGCCTTAATATACACATGTAGGGAAGAAACTACTTTATAGTTTGAAAAGGTGAAAATTCTTCAGGGAGATGCATTCTGAAAATAAAGTGTAGATTCTTTTGGATTGCTTCTTCCTTGCTCCAGACAACAGTGAGAATATTATTATCTATTTTTCTACTAATGCAAAAAATTTTTTTCTTCATATCTGGGTTGCGTCCAATTTAAATAACTACATGTCCAAGTGGATTCAGGGACAAATTTGTTCTAGATGGACTTCTTCACAATGGATATGTGCTTATGATTAGGGTTCTCATAGAACAAATGCAAACTCCTTCAATGACAAAAGATTAATTAGGAGCTCTGTGTAAGAGCTATGCCAACACAGAAGCGCAGACTGATGGGGATATGAATGCAATTTCTACAAGAAGTACTAGCTAAATTTAACAGTTAAAATTGAAATACATAGATAATGATCTTTCTAGAGGCTCTTCCCAGCCTGTCTGTTCTCTTTCAGCATGGATAATATAAGGACTTCTATTTGAGAGTGAGAAACATATGCCCAGAACAAGTTAATGAGTGAACATGATATTTTTTATACCTGATATATTTATTCTTTGATCTGAATGAGGATGAAAACATGTCATACCTGACACATTTCAATTTGCACTTAGGGGGAAGATATCTTAGATTTCTTGATACCTTTTATCTAAATTTCAAACAAGAAAAAAGGTGGAGAATAAGCAAAGGATTTATTTCACTTGTTCTATTTCAACAATAATAAAGAATCTTATTATTACAAAATAAATATAATATAATATAATA
>NW_005054382.1:2905450-2962482 GCF_000277835.1 Geospiza fortis
TATAATATAATATAATATAAATATATTTGGCTCCTGTTATGTCAAAGTGACAAAAAAACTCACACTTTATGTAAATAACTTTGAAATAACTCCTGTAGAATACCAGCAAAGAAAAGGCAAATCAGAATGAGTACAACAAAAATGTGCTAAAAAGCAATGTATTTTTGAGAAAACTTATCCCTTGTTTAAATGTTATATATAGCATATTGATAAATAGCTAGAATAATGCTTGCTTAATTTCAAAACATCTTGGAGGGAATATTTTTGTGAGATAATTTATTATGTATGTATTTATGTTCATGCACATTATATTTATGTAACACCCCTTCTAGTTTAGATGAGAAACTTTAAATACCTCAGGCAGAGTAGTTTCTTCTATCCTCTCTTGGAGTAGATGAATTCACTAAGACAAGACTAGAGTTACAGGAACCAGATAACCAAACTTGCTGACAAAAACCCAAACCAGTCTAACATTCTCAAATATTCTGTTTATGTAATAAAGGAATAGTTCCTTTGCATTTACCATTAAAGTCAATATCCTAATAAGTATTACCAATCTGTAAATGGGAAAATATAAGTGAGTGCATTTGGGGAAAATGTAGAAAATACAAATATACAAGAATATGTTTCTTCTCCCTACTCCACATCTGAACATAAAGGGTATTCTAGTTTTAGCTGTATGTAAGCCATTAATAATCTAACATTTCTTTCTTAAAGAACTAGATAAATCCAAATACCTCTTGGGGATTTTATCCCAGAATTTTGCGGAAGGGGTTTTAATCTCTCTGAATTAACAAAATCAAAGCTAATTTGAAAGCCTTGACAAGCTAAATTAGATTTGACTCACAGATAAAGAAGCCTTATAATAAACTGCTTTTCAGTTGATATTTGTGAGACCTATAAATTATGCATCACTGCTTTGAAAGCCTGTATAAAAATTAAAGTGAGAGATCAATTCTTTTTGGACAGGAGATAGCTTTAAGCTATTTTGAAATGGGATAAAGGGAGAAAAAGGATAGAGAAGGAAAGACCTGAAGGGACTTTCGTTTTATTTCACATAAAATTTGATGTGGTAAGCATTCACAAGGTTTCTTTTTTTGTTAGGTATGAGAAATCCCTACATTTAATAAATCTGATATTTTGTCTGTTTTTTTTTCTCTATCAAATTTAAGATCTGAAGGTAAACCCATCTAAAGCAGGTTTTTTAAGATGTTGGAAATCCAATATCAAAATCAAAAAGAACTGCTCTGACTACTGTCTGTTGGATATGAGGGTATGAATTCTCTATTCACTTCCTCATCTTTTGTGAAAACCCGTTAAATGGCAAAAGTCTACCACTTTGAGTCCATCAGAAAAGAGAGGGAGTAAAATGCTTAATTTTCAATTCTCTTGGGGTTGTTGTCTTAGAATGAATATGTTTTCCTTGACAATGCAAAAGAGGATCCCTAGAAGCACATATCAGGATACAAATGGTAGTTAAAATAAATTTGTGGAGCAGAAGGAGAATTAAAGAACCTATTAGTTGCCTAAACTATAAATACATTTTGGAAAAAATAATCAAATTGATTAGTACTAGAGCAAAGCATCCAGGGAATCTGCATGAGAGAATTTATGTCTGCAAGCAATTTTATCATTTCAGATTTCAACTTAAGGATCATAGATATGTAATGTAGGATTTCCAAGCCTTAAAAATTCAATAAGCCTTTGGCAAAAACCAAATATTAAATTACAAATCCAATGTTTATTGGAAGTTTTTCTTTTCATAAATATAGATAAAATTAAGCTCTACTCCTTGACAGATGAGCATTTTCTCTATATCTGTTAAAATATTGGATCTATGTATTCTTAACTATGTCAAAATTAGTTCCTAATTAATAACTTAATCTATTGCTCTTCATCTACCTCTTGCTCTTCATCTATGTCAAGGTAGATGAAGAGCATATTAATTATTTTCTCAAAAAATACTTAATATGAATTGGTAAAATCTTTCCTCTCTAATGGATCAAAACAAGCACCACATTCCTGGTTGTGTTCAAAGTCTTGATTTTTGAGGCTTTTTTGCTGCTTGTTTTCTATTCCTTTGATAGTTCTGGAGTCACCAATTGCAAAATTTGATTTAAAAGTTACTAATAATACTTCAGAAAAATATAAAATCCTATTTATGAACTTATATTTATTATCAAAATCCATACTTGGGTTTACAACTTAAGTCATAATACAATGGAAGTACAGACTCTTCCCATGTAAAAATTGACAATCCTGCAATTACATTTTCTTGACAGAGACTGTCTCATTAGAAGTCAGCAGAGGAGCTAGTACCATTACAGTTCCTGAGTAGCCAAGAACAGTAGGTTTCCTTACACAGTCTTAAATTATTGCCATTTATTTCCTATTTATGTGGAAATATTGTCATATCTGGACACAAGGAGTCATGCTGTATGCTTTGACAGGAGTGTGTTACATTTGAAAGCATCCTCCATCTGTTTCAAATGAACGTGATTCTGTCTGGCATGCATTTCCTGTATATTTTTCAAAATATAAAGCAATAACTCTAAACACATTGTGTTCAGGCTCTGATAGCACATGTAAACTGCCACATAGCATATTTTCTTTCCTGTCTGGAGAAAAAGGCCTGGAGGGGCTTTCTAGAAACCCTTAGTCATTCATTCCAAATCTCTTCCTGAATATTGGATTATTTTTATAGTATTGACTTTGCACCCGTTCACAGCATTAGTTCTTTGTCAAGTTGTTAGTACTACATTGTCTTTATTGATTTGATGATGTGTGTACCTATTTGATTCAATATTCTTGTGAGAAGGTTATCCTAATTTTACTATACTTCAATTAAGAACAGACACTCTATTCCTCACATGCTAAATATAGATAACATGACTATTTTTGTGATATTTTAACACTCAGTTTTTCTGCTTGTGATTCAATATTGATGCTTTAAATTTTCACAAAAAACAACAAAAATTTGAAGGATTTTATCTCCCCTCCAGATGTCATTAAGAAACTTAAGGAAAGCTGACAAAAATTTTCTTCTGTGTTTAATAGGTTAGCTGAAGCCACCAAGAAAGAGTATACAGACATGAAGCTAACCATAATTGTGTCTTTTAGTGCAAATGGTGCAGGATTACAAGCATGTCCATTTAGGAACTCTTCAGTGGAGCTGTTGGAGACTGTGTCCATCATTGTCTTCTACTGTAAATCCTCTCGCTCCAATCTAGCAAGAAGATAAAAGTATTTATTGTCAGTCCAAAAAACCTCAACCTCCAGGGGAAATTTTGCAGCTCTTAATAGGTTTCATGACCTCTATCCCTCAGCCTTGTTCAGGTACTTGTGATGTGTTCCCACTTGCAGCCTTGGTACCACTAGCACAGTCCTTCTGCTGTGTGTTTATGGTTGGTTTTTTTGGACTTGTTTGCAGGAAGCTAGCTGAACTTTATAGCTGTAATTAACATCCTGTAAAATATAAATCTCAGTTCTTAAAACCCAGATAGAACTTTAATGCAGCATTATATATTATTTCAGCCTACTGACAAATGTGACTGCATTGTGGTTATATAAGGAGTAGGTTACAAACAGTTCACAGTGATATGCTGACCAACTGAAAAGTATTATGTGTGTGGGAGTTTCTATTTCTCCCCAGATTATAAGGCTGAAAGCAGGGTGTACTGTTCCATTTCTACTAGTTTTATCCTGCACAGTGCTTCTTCAGACACGGTCAGTTACATGAAGTCACACAAAGAAAATGTTTTTCAAGGATGGCTTACAATGACAACTTCAATTTTAGTAGTGATATCTTCCACAGATTTTGTATTTTTCAAACCTTTAAGAGATAATGAACTAGCTGGTAAAGACAGTGCTGAAATGCTTCACACTGTGACTTGTTCCATTTACCACTAACTTCCTTCCTGTTACCCCTAGGCTATTCAGGAATATAAATCCTACAGGATCATCACAAACAAATTTAAAGTGTTCACAGCTTTCACCTTCTTCTGGGAATGGTTTCAGTGAGACATACTGAAGGTATACCTAGGCAGCAATTCTTTCACTGCCAGCACAAATTGGTGATGTTGACACAGTGTATAGGAGGAAGGGCTGATGCAGAGTGATAAATCCATCAATATATTCTCCCAGCAACTCAAAATCCAATTTGTATGGATTTTATGGGTAGAAACAGCATAATTACGCATATTAAGCACTGACAGTTTTCTTTTTCACGAATCTTGTTTTTCTGATGGCATGTTTTTTCTCAGATAACATGACAATTTTTGGCATAGTCCCTGTAAACTCCAAGTCTTTTCGTGCATAGTTCAGGAAGAACAGGGCAGGATACTGAACTAGGGTTTTTGGATTGGCCAGTGAAATGCTGACTTTTAAGATGACACTTTCCTACATTATTAGAAGGCTATTTTGGTGAGGCTAGGTGAGCCCCATCCTGAAGCACATGGGATAGAAAGTCTTTCTTTGTCCAAGTTGTCAAGAACATCTCCCACACAGACTAGTTAAGAATTATTCAGCTAATGTTCCATACACAGCTAGGCCCTGCTCTCAACCATCATAAGTCACCAGGGGCATTACATATTTGCAATGTGCAAAAAAATGTGAGTGGTACACTGCCAGGTAGAAAACTAAGAAAGAGATAATACTTGCTGCCATTTTCCCTATTTTCTGTCATCAATCTGACTAGTAAGCAAAATGGAAGTCCTTTCTGGTTTACAAAAAATGCATAGAAGAACTGCAAATAATAGAGCAATTTTCACATGTAGACCTTAATTTTATTTCAGGATAATATTTTAAATGTTTTACAGTATTTTAAAACTTTTATCATCGCTGTAATAATGTATTTTATACAGTTGTGTTAATTCTTTTTTCTGTGTAGGTGTCCTGGTTTCAGCTGAGAAAGTATTAATTTTCTTCTTGGTAGGTGTAGGAAAAAAAACAACCAAGGTAAAATAAACTGGTGAGAGACTCAAAACTACATTTTTTAGGCTAGGTAAATTGAGTCATCCATCTAATAATAGACCTTCATGCTGAGAGTCTTATATAAATTATTATTCTGCAGCAGAGAGATTTTGTGCAATGGAATGGGAGAATTTAAAAAAAAAAAGTTGAAGGACATATATTCATAAGCACAATAACAAGGTGTTTTGGTCATTAAAATTATTTAAAGCAAGGAAAAACTACACAAAGGAACCTGGAGGTGGGGTTGTTGTTTATTTTTTCTTTCTTTTTTCTCCAGTTGTTCTGATCTACACTGATTTTCACACTTTAAAAAATAAAAATCAATAATATTACTTCATATTGATATTTTTCTTGCTGAAGTACTGTAATGGTCCAAGTTTCACTTTTAGCACTCAGTAGCCTAGTAATGAAATGTTGAACAAAGAACAAAATATATAAAATATAAAATCTAGTAGCCTAGTAATGAAATGTTGAAGAACAAAATATATAAAATATAAAATCTAAGTAGCAAGTGCTTTCCACATATGGGAACTAGTATGTCTTATCTCAACTACGCTTCTAATGCAAGCTTAATAAAACATGGATGGAAAGAGTTTGAAATGTTTTATCAAGTATGAAATTTCTAGAATTATTTCAATACTTCAAGTAAGGTTGGACTTGGATGAAAATCTCTTTAAACAGAAGAAAACCCATTACTAACAGGACTGGAGAAGCCTATATGACTGTAGGAAAAGTCCTTCAAAACTGTACAGTTAAAATGAATGGGGAACTGGGGTTCGTTTAGGATTTATACAGTTTAGGAAAGTTAAAGAGTCACCCAAACTGCAAGGGAAATCATGCAGCATCCTTTTTCAGACAGTATGTGTTGTTCAGCATCTGGACAGAGTTAGACAAGAACAAATGGGTGAAATATTGCAGCTACTTCTTCTCCCATGGTTTTCTGAATTACTAATTCTGTACCTAAGTCCAGAAAATTAGATCATTCCTTTTCTAGAATTACTTTTTTTTTTGAGGCAAACTCCTGTATGTATGATAAAAAATGTCTATAGATCACTTTTTTGTAAGGTGTGTAAAGAACTTAGTGAATCTTTGAATTTATTTAATTTATACATAAGTTACTTCACTATCGGACTAACTATACTATTAGAAAAAGTGTGAAATATATTTTTGAAAGTACCAATAGATTATAAAGCAGTCTGCAGATAAGACTACTTTCTATTCCCAAACCTTATTTTCTGAGAATAATTTTTTATCCCAGATAATTATGACAGAAAAAACATATGGTATTGAATAAAATATAAAATTTGCCTAAGAAATCTCATCTATGTGAGGAGAAATTTCAGGATCTATTTTCTATTTGTTGCAGATCTGTAGCCACATATGCCCAAAGACATTAACGTATCAAAATTTTTCTATAGTTTCTCATTATTTTATAGCTGAAAGGTAAAAAATAATTGACTTTTCAAGGCAATGATGGAATTCAATTGTGAATATTTAGAAAAGTATTAATAAATATGAAAGTGTAGGAAATTCAAATTTGAACTTCGATACTGTGTCCTTGCTTGTAGTTAAGAGGGTTAATGTGAAATTCAGAAAACAGTGTTCTGTCTTCATAATACCCACAGTAAAATAAAAATTTTTATTTGTTCTTCTGCAATTGCCCAGATAATTTATCACATGATACAACAGAACAGACAATCTGTAATTCATTACTTGTTCTGTGTAATAAAAATTGTACACTATATTTTTATATCTTTCAAAAAGAGACTTGCAATAGGATAACAATTTTAAATATTTGGAAAATTTGAGATACTGCTATAATAATATTTTTGACTTGATGTGCTTCATGTTGCAATGGAGTTTAAGACACTCGGGGCATTATCAGGTGTTGCCTTTTATGCTAGGCATCTCTTACTGGCATGTGTAAGTTTATCTGAAAGGATGAATAACACACACTTTCAGTGACTATTATTTTTGGTTTTCTCGCACTGTACTAAGAGAATGGTAGCTTATTATACAATGAATTCCCTTTTATGAAAAATCATTGGAAGCAATTTGTCATTTTGTAACTGGCCAAAACCACAGTTATTATATAAAAACACATATGACAAAATAAAAGCCTTTCAGAAAGAATCCCTAGTAGGACCAGGGAAGTGCCTCCTGTACTGGACAGTGGTGGGGCTGCAGCTCAGCAGTTTGTTGGCTCTGGGAGCTGTTGGTGTTTGGCCAGGAGAAGAGGAGGCTCAGGGGTGACCTTATTCCCGTTTACAGATACATGAAGAAGTTATAGCCAGGTGGTGGCCGGCCTCTGCTCCCAGGCAACCAATGACAGAAAAAGAAGTGATGTGAAACTGCACAAGAGGAGGTTCAGGCTGGACATCCAGAGGAATTTGTTCACAGAAAGGGTTGGCAAGCATTGGGATGGATTGCCCAAGAAGGTGGAGTCACCATCCCTGGAGATGTTCAAGAAACAGCTGGATGTGGAACTTAGTGCCTAGTTGACAAGGGGATGGTCGGTCAAAGTTTGGACTCAATAACCTCGGAGGTCTTTTCCAGTCTAAATAATTCTGCGATTTTATGTTTCAGAATCATAGCCAACAGAGTGGTTTTAGCAAGCAAAATTTATCTGAATATGAATTTGCTGCTTCATTTGTAAAGAAACGCTAACTCTTAAAAAAAATTTATTAAAAAAAGAGTAACAAAATACATGTCAAAAATTATGAAATAAATCATTTGGTGCAAGGTTTTTTTGCATGTGTCAAGAGTCCTCTCAAAGGAAATGACAAAGTTTTCTATCTTCAGATCCTGTTTTTCACTGTTTAATAAAGCTAAAGAAACCATTCATACTTTAGATTTAGTAACAGAAATAAATTTTTTTCTACTTGAATGGGAATTTTGCCTCCTAGGCAAAATTGTTGGACTCTAGTGCTAGACCTTCAGATTAAAGTATACCTTCACTAGACATATAAATAGTCATTATTTATTGAAAGGTTTATTGAAACGTATTTTTGAAATAAGATTATATTCTCTCTTCATTAAGCTGGCCCTGGTTTATTCTGATTTATACTCTTAAATAACTAATTGAAGGAGAGCCACTGGTTATAGAAAAGTTACCTCTATCTGCAGTCAAAAATCATGCTTCATATTATACATACTAATGGTGGACAAGCAGACATAGTTCTATTTTCTTCCATCCATCTACTGAATTTGTACTTAATTTGCTTTCCCAAATATCTGGACATATCCCTTGTTAGCCATTCAAGAGTTGTGGTTCTGTTCTGCTTTATAAAACAAAACAACACAAAAGGGTCACCACAGGGTACGTGCCACTCAAAATCAGAGTTCATGCTCCGTTTTCCTTGTTCTCCGCTGGCACCTTGCATTACTGTCACATCTAAGTGGTTTTTGCAGAAATGACATTTTGAATACTTTGCAGAGGAATTGCTTTTTACTGTCGTCTGCTCTGAAGGGTAGCTAAGGATTAGGCTTCTTTGTTCACTTCTCTTGCATGGTTATCAGAATCTGTGTCATTTCAAATAAGACTGTCTTAGTGCCTGACCATACTGGGGCTAAACCTGGTTTTGAATGGCATCCATTTGCAGCTTTGCCATTTTCTATTTGCTGCCATGTGTGACCACTACTTTGGCTAGATGTTTCAAAAGGAATTCCCAAATTGCTAGTAATGTACTTATCCAAGGATAGCCAGGGAGCATTAAAAAGTTTTTGTTAGTCAACTGATCATACTTCATAATCTGAAATTTGGCAGGCAGTGGATGTCAGAGCATTTTTTTTCTGAAGCATATTTGGGTGTGGGATTTGGTTTGCCTTGAGAATATAAAACTGAGTAATAAAGAAATTGTGCCAGGCTCAATTGGTTTTTGGTTAGTATTTTGGTGCTTGCTTTCTTTTTTTTTTTTCTTTTAGTCTGTGATCTGAAGTCTACTACTTATAGTATTTTGGGGAAGGACAGTTTTTCCATTCTCCTTCTTCTGTATAGATCTGAAATGGAACAAAAGTGAATTTAATGATATGAGTATGAGTGATATGGGCAGATTGAACAGCATTTCCAATAGTGATACTAGAGTAACAACAACAACAACAACAATAATAATACTGTATCCTTCAATAGAATTAAAAGCTGCAAAAAAAAGCAGCTTTAAAGAAATGTGTGTGTATGCTTTGCTCAGCAGTTAGTATTCTGAATCAAGGGCTGAAGAAAGAGATAAATTGTGGCATTTATTTCCATAGAAAATATCAAGAAAGGGCTTGATCTGAGAGAAATTAAGCAGAGTCTTTTGTTACGTGGCTCCTTGTATTTCTTTTGCTCTGAAATTTATTAGGAGACTTCCAGTTTTCTTCATTCAGCTTTACAAGAACTTCCTGAGGCCAGGTTGCAAAAAACTTCAGAGAGAGATGAATATTTTAAGTGATTTGAAGTGATTCAATAAAAAGATGCTTGTTAGAAAGTTGCAATTTTCAATTTACGGTGAAATCCACTTCAACAAGGTTTTCATTCAACAGATCAGTCTGGAAAGGCAGCTGTCATTCACTCCCTTAAGGAAAGGGCAAGTAATATCTAATACTTATTATTCTACTATCATACTTATCAAGTTTCCAATTTTTGAAAAATTCCATAAATTTTTGAGGAAGGTCAAAAGTTGTAGTTAAATATTGTGATTGTCACTAGAAGTTCCTTCTAAAAGCAAATAAATATAATGATTTTTGTGTAGATATTTGAAGTGTTTCCAGATGCATTTACATGTGTTGAAATACAGAACAATTGACAATGGCCAAACACTAATTCTCACATTGGTAGAATCTTCCTGTTGAGCCCATAGGCATATCACAGGTGCTTGATACATTCTTTACCAGGAGGACTTGCTCATAGGTTTGTCAAACTGCTAACTTTTCAGAAAATATATTATTTGGGTTAATCAGTATTTGAAACTCTGACATCAACAGCTCAGGTTGACAATACCTAGGTTGACATTTTACTTTCCAGTTAGATGATCTTTACAGTCCTATTCTAAAATCTGTAAGGACACATCCAAGTTGCTATGCCTTCTTAGGTTTCCTTGGCTTTTTTATCCTTTTTAGTTTTCCCCTTTGCTTGATCTAGTCCTCAAAACAATACAAATTATATAAATATAAATGATATACATATATATATAAATACAAATAATGCTTTAATATTGCACACAAGATGATTTTCTAATTTTTCAATTACAATACTGAAATGTCATGATTGATAGAATTTGATCACGAACACAGATTAGACATCACCACCACAGGTTTCAGTAAGCTTTTCTTTTAAGTGATGTCTGATTAGCACTTAAATTGTTTCACACCATTAGTTACCTAGGATGTTAGTGATCATTAGTGGGTCTGAAATTGAACAAGATAGAAAGAAGCTTTGTTTTCAATTCAGGGGATGGTCTGCTTTTCTTCATGCAGGGTCATTTGCCACTAAAGAGGTGTGTGCTGCTAATTAAAGAAGTTTGTTGTATGCATAATTGTATTCTGTTATGAATAATAGTGTTATGTTCAAGTTAGGCAGGATATTCTTTACTTTTTCTTAAATATTGAGCACCTAATGGTTTTGTACACCTCCAAACGTTGGATGCAGTTTACTTTGGAATACTATTCTCATTCATTTCTACGATAAGATGCATTTCAGTGCTCTGAGGATATTTATGTCTACACAGAACATGTATCATCATAAACCTGTACAAAATCGATGGTACTGTTTCCCAGTGACTTATATGGCTGGTACTACTGCCTCTGAGCTATGGTGTGGGGCACCCTGTATGGAATCAAATCATTGTGAGGTTGTCTAAGAAGTCTATACTGAATTTCAATTAATTTGTAGGACTTCACTGTCAGTATGGAAGGATAGTGATCTTGAAAAATTTTAGTTAATATGAATTTTAAATAAGACTCTGTTGTTCAATTCCTTAAGGATGTTGTAATAAAATCAGAAAATTATCTTGAATCTTCTCTAGCAGAGTTCAATGTATAAAAGAAAACTCAAGACTCTTCCCGAGCATTTCCAGAAGAAGTTAACTGCAGGTCTCAGTGGAAGGATTGTGATACTGGAATGACAACCTCAAACTGAAACCAAAGTGGTGATTAAATATAACCAGTACCTTCTTGAAACAGCATAAGAGAATTTTCTTCGAACAAATACATGTGCTGTACATTAACATAACAGGTACCTTGAAATGTGAAAAAGAGTTTAATTTTGCCATAATGCGTTCTCTTTGTCTTGCCTGGGGTGATCACAATACTATCCCAGAGCCATTAAAGTTACTTGTTTGTGGTTTTTATTTCAAAGCTTTTAGAGCAGAATATGGTTGTCAACATGCTTGTCTCCACGGGCATATTTTCCATCTGCAATGAAATAGATGCCTGTGTATGAGTTAGAGTCTTAAGATTGTCTTATTATGCACTACAGCACCACTTCTACATTTCATATCCATAAAAACATAGTGCTATAATTAATTTTCTAGTCGCATAAAGATTTGATTTGATTTGATTTAGGAAGCTGCAAGTTCTGTGCTGAAGGTTAGGCATCTCTATGTAAAGACAATTTTCACTTCCCACTATTGCTTTGATCAGCATTATTGTAAAAATAAAAAAATAAAAGGAGCAGAAATAGTATTGTAAAGTGCTTGTTTAATTATGACATATGCCACAGTATCTATTTTGCAATTCCCTTTTAATTGCTGAGCAAGGTGCAATAATTAAGTCTTGAATTTGAAGCCCTTAATTTGGTTGTATTGTTTGTTAAGGGGAAAAGGTTATACCACTACACCAAGTATGAGATTTTCTGCAGTCATGAACATTATTTTGACTTTAATAACAATTTTGAAGAAGCACTAAATTTTTCAACTTTTTCTCACAGCTGAAGAGCTGGCGAACTACTTTCATTTAACTGTGAATCCATGTCAAAATAACCCTAATTTCTGCTAGCTAAACAAGTACTGGAGGAAAAAGAGAACAGAAATAATAAAAACCTGCTGAAAGTCATAAGTAAAGGGCAGGTCTCTCTTCCTTCCATCTAACCTTAGTCACTAAATTCAGAAGCTCTGTGTGATAGTGTTGCTTTGTAAGGCAAGAGACAAACTCATTCACTGGGGGCTAAGTCTTCCTGAAACTTGAATCATTCAATAGAAGCCTGGCTTTCTTTAATTCCCCCAGGAAGGATGGTAATTTTCTAATCGGGAATTTTTAGCCTATTGTGATTTGCCACAAAGCTGAGCTGCTCCAAAAGCATGTAATTGCTCAATGATTCAATCCTTCTGCCTCTTCTTCTCTGCATTCTTGGATAGTGTTTCCTGTGTTTTCACCTGCTGATACTGGAAGTGGTTTGATTCTGAAGTTATTTAAGACACTGAGCATTCAAGAAATATTTGTACTTTATTATATTATCTTTTGGTGCCTTATGTCATTAAACGGTTTCACTGCAAAATTCCTCTGAGCATCAGAGGTATTTTGTGTCACATGATCAACAACCTCAGCTTTTTTATAAACCCTTACTTTAGCTAAAAGGTCAAGAGGATGATACAGGATTGAAATATTGGTTTGTATGAAGGGAACCTGAGGTTTGAAACACTTACATTTCCATATAAGCTAATAATGCATTTGAAAGAATCACTGAGGTATGGGAAGAGATAGCATTTTAATAACTAGAGTTTATTATCTCAGGTTAAAACTGACAGACATCATTCTCTGGTTATTCCTGATTCATATTTGTTCAGAATGTCTTTTGCAACTATAAAGATGAGAAAAGGGCTTCTTACTTTTAGATGAAGATACAACTGCAAACTTCGACTTGTCATTTTCATAAAGAAATGCCAGTCAGTAGACTGACACAGGCAAATTATTGTGCCATGTAATTCAAACATGAGTTTCATGTAGGTCATGTAATTTGCTAAATGTTCTGTCAGTTTACTAAATGAACTGGCAATCTATATTCAACTTTTTTTTTGACTACCGTGGACTTGAATAGAAAAGTCAGGAGTTTTGCATTTGCAACAAAGATTACCATGAAGCCTCTATTCTTGCAATGAATCAAGAATTGTAGAAGCAGAGTATGTATAGAAACTGTCAATTTGATAAGCTGTGTTCACATCTCTGTCTCATATTTCCTCTGTGATTTCACTTTCAAGAACAACTTCCAAACAAATTTGAAATCAAAAGAACATCATTCAAGCATTCAGTTACACTTAAAATCAAAGACATGTTTTGCATTATTCTGGCAAGTTAGTATAGCATATTTTAAAGGAAAAAAGAATATTTTCTGAAGATGTCACAGGAGAAGCAGAGATGTTTTTCTGAGTTTATGAAAAACTTGAAAATATTGCCTTGTGTCACAAGGAACTCATTTATTTACAATACTTCCAGGTCAAATTTGTAAAGTCATTGTATTTGGATAGCTTGCATTGAGAAACTGAAATGGCAGTAGAATTGAATCTCAGCCTTTTATATTGATATTGGTCTTCTCTTCCATGTCCAACTCATTACAATTTTTGTGGATTTCTCAGTTGCACTGTGGTGAACACAAAGCTTTTTAAAGTGAAACATAAGAGCTCACTGAATGTTATTTTGCTCTGTTAGTATTTGTTTGTTGTTATTATTTATTATCAGGTTTTATTATTATGACTTAAAAAATCATCAGGAAGAATTATTTTTGCTGTTAATGCATCCAAAAGAGCTAGGTAATACTAATTCTTTTTTTTTAAAAAATAGCTTCTCTACTTCAGAAAAGATGGTGCTTTTGACAACATGCCTGAGAGTTCTTCAGTGTTATTAGTGTTATTGAAATATTGATGGTTTTATTGTATTACCTCTCCATGAAAAATCATAATGAAATCCACTTAATGTCTGGTCTTCAAAGATTATTTTATTTTCTCCTGTGTTTGCAATTAAAAATTTCAGGCTCTTTAAATGTTTTTAATACAGATTTATCAGACTAATCATGGGGTAGTCCCTGCCACAATATATCCAGCAGAGAGGTATTTGTGAGGTTTAAAAGCCAACAAATTTTGCCTTTGAAAATGGTCAATGAGAAACATTTTAATGAATGTATAGCCTCAAACACCTAAAATCTCACTCTTAGAGGAAATCTATTTCAATTTAGACAGACTATTCACAATATACAGTATCTGTGAGAATTATTGTTTTTCACTACTGCTATTACTATCAAAAGAACAAAAGGAAATTGTGAATTTCTTACTATCTCAAATATTTTCAGGAAAGTTTATTCTAGACACCTTTTGACTTGAGAAGAGTTGGCCTGGGTTTGAAACTGAGAGTGTAATACAATGTCGAGATCTTTGCATGTCTCTTATGAGCTATACTTTGCTTTGTTGAGCTACATAAAGGGCAGTCCTATGGCTTAAACCTTGGGGTGAAGGAGGAACAAACCATTAGGTGTGTTGAACTTTTCATTTTCAAGTGGGTTTCTGTTTCAAGGACAGCAACACACTCCAACTGCATATAGCTTCAAAATATTCATACAGTAGGCATTCACATATGACATTAATATTCATATATCTTCCCGAATGAGAAACCCTAGTAATCCTTGCTCCTTCCCACCAATTGCCTTTCCTTCTTGTTCCACTTCTGACCTCTGAAAGATTCTTCTGTTTTATCTCCCATTCTGCATCACCTATGTAAAATGGCAACTGCTATTTTTACAAAAAACATGGACCGCATTGAGTCAGAAATGGAGAATAATCTAGGAAATCAAAAGCAATTTGAATCCATCTAATCAATCTTTGCATCCAAGAACACCAAAATTAGTTACAACCTACAGGAATAAAACAAATTGTATGCATTTTAATTATTTTATTCTTCCAGGCTAGTAGTGAGTTGCTAGCTGTGACAAAAAAATTCTTGACCACAACAGGAGACAATAAAATACTTGGATTTTTTCCCCCAGATATATAAAAATATAATTATTTTGTGTAAATCTGTATATGGTCTAAATTAGGTGCTTTAGCTGAAGTGATTGTAGTTAGAAGGAAAAAAAATTCTTGTCAGAGCAATTGAATTCTGTTTTATTAACATGGCCCAAGACAAGTGTATATAGCTCACATTTAGGTCAATAGTGTTCACAGCTTACTTAATGAAAGGGTGTGAAACAGATGTCACAGATGTCAAAAGGATTGAAAAGGCTGGAGGCTTTCTTTCAGTCATGCTTGTAAGATGATATCTTTCTAAAATTTTCCTGAGAAATGACAGAAGAGATTGAGTTTTCCAAAGAACAATCCAAATAGCCATGGAATGCTTATCTTAAATTATCCCTTGCCAGCTAAAGAACATCAGTTGAATCACTAACTTTATTCCCATTTTTTTATAGATTATTAGATTAAAAAATATGTGGGTGAATGTTATTTTATTTTAGAGTGATCTCTTGTTTGTTAGCAATGTCCTACCAAGGGTTTACTGTTTTAAGCTCATGATATTTGGAGAACCAAACCCCACATTTTTAGATATGTAACCTACCTCAATTCAAATTCACATTTTTAGATATGTAACCTACCTCAGCCAACAGAGTTATGTGAGATACTGAAGGTAGTTTATTGGTATACCACATTTACGCAGGAAAACTACATCTTCCTAGCAGAAATCTCCTATTTTGACGGCTGGGTCTAGCTTTAGCAAATTGTGAATTGCCCTCATACACAATAAAACTTCTACACAACCCCTTTTAATGACTTCGCTTCATTGTCTGAGCAGTAATTTCAAAATCTAATTACAGACTAAATTAAGTTGTTTTATTATGGTCTCATCCTTCTCCTCTCACTTACCAAAATCACTATGCCTTCCCTGCTGACATCTGAAATGTAGTTCCACTTTATGGAGGTGAGACCTGTATTTATAGCTCCCAGGTATATGTCTTTTCATTTAACTCTACTGGCATACATGCATGAATGTGTCTTGGCCAATAACCTGACTACTATAGCTATCACTCCAGCAATACCTGTAAATGTTACATGTTTTGCCAGTGTTCCTGTTTCCTTTCAGGTTTTCAGCATTTGTTGACAAGGTTTTCAGTAGACACAGTCAAAATCAGATCACTGTATGTGACTACTGGTAGAAGATCTGTTTATGGTTATTTCTATAGATCTATAATGTAGCTGGGTTTTAGGATACAGAAATTCTATTTTGATTTCATGCTGGCAATATTTTTAATAAAAACTCTGGTTTTTCCCTTCCACACCTTGAATAAGTTTCGTGATATCTGATAGCGAAGTAGATCTGATGAAAATCTCCAAAATCTAATTCTAAGAGGTTGCAAAGCAATGTAAATTTCTGAAGAGCTCTGAACAAAATGTTCTGCCAAGAAAAGTTACAGACAGTAGCAAAGAAAACTTTATTTGCCCTTTGTGGTGTTTATACAGGAAGTTAATTTCTTAATTTATTAACTAACCTCATTTTAGAGTGGTAAAGCCCAAACATTTGTGGTAAAACTTTCTATTATGAACAAAAAAAATTGTTGCTATGACAACTTAAAATTCTCTAGACCTTATTGTCTGATGTAACTTTCTAAAGTTAGTCACTTTCACAAATTAAATATTTCAAGTAATCATTTATGACAATCAATCCATGTGTTGCTGGGGGAAAAAACATGCATT
Organism: Geospiza fortis; assembly: GCF_000277835.1. Taxonomy (NCBI): domain Eukaryota; kingdom Metazoa; phylum Chordata; class Aves; order Passeriformes; family Thraupidae; genus Geospiza; species Geospiza fortis. Next base: position 2,922,067 of record NW_005054382.1, read on the forward strand.
TTAGGATTAGACCAAAAATCTTTCTTTAAATTATTTACATCTCATGTAAATGGACATTTGCACAAACATTCATTCAGTTAAATATGTGTGTACTACTAGTGCAGTTATCACAAGGTTATTTAGAGTTTCATTTTGAAGGGGAAAAAACAGCCTTTTATTGGAAGGAGCTACTTGGATTTTTGTTTGGTTGGATTTTTCTCATTGTTTTTGTAGGGGAAGCACAGAATTATATTGACAATAGGAGAAAAAAAACCTGAAGCTGAACTTCCACCTAGAGACAGTTCCCAACCTAATAATTTTTACACATTTCCTTAGAGTTATTTTTTGCACCCATATTGACAGTCTCTACAGCAAAAGACAGTGATTTGTGTTTGAATTTGCAGCCAGGAAGGAATTTATTTTGAAGTGTTAAGAAAAAAATTATTTCATGACAAAATTTTTAAGGCAACCTCCACTTTTATCTGGCAGACTGTATATGCTGTCATCATACAAAGGCAGTCTACATAAAATAAAATATATTTGCTGAACTTTTGTAGGTACTAACAAAAAGACAGAGGGAAACCAATAAAAGTGGTCATTTTAATGGGAAATTCTAAATGTAAGCCTTTTAGAAAGAAAATAATCTAATATGATTGCAAACCTCCCATAATGTTCTGATAACTGAATTTGGTTTTGCATGCCTTTTATTGTTGTAATGGTTGTCACTGTTAATAAACCTGGCTCAATCTAGTAGATAATAGTGTGACTGTACCATAATGCCTTATACATTTTCCAAGCAGCACATTAAGCTAATAATGTCATACTTCATGCTCTCACACAATGCAGAAAGTTACCAAGAATTTATGCAGAGCTCACAGTTATTTAACAGGCTAACTGGATTATCCAGGAAGGGAGTCTTTTGTTAGCTGAATTGGTTTGGCCATGTAAGTATTTACAATAGGAGATTCCTGCAGCTGCAAGCAAGAGTTACTGCTGTTTGAGAGAAGGAGAGAGTCTTGCTTAGCCAATTAAGAGATGCAGTGTAGTGATTGCTCCAGGCAGGCAAAATGTCAACATCAATTTCAGGTTCCTCACATTAAACCAATCAGCAATAGACTTTGTTTCAGCTTCTGCTCTCTTGCAGGTTTTTGGTTAAATTAAATTTTATAGACAGGCAAATTGAACTGAGCCCTTCACCATTTTGAAGCAGATTTTCTGCTTGTGGAAGTGAAGGTTAATAGGAAATGCAAATATCATATGCATACCAATAATTCTTTTAAAATGTTTCACCTTCTGCACTACCCTTCAAGTCAATTTCCTTCCATGTAGAAGTGCTTCACTCTGCATTCCCTAGAGTTTAGCCATTTGAAAACATATAGGCATCACAAATACAAATTGTATTAAGTATTCATGTTTTTTTTAAGTGAAAATCAAACAAGATATGTTGTCCAATTTCATTTAGATACAGAGATTTGATGGTGTCTGTAATTTAATCTTGTTTCAAAGCAACTTCCCTTCCAACACACAGAAGTTATACTTTCCAGCTCTTCTATTAAATTTTTAGTTGCTATAGGGAAACATCTGAGGAAGTGTTCTTCTCAAAAAGTGCTATAGATATTCCCTTTCTCCTAATATGCATATAGTGGGCTTCAAGGGTAATTTCATTTTTTTTTTTCAGACAAACACTATGTCCCAAGTACACCTGTTTCACATTTCAAGTATTTTGTGTGCCTTTTTTTAGCCCTAATGGCGATTTCCTCTGGAAACAGATTCTGGCTAGGTGATTCCTAGCTCCGACTTCTATGGTATCCAGCAAGTGTGAATCTAACTTTCAGTGCAAAAAAGCTGAAGGGAAGATAGTAGATTCTTCCACAATTTAGCCCTTAGATAAATTTTTCCTTCTCTATTAAAGAGACAAGCCTTTCAGGCTGATCTAAAAAATAAATCATTTGGATGAATCTGATCCAGCCATGCAGCAAGGCCATTCTATCCTTGTGGGGAAAAAAAAAAAAGAAAGAAGACTTATCCGTTATATATTATGACAGTTTCAGGTCTTTGGACTATAATCATCACAACTGCTTGATCAACCCAAGGATGGGTGTCCTCAGGAATTTTACCACCAGAATTATGAATGTGATTTATGAGTATTTTTGCATGCTATGGATACAAAAGTTGGGAAGTTGTTTCTATAAACGTGGGTAACATCACCTTTGTCAGACAGTCCCTAAACACTGTCCAAACTTTCTGGTACTCTTGGAGATATCATAGGACTGAATTCTTCATTTGAAAAGGCTGGGTACAGATTACTTCTGCTTTACACACTTCTTTGTCAGATTCTTTCAGAATCACAGCATTTAAAGATTTATTTAGATTTTTCAATGTGGTATGATCAAACATAATTTGAGCAAAAGAGGCTTCCTAGAAGAGAATTTGGAGAACAGACACATATATTTTCGGTTCTTAGGGGTTGGTTTACATAAGATTATTTGAAATTTGTGTCAGCAACGTATTCCCAAATGAATGATCACACAATTTTTGTACAAACACAGGTCATTTTTTCAGTTTCTGGTGCTATGGCAGTCTGTAGCAGCCTAATGAGAGCTTAATGTTAGCCTTGTCATTGTTAATAATATCATGGTTTATTCTGTACAGTTGCAACCAAAGTAACTAAATCCACCAAGATCACATTTGTTGGAGAGAAAAAAAATCTTTGCAAATGTTTTGTTTTCTTGCTTGCAATATGAAAGCAAATGAAAAAACTTATTTGTGATCAATTGTATGAGTTGCCCTTCTTTTTCCACAGAAGGTAAGACATGTTCTGAACTCTAAGGAGCCTTGCCTGGTACTTATCAGATTTTTTTTGCAGTACTTTGTGATATGCAACCTGCGTCCTCCATTTACATTTTAACTTCTCAGTATGAATGCAATGAAAATGTTATTCTCCTTTGGTTATCTTAACAGTTTTTGCAGTCTAAAGATTTTGAATTGCTCCATGCTCCATGTGTATTAGCTACTTGATTGCAATGACTGAATGATTTACCAATCAAAAGTGCCTTATATTTTTCTGCCAGAGGAAAGGATATGTCAGGGCTTAGAGATATTTATTGGAAAGATATTTACCTACTTTAAAATGTAATGAAGACTTTCCTTTAGAAGATACAGACATATCTAGTTCAAGAAGAAATTCTTGCTTCTTATTTTGTTTTTCTTTTTTGAGTTGGGTGGGAGAAGAAGATGAAAAAAAAAGCAGACAGGAGAGTTTTAAAGAACTTTTCTCATCAGTTCAGGCTTATCTCAGTCTAAGTTTCTTTTTTAGGGAAAGGGTCTGCATGCACTCCAATTAGTCTGAGCTACCCAAGTTCAGGACAAACGAAATACGCAGAAATTCAGGACAAGTTAAAATGATTAAACATTCTTGAGTTAATACTTGAGAACATCTTGATTGTCTGACAGTAAGACGCCACCTGGTATGATGATTCTGAGTGCAAAGAGTATAAGATGTTTATCATTGGGTAAGGAAAATGTAATCCTATTCCATTACTCACATTCTGGGAATCAACAGTTCAGAGCCTGTCTTGGGGTGACTTTGTCATAGTATTGTATCCCCTAGCGACTGCTTTATGCCCAGGAATAGGTCCTGTAACTTTAAGCTGGGTCCGAGAGGGGGAAACTGGGGATATTCTTTCAGTTGTCTGTGTTCAAACACACACCTACTGTGTTCTGTCAGCTGTGCTGTGCAGTGGGGAGAGAGTGCATGCTTTGCTTTAGCCAGCTTCTTTTTGTTAGCTGAGGCAAAATTTTTCCTGGGACTGCATACTGCATTTCTCCATTGACTTCTGTGGCTTCTTCTGTAACTGTTCAGTTCAAATCCAGTCCGAGAGCAAACCATCACTGGAGCCAAAGAGGATGCCCTGGATGCCACATCCCGGCTCCAGACCTCAGGAGAAGCTGAGCAGGACTCTAAATCCACCAACTTTCTCCACAGCAAGAAGGTTCAAATATTAACAGCTATTCTTTTTCTCCTGTGCCTGTGTGCACTCTGGTTGTTAAATAAGTGGGGCTTTTTCACTTTCTCCTAAGAAATTCCTTCCATAGGAGAGGGAGAGATTCATGGGAGAGGGAGTGCCAAAACCTGCCTTCTTTAGAGAGGACATTCATTCCAGATGTTTCCTCCTCCTGAACTCGTCTCAAACCCAGACAAAGTCTGTTAAGTTGAGGGCTGCATCTAAATTATTTTGTTTAAATATGTTGTCCAGCAATAAACATTCTCTTTTAACATCTGCTCTTTTGTTGTATTTGGTATATGTCAGCAATGCACAACACATTCATCCTATATATAAAGGGAAAGAAAGGTTCTTGCTTCTTTTCTGTCTTGACATTTCCTTCTCGTTCGTGTAATATGTAGACTCCATTGGCTCTTAGGCTCTTCAGGTAGGAGATCTGATTTATAGAATACGTCTACCAAATTCTAGATAATTCTCTTGCACAGAAAGTCTCTTCATCCCTGATAATTTCTCTGCACTTTCTAGCTAGAGGATTTTTGTTTTGAAACGGAGCAGGCAGAGCTATGCACAATAGTTAAGGTGTGTACTTACCAGCAACTGTTAATATCACAAAGTTGTTTTCTGACTTATTCTCTGTTCCTTTCTCAATAATTTTTCACACTGAATTTTTTGTTTTTGGTTGTTAGGGAAAACTTAGCTGACATTTTGAGAGATAAGCAGCTGTGACTTTGAATTCTCTAAGTGGTAATATATTAAAATCTAGAGTCCACCACTGTCTATATGTGCAGTGATGACTAACCATGTCTTTAAGGTTGACTCCTTTTAGTGAAAAATATTAATGCCTCCTTGCCCCTAGGTTGTTCTCTACACCATCAAATAATGTCTTACCTCACACAAAAACATCTTTGTTTGGCCTTTCTAAATTAAACCTATCTTAAGTATTGTTTATGATTTTTCAAAGATGTAGAATATAAAGTGCAGGTCTTTTCTGCTGCAAAGATTCACAATCCCATTTTTTATTTCCTGAATTATTACATTGCAATAGACACATTGTGTATTCAACACTATATTTTTAGTAATTTAGAGAGAAGTATTAGGTTTTATTTTGCTATTATCAATCACTAAGACATTTACTTTTGTTTTATAATTTAGTACAGTAGCAGAGTGAAGTCCGAAATAACTGGCTTTTTTGAACTGTCAGCAAAAAAGACAACAGACAATTACAGAAAGGAATTTCAAATTAACAGTATAGACTCATTGGACAATTAAAAAAGCATATTTATTCATCCTATGTAAATAACTAGAAATATTGAAGCATTATCCAATACTAAGACATATTAAAAAAACCCAAAAAAGAAACAGAAAAACCCAAGTTATAAGAACCCATATAAAATTTTCTGTACTTTAGGAAACCACCTAACCAATTATTAATTCAGGTCTGGTGAAATTCATAACCCGAGATGATGTTTTGGCTAAAGATGAAAAGGAGTCTTCATATACAGAATGCTATGCATGCAAGCTTTAACTGAGTTTAGGCTGTCTTTCTTGTTCCCTACTTTTAAATCAAAGGTGAGAGCTTGAATACTCAGGCAGAACAGGAATATAAATGAAAAGGACAAGTCTGTGATATTGGAGCTGATTAACTTACCCAATAGGATTTCAAATAGGAGAACAATTGAAAAGCCAATTGTGTTGTGTTTTAAAGAAAATAAACAACTTTAGCTGCCTTGGAAGGAATAGGAAAATATCAGCCAGAAGGACATTTCTGAACACAGAAACAAATTTCAGGGTTTTACAGGTAAATGAGTATGCTGATGATACACAGCAGCAATGTGGACATTCATAGAGGAATTTACTAACTATTGGAGGGAGATGAAAGTGAACAATTTCTCTTGAAAGTTCTCACAGATAAAGATAAGCAGAAAAAGACTTTACTGCAGAGCCCTTTTAGTAGAGGGATAAGACCCTAAAATTAGGAAACACAGGATATTCATTACAAAATATTTGATGGTTCTAATGAATTTGCCCTACTTCTAAGACTAAATTTCCATTCATAAATTAGTAAAGAAATTGGAAGGCCTTAATTAGTCAGAAAATTGAAGACTAGAGGGAAGGTAAGCATGGTTCCATAACTTCTCTATACAAAATCTTTTGTTGCCAAAATTGAAAAGACCCAAGCAAAACCAGATATGGAGATATTTGGAAATTCCTTACAGCAATGACAAAGTGAAAACTCAAGGTGTTTGTGGGTTCAAAAGAATATATCATGTATGATATAACTGAATTATCACAGAATTTTTCTTATAGATAGTAGATAGTTACAGCTGCCATAATATTGGGCTATAACAAAAAAAGGGAAGAGCATACTTGCATTAAAGATACCATTGCTTCACAGATAATAAATGATGACAATGCCATAAAAAATTAAACATGTAACCTTTAAAAAGTATTTCTCTAATGTCTGAGAAATACTAATGTGTGAAGGAAACCTGCTCTTTAAGAATCTATTCATTTTGTGTATTATAATTCTGTATATGCTATTCTACATGAGTTACTGAGGACATTATCTGTAGAATGGTATTGTAGAATGGTTTACTAGGTATGAAATGAAAAATTTCTTACAGCAAGTCTTGCATTCAGCAAGGGCATTTTAATAGTGAACTAATTTTTTGGTAGGCATCAAAAGTTAATCACTGATATAAATTTTGCAATTACAGAATCACAGAACATTCTCAGTTTGAAGGCACTCATAAGAATCATTGAGTCCAGCTCTTAAGTAAATGGCCCACATGTGGAGTGAACCCACAATTTCCGTGTTATTAGCACCAAGCTCTGACCAATGCAGCAAATCTCAGTGACATTTCTTAGTCCAAATTGATTAGACTCTTGACCCATATGCTTGATGTAAATACTTAAGATAGTTAGTAATGTGCACCGGTTTGCATATATGTAGACCAATCATTTAATTCTAATTATTAATAGGCTTTTATAAAATATGAATTTTACATATATTTTGTCACAAAACTGAGTTAGCTTAAACAAGCTGAACTCTAGTTCAGCTAAATAAGCTGTGAGATTGAAGGTATGAAACAGATATTAACTTGGGCTTCCCTAAGGACCAAAATTTAGCCTGGGAGAGCTTGAGTAATAAGCAGCAAATGAATTTAACTATTGCTTTGTTTAGATTGAAGTAAGATTATTATATCTCACTATTTTATTTAGATTAATATTATTACTGGGATTAAAAAAGAAGTTGCCAAAAAACTGACTGAATACCTCTATGCCTAAAATTTTACTTATGATGGAGGCTTCCCTCTGCAGAACTTGAAATTCTACTTAAAAGACAATAAAATTTTTGATCCAGAAAGGAGTTTTTCTGTCTTTTAAACAATCCATTCTTTTTTAGTTTTGCTATCTACTTTTCCTCTCTTAAATTTGTTCTTTCTTTTCTTGTTTGTGCAAGACAGTTTTTTTCATTGTACCAAATGACTCTGCCATGTTGCAGCTATATTTCTCTATTCTTTATTTCCTCACTGTGCTGTGTGATGAAGTTGTTGAACAACACTCAGTTCATCTGTTACTGTGAAAGACTTACTCTTCATGAAAAAAATTGTTTGAGGTCTAGTGATTTGCAAGATCATGATCAACAGAAATGGAGGTCTGCAGAAATTCAATGTTGAAGCATTAGAAAACATTGCTATATGTACAATTTTAATGTTTATATATACATAAATATACATAGATATTTATATTTACAGAGATTCTCTGGTCTGTGTGTATATATATGTACATATATGCTTTAAGGGACAACTGCTGCTGGTGTACTTGACCAAATAAATAAAATGAAAAATTATTTAATGAAAATAAGGTATAAACATTAATGGATCTATAAATTATGTGTTAAAAATGCATATAATCATTTGGGGAAACAATTAACTAAACTTAGAATTTTAAATATCTTTTAGGAACAAGTAATGCCATGGATCACATATTGCTAGATACTGAAAACATTGCTGGACTCTGATGAATGCTTCTGTGCAGCATCTGAATCAAGCAGAGACAAATATAGATTCAATATAGTGCTGTAGCAAAGAAGTGAAGACATCATGGCTAAAATTTACAAACTAACTTGTCCATATAATGTATGCTGAAAAATCTTAAAAATGCATCTGAGAATTCTCTGAATCATAAATATTAATAATTAATACAGTGTGAAAATTGAAAGAAATACTAAAGAATAAGGTACAGGGGATGACCCTAGGAATTATACACCAGCTAGAATGCAACATTAGTCCCTAAAAAAAAAAAATATGTATATATATATATATGTATGTATCCTAAAACATAATTACCATATGTTTTTAGTGAAGTAATGGATTTTTTAATTTTTTGCACTGTGTTTCAGTCACCGTTGGAACACATTGCCCAGAGACCTTGTGGAAGCCATCTTTGGAAACTTTCATGACCTGACGTGGCGAAGATCTGAGCAACTGACCTGAATTTAGCATTGACCATGGTTCAGGCAGAAGTTTAGTCACAGTGAGTAGCTTAAGGATTGTTTACCCTTTCTCCTTACTTACTTGCTAATTTATAGAAAATTCTATGGCAGAAGGACATTTGTCAAGGTGCTTTTCTGGTGAGGAATGACTCAAGTTAGGTTTGGGAGAAACAGAAATTTTACTAATGAAATTTGGAGGAAAGCTTTTATTCACAATATTCAAAAGCAACAACACCACTAAAAGTTTGACACTGATAAAGAAGCAGAGAGGAAATGCTTGATCTGTTCCCATGAATGGTTCTGTAGAAAATGAGTACATAAGTAAAGCAGGAGATGGGTGCATACAGTATCTCCCTCTTTCACTCTTACAGTAGGAGTCCTAATCATTGTGCAACTCTTTAATTTTAAAACCAGAAATCTCTTCTGCTTAATCTTTCAAAAGACCTATTGTACTCTTTCTTAATGCACATCTGTTTAGGGTCCTGCCCCTTCTTTTTTGATAGACTGCATGTCCAATTATGTTCTAATTAAAAGAGCTAGAAATATCCTTTGAACCCTTCCAGGATGATTGTAATCTTCCACTCCAGGTTTAGTTTAGCACTTCGGTTCCAAGATGTATTCTGGTCATCTTTGCTTATGAGGCTCAAATGCCTCTTTGCGTCGTCACATACTTAACTGCCAAAGTCTCTGTGAGGCATAAAACTCTCTCCTCTTTCCCCCGCTGGTGTTGGTAGTGCACACACACGTGTGTGTGTTTGTCAAGATGAAATATTCCACCTGGGAGAAGCTTTCTGAATCGTGCTGGTGTTTAGCAGTCATATCTGTGCCAGTGGCTTGATGGAATAAATGCCCTCATTTAGATGAGGCACAATTGTCTCATTAATAGACCTACCAAAGTGGGTTTGTGTGACTCATTTCAGATCCCTTTCTGAGGTACAGTACAGCAGGAAATCAGCTTCTGTATTTTCCTTGTGTTCACCAGGTTTAAAGAGTAAAGAACTTATTGGTTCTTTATGGTGTTGTGTGTGCCTGTTCACAGATATCATTCACATTCTGGGAAGTGTCTTCAGAGATCTATAACCATAATTTGTTCTGCTATTTGGATTTCTCATACAATGCAGTTTCTGATTTGCATGCAAAAGTCATATAGCAATATCTCTTTATGCATTGTTATCATTACTGGACTGCTTTGGTTTGGAGCATGAAAAATAGAATTACTCTGCTCAGACTTGAGCCAACAGTTTGGTAAAAGACACTGTCTAAAACCTGATTAAGAAGAATAAGTGAGCACCATAAGGAAGCCTTAAGTGTTCAAGGCAGTGAGATAAATCTTCCACTTTTCCTCAGTAACAAAAATATATTTGCTACCACTCTTCATTAACTCAAGGCAGAGATGATGCTGGCTTATTAATACACACTGAGAATTCATGCAGATGACAGCTTTCCTTTCATGATTAAAAATGTTTTCTTTAATTTCAATAGCCCTTGCTTTGTAAAAAAAAATATTTTAAAGTTATGCATATCTGTAAATCTTATGTATTATTTATGCTGCTCTTATCATAAATACTAACTTGGTATGAATGCGTATCCACTTAATTTTTTTTTTAATCCCAAAACAGAGCTATGTAATTTTAATTGCATTCATGTTGTCTTTGGTGAGATCAATAGCAGTCTTAATTTACTAACAGAAAGCTTTAAAAGACTTATCACGAATATTAAGTAACACAAATCAATATGAATTAGTAATTAATTACTTGTTCTAGGCAACACTTGAAATGGCTTTATTTCCTTGAAATGTCTTTGAAGTTCATGAAGAAAAAATTGCTCTATTCTCTTTATGTTGTGTTTGTACATAATGCCACACATAGGGGGAGGGCCACAAAAATCCATTCCCTACCAGAAATCTTGTGTTTTTATGTGCTTAAGGATATGCGGCAGCATAAGTAATAAAAAATTGTAGTCTTCCCTTTTCTCCATCAGTGTGCGATAATTCACATAAATAATAGAGAATTACAGAGGGATTTAATATAGTTCAAGAATATTGTTTGTAAGAAATAATCTTCTGGAGGGAACTATTGTGTAGTTGGTCTATATACAGGATGAGATAAAGGTAGTGTTTATCATATTTTCTCAGTTTCCATCTCAATAGAATTTAGTATTGAATCTTGCCTCAAACTAAGAGCTTTTCAGGAAAGGAGTCATTACACAGATTCCAATCAGTCATCCCATTGTAAATCTGGATTGCCTCTATTGAACTCACCAGTGTAACTGTGGAATTACTGCAGTGTAATTTGGCACATGCAGTATAACAAGATAAAAACCCCAGTGGCATGATACAAATATATATATATATGCACGTAAAAATCATAATTCTTTCTGAAATGCATTTAGCAAGTCTGTGTAAAGTTCTTTGCAAAGAAGTGTGCCAGAGAAGCAGTTTAAGTGATATGCACAATGTTCCAAGCTACAGCAGCAGAAGCTGATTTTCTGTAGCTGCTCGTGGTATCTGCTCACACTAGGCAGAAGTATAGAGAGTCTGAGAATGACTTCAAGAAATTCAGCAAGTAAGAAAAAAAGTTCTTGGGTGCAAATATTCTGTAAATAATTTCAAATGGTTTAATCGGGTAAAATTTTCCAAAAGCTGCTCTTCAATTTTTTTCATAGATCTATTTCTGAACACAAAATATTTGCTTTACCATAAACAAAGTTGAAAAACACTGTGATAAACTCTAAAGATTTCATAGATTGCATTTGTCTTTCAAGAAATGAAGATTTCCTCATGGGTTCTTGTGTTTGTATACTCAAAACAGACATAGTTGTGTGATAGAATACAAATATTATTCAGATGGATCAGGATGACTACAATGCTCAGGAGAGACAAAATTGAAAGTGATTTATACAGCTTATCCTTGGACTGTGTTTCCATAAACTTTTCCTTTTGCCAAGACAGTATTTCCTTCTAGCTTTGGGAATCCTGCATTAAAATCAAGGGAGAAAAGTTACCATAAATATATGTACATTAATATTCTGGGGAAAATATTGCACAATTCTTATGAAGTTAACTCTAGCTACAGTGATATAAAGCTTTTTACTAATTCTTTAACTATAAAAGCAGATGAACCCCACTAGACAACCTAAGGTCACTACACCAAAAATAAACAAATTCTAGAACATTTAGAAACCATTAAATATTAAACTCCATTCTCACAGTCTTGAAATCTGCTGTTTGTTACCTCCTGCCCCTGTGCCAAATGCAAATATGCACAATGTTCAATGGCCAGTAGCCAGTATCCCAAACAACTATCCACTTGTTTAATTACATGTGGCATTTTGTAACTGATAGGTTTGTCTCCCTGGTCTGCTTCTAGGAATCTGTCCAACAAAATATGTATTAAATAAGAAAATATTTTATATTGTGTTCTAAACACAGTGCTCTTCAGAACAGGGGAGGGAATATAAATGAAAGAATTTAAAAATATTCTGCTGTGTTGTACATGTAGCTGGTGGTACATTCCAACTGAAGGAGAATTAAGTAGCACCTTATTTCATGATCCTTGTTTAAAATGAAAGATTTCTTTTCATTCAAATTATAGTGCATGTCTCCACTGTCCTATCTTCATTGAGCACTTTATACAAGTATTTAAGGATAAAATCTGCTTTTATTACAAGGCTATGGGGGCTTACTTCTAGCTAACATTTACTTCAGTATACTGTTTGACAGAAGCCAATGGAATTAGCTTTTGCATTTTGAAGTGATTTATTTTTTAGAGGAAGAAAACCAAAATACTTCTTTTTACTAAGATTTATAATACCCCTTAATGTTTTTTCAGTTTTCTCCTATTTGAAATTATTGAAATTTTGACAGCAAGAGAAAGACTGTATTTTTTTAAAGTTTTCTGCTTTTTTTTTTTGTTTGCTTGTTGTCCACTGGGAATAATGAAGACTTGGGGGGCTGTTAAAGGGTTAAAACCTTTATGAATAATTACTTTTAAAATTTGCATCACCTTTCAAACTAAAATATAATGTTTCCAATAAATCAAATAAATCAAGAGTAATTGGTTTGCTCAAGCATTTGTCTCTGATCATCTTGATGGTCTGGAAAAAAGCAAGCTAATGAGAGAGACAAAAACCTTCACTCCAATCGCTGACAGATGTTTGAAAAGATTGCATCTGAACTTTGTGGATAATGGTGTTTTTTCTTTAACAAGCCCAAGCTTTGTTAGACTGTCTGTAGTAAAATAGACTGATCTTTAAATGCTTTGCATGTAGACCAAGACTGTGGAAAAACTTTGCATTTACTAAAGTCAAATGCGGTGCAGTTGATGCACCATTAGAGATAGAAAGTTCCAGAGTGATACTGCAGATACTGTTGTCCTTGAAAACAGTGTTAAGGCAAAAACGTTGGGTGTGATTACTTGTTTTTTATGATTACTGTATTTTTATTTATATATATATTTATTTATTTATTTATTTATTTATTTATTTATTTATTTGAATGGCATGCTATGCAAACAAGATAGGGGATAACCTAAAACTGTTTTAGGACTTCATCCAGCTTGCTCTTGTTATCCTAAGACAAAAGTGGAATGGCTTATCCCTATTCCACTCATAACACTGAGAAGAAGACCCTTCATATGGGTAATAACACCATGAATAATCAGCATACTGTAGACGCACTCCCTAACCTGCCACTTCAAATGTGGTTTTGTTTCTAAAGTTGGGATAATAGCACAACTTGTAAGGGAGTATGGTTTAATAATACATTCTAGATGCATGTTGTTGGCCATGTTTCCTCTGACAGATTCAATGGCTCAGTTGCAAACATATTTAATAATGCATTCCAACACAGCAATCAGCCATGTTTTCTGTCACACATACAATGGCTTAATTGCAGTCATTTTTTAAAGCAACATTTTGTCTACATATTGCAGTCTGTGTACAATAAAGAAGAGCATAGTGTCCTACAATATACATCTCCAGAAAAAGAAAGAAGTGCATAAATTCATTCCATAAAATGGATTATAAAGTTATTACTATGCCTTTCTTTAGAATTTTCATTTTCATGCTGCTGTATGTCAGTAGCTTACAAATTTTCTTATAATTGTTAAAAAGATACTGATAAACATAAGGTTATGTAACATACAGAAACAAGGCAAACATCCTTCTGAAAATGCTGTGTCATGATGTGCTCTTGCCCACAGAAGCAATCTTTATTTACAATGAATGATACTTAGGAGATAGCTTTATTGCCATGTACAAGTTGATTTATTTCAAATAAATTATGACAAAATGAACATATTTTAAAACCTTTCAAAAAATAAAAGAATATGTCTAAAAATATATAGGTTTCTGAGAAATCCTGGAACTGTCACAAATCACTACCATGGCTGCTGGGATGTTGTGGAGTAAAGTGAGTCTCTGGCTTCAAACAGAAATTCTAACTTTTTATCACGTCATTTTTCTTGCAACTTCAAAAAAAAAATTTTTGTTTTCACAAGTATGATTTTTAATACTATTTTAATCCATGTAATTCTCAAGACAAGTGCAAATGTTCAGACTGATTGAAAAATTGAGCATGCAAACTAAGGAATATCAAATGTAAAGCATAAATTTTTTACTGGTGACCAGTGGAGCATAAGACGGTGAATTTCTGTAAACAGCTGTACCGAGACACAACATCATGGAGTTCACTCTTCATCCTCTTCTTGAAAGGAGAATATTAGAGGCAAAGGCAAGGAAGAGTGTGCCACTTTTCTGTGCCATTCTGTGCAGTGGTAACTGTCCTCTGTCATGACAGCATAAAAATAATTTTAATGAACAATTGTACACATAGCTGCTGTTCAGAGAGCATGTTAATTTTAAGTAACGCTATCATAAAAAATTGTTCATTTTTTTGCAAATTTAAGTTTAACAATCACACTTTCTTTGTTCTTAACAGGAGCTGAATGTCATAAATTTAATGTTTTTAATCCTATCTAAGCTAACATTCAGATGATTCAAACTTCAGACACCTCCATGTAGAAGATTATATTCATGTGGTATCCTATGGAACCACAATAGGACAATGATCTTGGCCAAATTTAGATATCAGCCAAGTCAAAGATCAAATGGACATAAGCTTGGAGACCTGTGATATCTTCTGAATAATAGTAAGGAATACAAGTGTACAGATTTTATTTTCTTATTTTCTTAAAAGCAGTCCTAAATTCCTTTTTTTTAATTGTTTGGTTTTGTTATCAGTAGTTTACTGAACAAGAAATATTTAAGTATATGCAAAATTAGAATTTTCATCGCTTATTTTGAGGATATAGTTTGTGTTTGACAAATTAGGCATAAGTGTATGTGAGTATGTGAGGAAAGGGATGAACTAAAAATGCAAATATTTCCACTATAATTCATATATTCTTTTTCATCTGCCTCTTTATAATTAAAAGTTTTTCATTTTCAGTTCCGGTATGGAGCAGATATTTTTTAATGATAAATGAATCAATTTATGAAAAACAATGTAAAAGGAGATCTATATTTTATGAAATTATGTTGTTTCAGTCATCTCTTTTTTTCCCCCTGAAATGTTGTAAAAACTCATGGGCGCTGAATGCTGTAAGTGAAACTCTTGTTTCCTGACACGTTTCATATGAGTCATTTAAACTCCAGTATTAAATAATTACATTAGTTTACTTTATTTTCTACTTGTGGTATGATTTAAAAAACCACAAGAGTAAAATGTCTTTGTTTGGGTGGTGTTTACTTTTTCCATATTGAGAAGTTTTTTTCCATTGGGCATCTTCTTTTCCTGATAAAATAATATCCAGTTTAATGAATGTTTTCTCTCTCAGCTAAAAAAATCTGCATTTTTGGACCTGACCCAGAAAGAAATAAAATCAATGAAAATCTTTCCATTTGTTTCAGAGGGCTTTGAGTCAAGCTTTTAGCTAAGCAGCTGTTTGGTACTTCTAATCAGTATAAATCACTCTTTTGAGTGTTATGCATTTTCCTGTACTATACAGCTACTGTATATAAATTCTGTATTTAATAGCAATATGTCTCCTTACAGGTGACATTCTGTTTCAGTATATGTGCCTGATCTGAATACAGCTTATAATAGTGATAATTGTTAAATATCATTACTAATTTGACTACAGTAAAAAACAAAGTCATCAAATCAGATGTGCTAAACAATACAATTTCCAGGAAGCAACTAACACTGGTGACATTGCCATGTATTCCTGTAAAAAGCCATGATGAAAATGAAATATATCAAATACAAACTCAAATGATTTATGTCATATGTAGCCTTTAATATACTGTCAGGAGAAATTAAAAAATGTAATGCCATTTGCAGTCAGCTGCACAGTTCTACCATTAGAAACACAGTTGAGTTATAAATAGGTGATTTTACACAAGGCAAATACTATATGTAAAACTGCAGTTTAAGTTTCCTGCCATCAAAAATGGCCCTTATATACAGTACCTCAGGCAGAGATTTTCAAATGGGGGAGTAACACACTTGAAGGGGTAACAATATCTGCATTCTTAACAGTATATCCTGCAGAAGAACATTCTGTTATCATGGTGCTAATAACACTGTTGATCTCAAAATGGTGTGCTGCCCTGAATGGTCCTACATCTGGCTGGTTCTTGGTGTAATGTTCTACTGGACAAGAGTATCTAGTGGTACTTTTGGTAGCACAAAATTTTTCCAGATTAGCATAGTGCTAATCTCCAGAAATAGCGGAATGGTTGAGTCTCAGATTATACATATTGGCCTCATTCTGATGCAGTGCTTTTGAGATTCTGCATTTCTTCCCTTCTGCTCTTGCATATGGGTTGCTTTTCTCTTCCCATGTCACATTTCTTTAATATCCTCTCCAAATTTTTGGCATGAAATTGCATAGGTCTTAGAAAAATTTACTGCCTATATTGCAAGTTTCAGCCTTTTTTCTAATAAAAATACTTCAAACCTTATATACTATGCTATTAATCTCTTGTACTCCCTGAAATTAATATTGTATTAGTCTCAAACAATGCTTGCAATTAAAATCACATGCAGAACATTCTTCTGTCCAGCACGTTATGGCCTAGGAAATAAACTTTCATTTATTTGCTTGATAGAGTTAAATAGCAATTTTCTTTTAAAAATCAATGACCAATGTAATTTTAACTTTTAAAAATGCTTCTGAAAATCTGAAAGACCTTGCAGAAAATCCATACTTACTTTTTAACCTACTTGGTGGTAAATAAAATCAGGTAATTCAGCTGATTTAAGCATGACATTTGACAAAGTTAACGAGTGCTAGTAAAAGGCCACCCTGCAGGAGAGGGTTAGAATGTCTGTTTGGCTTGCAGCTATGATCAGTTCCTGTTCTCTGTCTTATATCTTGAATCACGCACAGGCTCACGAGGTGGCTGAGGCTGGAGGCATGTCTAGAGGTCTTCTCATCCAAATCCATGCTCAGAGCAGAGTCAGAGAGGGCAGGTTGTTCAGGGCTGTGTTCAGTCAAGTTCTGACTATAAGCAAGGATGGAGGCTCCAGTACATCTCCAGGCAGCCTGTCCAGTGGTGGCTCATACTAGAAAAGTGTCCTCTTCAACTCAGACAGAATTTCCTATTTCAGTTTGTGCCCATTGCCTCTTGTCCTGTCTCTGAGCACTGATGAGAGGAGCCTGACTCTGTCTTTCTTACTCCCACATTGGTGTATTAGTACACATGAATAATGTCTCCTGAGTCTTCCCAGCTCTCTCAGCCTCTCCATATATCCCAGATGATCCAGTCCATTACTCATCAACAGACTACAGGAAGGGCTGTTTCTTATGGTATTTCTGCATAGGATCACCACATATGCTGGCATGCAAATGAGAAAGGGTCAGGCAGTTAAACAATATTTCAGCAATGTCAGAACCAGTCCTGGCAAGAAAAAAGCATCACTATTGTTCAAAAATAACATATTTCCAGACTAATATTTATTCCTGTATGACCTACTTTCAGCAGCAGCTCTTATTTCAGTAACAAAAGATTGGGATGTGTGAGTAGCTCATACTGAAACTTAGTCAAGTGCCAGCTTCTCATCATCAAACAGAACACAAGCAGCAAAATCAAATGTGCTTGTTGTGAAATGCTAGTGTATTCATCGTAACACACATTTTTTTCTGCTTTTTTCTGCTAAGGCTTAGGCCTTTCTGTGTCACTAGGAAAACTGGACCTGGTAGGCATAATTATTGAAATATCTCTTAGCAAAAATGAAAAGAAAAAAAAGGAAACTATGAAATGGAAATCTTTGGCTATGAAAGTGTTGAAAATAACTGAATTTTCAAGAACTGCAGCCTGTGTAACATAGATTGGGAATCACTCTCGATAGCAAATTTGGTTTTGGTTAGATGCATAGGAATGACTGACTCATTTGATGGCAGATTTCAAACCCAGCTTCATGAAGGCTTTTTGGTTTTGATTTTCTGGTCTGTTGCCTTTTTGTTATAACAAGGTAAAAGAACTTATGGCAGATGGGAACCCACTAGAAAGTGATTAAATGGTTTCTGAGAGTATTCTTCCATCTGTTTCTCTTTTCTTATGCACATTGACTTAGTTCACTCTCTTTAAAGGGTAGCCAAATAAGAAGGAACAATTTTTTGGATCTGTTCTTAGAAGGAGATTTTTTTTTCCCTTTGGTCCAAATCCAAAATCTGCAGATACTTTCCTCAACAGCTGCAAGAAATGACATAACTTGAGCATCACTCTTTTTGATTTTTTAAAATAAAAAATCTTATGAAATATTTTGATTCTTTCCTACATTGACAAAAATATATATTGAGAAAAATATTTATCATGCTGGTGAAATCTATTTTACTTATAAATTATATAAAGAGGATGTTTTCTCTAATGAACATTTTCCTTGAACTTTTATTTTTCATGCCATGTGTGTGCATATGAGCACTAATATACTTCTAATATTAGTTAAAACTTGTTAAAAAGCTCTAAAGAACTTACTATGCCACTTTGGTCTGGATTGTAAGAAAATGCAACAGTACATTGTATCTTGCATATACAGAGACTAATTACTCAACACTTAAAATATTTTTAAAGAGAGTAACTATTTAAATGACTTAAAATTTCATTCTTGTATTTAGTGGAAATTTCCAAAATGAAAGTTTAAAAAAATCCATTAAAACACTCAGAAAAAATAGGTAATTTTCCAATTTTCTGCTGCCATGACTTCCTATACACACATATACACATACATTCACATATACATACATAAATTTGCATACGTACTTGTATATATCTATACATATGTGGTATCATGTCCCTTTCTAGAATGAACAGGTGCTATTCTTTTCTCATGATTTCATTACTACATAGGGTAAAAACCTCATTTATAAGAAAAATCAAACACTAAAAATGCAAAAGCTGGAGTTTTTTAAATATAACTAATGCATTTGATGCTATTTTTAAGGCTGAGTGCACAGGATACTCTAAAAAGAATCAATTATATTTAATGAAGCGTGTGAATTTATAAGTTTTCTGTAAAGTCGGTAAGGGGAAATGAAAGTAACACAGTATATCAACCCAATTAATATTCTAGATTGACCTCTTCTTGTGACTTAATGTGATATTTATCAGACAGTGTAAGATTAATAATACTAAGCCCCCCCCAAAATCTTTTAAATAAAAGGCAATAAAATTCCCTGAAAATTCAGCATATTGTATAACCTGTTAGAAGTGCAAAATACAATATTTTTTACTCTGAAAAAATATGTCATCTGGCAGTGTGTGGTTATGTTGGTCATTTAACTCTTACATTATTCAATTATTTAAATGTACATTGTTTTTGAATACAGAGAAATCAACACCTGTATTTTGTGAGGGGATAGTTATTGAACACTAGAGTTATAATGGTATAACATAGCTATAGAATTGAGGGATGTTTAGATGTCTACACATAGACTAGGCTTATTGCATCATTCTTTGTTTAGTTACTGTTACAATGGGCTACAACAACAATAACTGTGGCTAATAATAAATTTTTGTCTTTAAATGTACAAATTATTAGAAACTGATGCACTGGGTTTAAGCAGCACAGTTTTGGAAGCGGTGAGTGTTATAGCAGTGGGCTACTGTGAGAGGCTGCCAGAAGCTTCCCCCGTGTCCAACATCTGGCTCCAAGATGGACCCACCAGTGGCCAAGGCCAAGCCAATCAGTGATGGTGGTGGTGCTTCTGGGATAACAGATTTGAGAAACAGACCAAAAAATGACTGCACAATGGCATCAGTAAAGACAAGGGAGGAATGTGAGGTAAAGAACCCTGCAGACACCAAGGTCAGTAAGGCAGAAGGGGCCAGAGGAGCTCCAGACACCAGAACAAAGATTTCTATCCAGTCTGTGGCACAGACAGCCCATGGTGAGGAAGCTGAGCACCTGCAGCCCATGGAGGAGCAGAGATGGTGGAGCTCCTGCAGCCTGTGGTGGAGCAGAGATCCACCTGAAGCCCCTGGAGCATCCCAGTCCGGAGCAAGTGGATGCCTAAAGGTGTCCATGAGCCCATAGGTAGCCTGTGCTGGAGCAGGCTACCACAACCCATGGACTTGTGGATGAGGACCTCAGCCTGGAGCAGTAACAGGTTTTCTGGCAGTGCTTGTGACTGCAGGGGGGCCCACCTGAACTGGAACAGTCTGTTTCTGAAGGAGACTCCCACTCCATGGAAAGGACTGATGCTGGAGCAGTTCGTGAAGAACTCTAGTTATGGACATCTGTCTCCAGTAAGAGAGACCCCATGCTGGAGTAGGAGAAAAAGGTGAGGAGTTCTTCCACTGAGAATGGAGTAGCAGAGACAATGTATGATGAACTGACCACAGTCTGCATTCCCAGTCCTCTTGTTCCTTTAGAGGTAAAGAGGTAGAGAAAATCTAGAGCAGAGTTAAGCCAGAGCAGAAGAGAAGGGTGGTGGAAGGCAATTTAAGATTTGGGTTTATTTCTCACTAGCTACACAGAACACAGTAATTAGTATGGTGCCTTGATTGTGGAGTTCTGTCATATAAAATCAGTTCACGTGAAGCATGAGAGTTATACTACTTTAAATGACAAATAGGACACTAATTATCATAATAGGAGTTGAGTGTGATTTCAGTACATACTGGAATTGGTGCTGGTCTGTTTATAAAATTTTATTTTCTGAATTCCATGTCTATTTGGCTTTTGTCAAAAGATGCCTTTGGTTAGTCTTTACATTTTGGATGTAGTGAAAATGTGGCTGTGATTACAGTGCTGAGTTTTACATTAGCAGTGGACAAACATGTATATATGTATATTCATTGTCCATGCATATATATGTATGTATGTAAATAATGCCACATCTATTCTGAACACCAGTTCACAATTTTGTCACCTGCCTGGTGTACCATTCCAAGTCTCCCTAGCAACACACCAACTCTTTGCAGTAACAATCCATCTGTCTGTTTTACCAATCCAACTGTTCACAAGAAAACCCAAAATCTTTCCAGGATCAATCAATCTCAGTCTCTTGCCAAGCTATTTTCTCCTCCATGTTAAAATGACACAGGCGCTTATGCAATAAACTGCTCTGGTTTTTTTAGGGCCACATCTGTTGTGGTCCACTGGTCTTCAGACAGTCATGGAACTCAAATTTCAGTTTAAAAATTAGATAACAAAAAGGGACAGAAGACAACCAATTAAAGTTCAGCACCTGTGCCAGAAAAATGCAGAATATTTTTGAGAAATTATATACTCTTACTACGCCTTCAACACTGGGCACATCTCCATATGGGGAGTACAACGCATAACTTTGAACTGAAATTGAAAGGAAGATAATTTTCTGCAATCACAGAGCTCATTTTACACTAGAAAATATGCAGTATTTCTTTGTGTGAGTGCTGCGTACTTCATATATATTGCAAAATTCTAAATGTAATTATCTGTATTCATTTCTCTCTCTTTCCCTAATGCTATGAAAATAACAATTTATGCATGTCATTTACCCTATTTCCAGTCTTATTTATTCTGTCTTTGAGCTCCAGTGACTCTGTGCTTCCCTGGGTCATTTTTCTTTATTTCACAATACAGGATCAAAGCATATTTCCAATACATACATTTGTTTTCTATGGTACCAAAGAGTAAGAGAGGCTGGCAGGGAGTTCAGGAGCCCTCTAGACCACCCCACAGCCCAAAGCAGGTCCACACCCACCAGGCTGTTCACAGCATAGTCCAGCTAGGACTTTAAATCTTCCAAGAACAGAGATAGCAGTTTTCAAAGCAACCTAATGTTCTCACAGGATTAAAGTTTCTTCTTCTATCTGGTGTGAAACTCTCCTATCACAATGTACACCTGTTGTTTCTTGCCCTCCCTCCTGTCTCCATCCAAGGATTGTCTTGTGGGGTCTGTTAAGAGCATTGAAGGTGTCCTTTTCCAGGCTGACCCAGCTCCATTCTCTTCTCAAATGGTCAGAACTCCAGCCTCCACCACACCAGTGGACCTTTGCTCAGCTCCCTTCAGTTTGTCCATGTCTTCCCTCTTGAAAAAAAAAGAGAAAAGTTAGATGGACTATCTAGATGTTATCTGAGAAGTGCCACATAGCCATTCTCTTGACCTACAGGCTATGCCAGGGTTCATACTGTCCAGGAGGTTGCTGGCTTCCCTTTCTTCCAGCAAACACCATGGACTAATGTCCATCTTGGTGTCTGCCTCCACCCCAGGGTCTCTCCCACTGAGCTGTTTCCTCTCCTCATAGTATTATTGCATTGTTGCCGGAGTTTTTCTTCCCCTGTAATAGAAGTTACTTGACGTTTAGAGAGTTTGAGATTTGTCTCTGATGTTTCATAATGCTCCTGGTTTCATAATGCCCAAATCTTCAGCCTGTTTGGGCCCTGCCCTTGACTGTAATGACTTGTACTCCTAATTTGACATAATCTGCAAAATTGAGAGAGTGTTCTCTGTCACCTCCTGCTCATCATTGCAGAGATGTTAAAGGGGACAGGTCCTAGTGCAGATGCCTCTGGTGGTCCATCTGTCGCAGACATCCAGGTAAAGTATGACCTGTAAATCACCTTCTGAGCTCCATGTTTGATCCATTCACTTGTCTAGCCATGCAGACTGTAACGTTCCAATATAAATACCATGGATGACAGTGCCAAAATCTTGCTTGAGCCTATGCAAAAACCACCTGCTATTGTCCTGTATTCACAAATGCAGTCACTGTCATAGGAGACACCCACATTAGTTAAGCATAAATTACTCTTGGTAAAGTCATGCTGATGACTTCCAGTCACCTGTTTGACTTCACATGCCTAGAAATGTTCTCCAAAAGGACACAATCCATAATTTTTCCAGAAATTGAAACAAGGCTGACCAACTATCCTGTATCTGCTAGGTTTAATTTTCTGTCCTCTTTTGAAGGTGGCTGTGACATTTGTCTTATCCTGTGAACATGGATCTCCTTTTCTTTCTCAGAGATCATGAAAGAAACTAAAACCAAATTGGTATTTCAAAAACTTTTCAAAACTTGCACATTTGTCATTGAGTACTTATTTTATTTTGCTGAATAACAATAGAAACAATGAAATTACACATCTCCTCTGCAGATGGCTTAACATTTGATTTCAGCTGAAGTTGTATTCATTTTCATGGTACATAAACTCTTCTAGGTATTAATTACAGATATAAATTTTCTGTCTAAAGAATATATCTTGGAAATCTTCAAGAGGATTATTGTGTTGGATTGCTCTCAAGTGTACTGTAGCTTGTAAGATGTCAGTGGAAATTAGAGATGCATGGACATTAAAATATGAACAACCAACTTAGCTGAGGAATTTTTTAATGATTCCAAATTAGCCTACTCTTCACTCACAGGAAATTCAGGCCGTGTTTCAAGTGAACAGTCTAAAGATCATTCATATGAATTAACAGTGTAAGCCTGAGTACACAAATTTGCTAATTGTAGTTATGAGACTAGTATTTAAACATGTTTCCTGAGAGTTAAAAACTATTTTAAAATGGTTTCTGTTACTCTAATTACTACAATTCATCTAAAGTTTAGTCAATTAATATTCTTTAAGTAACTAGTCTTCTTCAAAGAGATTGACACTGTATTTATCTGAAACAATAAAAGTTATGGAAAGAAAGCCAACATGGCATATGCTAATAAGTTACTTCCTTGCCTAGTCCCATGTATATAATTTTTCTTTTAGATCAATGCTTAAATTGGCATGTCTGGATGACTTTTAAATCCCATTCACCTGCACAAGAAGATGGCTTTGCACTGCTTTTTGTAAGCAGAAAACTTTATTTATTCTCTCTTGTGCTTTTACTGTCAGCACAAAGTAATTTCTGTTTTATAGTCTCCTACTCAAAAACCTCAGTGTCTGGAAAACTGGGTAGGAGGAAGTTCATTTCTTGTGCATGATTTTTTGAGGTGCCTGTGGAGATCACCGACAACACAAGAAAGCTCTAATACAATTCCACCCCTGCTGCTGGATAGGGTTATAAAGTGAGGTTTATGCTTTATTTTGCTTTATTGATGTGTGAAAAACATTTTTATTTATGCTTGTAGCACAAGCAGCACATCTTAATGTTTCTACTGGCTTTTAAAAATAGTCATCTTCTTGTAAAATCTCCTGTGAAAATCAGGTCAGCTTTATTTTTGAAGTCCAAATTAGCACTGAGTTGCTGGGGTTAATATCCTTCTTGTTCTTTACACAAATTGCTCCATACATGCATGTGTACTTCTTTGTATTTCTGTACTTTTTTCTTGTCCAGCATGTTCTTAACAGGAACTAGCATGTTAAACCAGTGGATCATGTGTAATATGTACTGGAATAAAATATTTGACTGCCAAAAAATAGTAACTGAAACTGACTAAAATAATCAAATTATTAATGATATTATGAGTAGGTCCTTAGATATTCTTGGCATTTTTAATGTAAAAAAATTTCAGTCCAGAGAGGTAATCTAATAGTCCTGGTCAGTAAAATCTGGCTCTCAACAGATATCCTTATTCAGATGAGTTGCCCTGTACATCCTGAATAATTAGATTGTTTAGGGTGGCTTGAACATCAGTGCTTGGTGCAAAAAGCTGACTAGCATCTCTTCAGGTCATGTGAAATTAATTTGGGATCTGTAATGTAATGGAGGTTAGGCTTTGTGCACAACTCACATGCCAGACTGACAACAGGGGATTCACAGGGGTGATGGGGTTGAATGGATGAAAGCACTGCTGTGTTACAGACTCACGCTTTAAACCTAATTTGGAGACAGAATTTCACCTTCTCAATTCTTCCCTACATTCAGTCAGAAAGCACAATTGCTCAGACTTTATACAAGCCATGACTTTAGCCCTGCAGTCATAAGCAGAGATGTCACAGTTAGTTGATCTAACACTAGGCACTACTTAGGAAAATGTTTAAAAAAAAGCAAAACTAAGTGCTGAGTATTCAGAAGTTGGATTCTGTGTTAAATTGATGAGACAAAATGTGTTACAGAGCCTTGTGGGAAGCAAATGTAAGAAACAGCTGTAGATCTAATATTGCAGACTGTTCCTCTACCTGGAAAACTACAGAAAGAAATAAAAATAAGGAACATTTAATTTTCCATCTTTCATTTTATAAATAAAAATATTTATTCATATTTTTAGGTTTTTATGTTAATCAAAAAAGGAAAGTCATACCATAGTTATATTCTTTTGCTTACTTGCCTCTACAAAAACAGAGGATGATTTCAGTGTTTGTTATGCCTTTCTCAATTCTTGACAGGTAAAGAATCACATGGTTTTAAAAATTAGAACATGCCAGACAAAAAAAGGTGATGAAAGAAGGAAAATAAAGTTATGTGGAAGAAAAAGAAGATAGCCATTGACCCAGAAACATAGCCTAATTTTATACATTAAAGAAAAAACCAGGCATAATGGATTTCCTACCACAGACAAATTCTAAGAGGGAAAATATCAAAAGAAAATAAAACCCAATCATTATACTACTGTCATTCCTGTATTTGATCAGCTCATTTTCTACCTTTCTGATGAAATAGAAAATAAATGTCACAATAATAGTGTCTTCTATTAATGCAAATGCATGATATTTATTTTGTTTTACATTAGAAAAAGCAGTGGATGAAGAAAATTTTGTAGTTGGGTTCCATTTCACAGCTCATCTTTACAATCAAATGACTTGTGTTGTTAGATGGAGCACAAGTAGATGCTAGAGGACAGAAACAAATTGTGACATAATTTGACAGGAAAGTCTTGTGATATTAAATAAAAGAGTTAGAGTGCTTAGTCTGAAAAAAAAATCCAATGAATCTTTTTGTGAATCTTTGATTTCTGCTTGTCCTAATTAGATATTAGTTCAACAAAGTAAATTTTTGTATATATTTTTGAAATTATAAAACCATTCAGTATCATAATAAAAAGGAAGCATTTTGAGCTTGAAAATATGATGCAAATTACTTCACTTAGCCTATAGCAAAATATTCTGCATCAGAGCTGTGCTAACTGAAGCAATAGACAATGTTTTAAAAGAAATAATGAATGCAGAAAACAAAGCTTGAATTTTAATTCTCACAGCTTTTGGAAACTTAGTTTTATCTGTGGAGTTGCATTCTTGTCTTTAAATCCAGATCAAACTTTAGTCTTTGATCATTATATAGTCCATAAACCTACAGTCCACAGCTCTGGCAGATCTGGAAAAACAAACCAGAAAAAATCAGAAGTTGTCATTTTAATATGTTCAAATGGATGTAGTGGGCTTATATTTACAATGGGACATTTTTAAAAGGAAATTAGAATATTTCCTTAAAGAATCACAAAATCATAGAATAGGTGAAGCTGGAAGGCCCTTCTGGAGATCATTTGGTCCAATCCCTGTACACAAGCAGGGCCGCCTAGAGCTGGTTGTCCAGGACCATGTCCAGATGCCTCTTGGTTTTGAATATCTCCAAGGAGGATGATATCACAACCTCTCAGTGCAACCTGCATCAGTGTTAGGTCACCATCACAGTAAAAAAGCACTTCCTGATGTCCTGAGGGAACCTCCAGTGTATGCCCATTGCCTCTCATCCCGTCAGTTGGCACCACTGAAAGAAGCCTGGTTCTGTCCTTCTAGCACTCTCCCTTCAGGAGTTTGTGTACATTGATGAGATCCTCCCTGAACTTTCTTTTGTCTAGGCTGAACTGTCTCAGCTCTCTCAGCCTTTCCTCACAAGAGAGATACTCCAGTCTCTGAATCATATTTGTGGCCTTTTTTGGACTGTCTCCAGAATGCCCATGTCTCTCTTGTACTGAGGAGCTCAGAACTAGACATAACACTTCTGGTGTGGCCACACCAGGGCTCAGCAAAGAGAAAGGATCACTGTCCTCCATCTGCTGTCAGTACTTTGTCTAATGTAGCCCAGGATACCTTTCCCCTTCTTCATAGCAAGAACACATTGCTGGCACATGTTCATCTCGTGTCCAACAGAACCCCCAGGGTCTTTTCTGCCAAACTGCTTCCCAGATGGGTGGCCCCCATCACTGGTGCCTGGATTGTTCCTCCACAGGTGCAGGACTTTGCAATTTCCCTTGTTAACCTTCCTGAGGTTCATATCAACCAATTTCTCTTCCTGGAGAACCCAGAGACTTCTGCAAAAATTGCTTCCTCACTTGGCTGTCACTGTTGCCACCATTGCCTGTGCTCTGACAGAGATACCTCAGAATGACCTGCGACAGACACAGGACAGTGGAATTGTTGCAGCACCCTCTGAAGGCTGATGAGCTGTGGTTAGAAATAACATGCTCTTACCTTTGCTGCATGTTCTGCGTAACGTGGTTGTCCTGCTTCAGAGTGCACCGTATTGACATACATGATTTCTCAGGGCTGGCTTATGTTCCTGCACAGTAATTCTATCACTGTGGAATGATAGTATATGCAGAGTATTCATCTTTCATTCAGCTCTCAAACAATCACTAAGAATAACCAGTTATACCTGGAGGGAGCAGTTTGTCTCTCTCTTTTTTTTTTTTTTTAAGAGACTGAACAAATAAGTAATGCATTTTTCATGGTGTTTGTTTTTGCTTTGTTTTGGTTTGGTTTGCTTTGCTTTTTTTTGGTTTTATTTTGGTTTTTTGGGTTTTTTTGTGTGCATCATTTTTCTGTATTTAAAAAAACATAGATAATATGTGCAAGGTTATGAATATAAGCAGCTATTTAGATTTAAGACTTACAAAAATTTTTTGGGGTAAACCAACCTGATTCTTAAAGGTGTGAGAAAGGCTTTTGAAGGATTTGATTTCTCATCTGTATATCTAGTTTCATCAAGTGAACATAATCATCTAATTATACAAATAAACTTGAGAAAATTTGTTCAGGCCTTTGGTCCTTTCTATAATGTTTCCTTTTATTAATATTTGCACAGTAACAGGAAAAAGTTTTGCTTATTCCCCCTTGGTATTGACCAATATGTTTCATAGTTTTGTTTACATGACTTGGCTACTTGTTTCTTGCTAAAACTTCCTGTTTTCAGCTTCCTGTAACTATTTTCTTTACTCAGTTTTTATTTTATTTAACAGTTTTTATTATCAACTTAGCTAACCGCAGTGTTTTCAATGGAACTTAAAAAAATTATGGACCAACTTACACTAAACACATTAGAACTCCTAATGTTTGTTGTTTTTTTTTTTTTTAAAGACATTTATTTATTTCAGCAAAAATAGGAATTCTTGCCATTTGTTTTCAATTCCAGACTTATTGCTTTATTTTAAAATATTTTTTTAATTGTGACAAAGTCTTCCATAGGAACTGGCTCCAATAAGAAGAGATCCTTAAGGAATGAACTCCTAGACACAGTCAATTGGTTTGAATGAGTTTTGGTTCAGTGTTCCTCCAAAAACCTGCAAAGACAACCAGGAAAATAGTCTCTCTCCTTCAAATCATATGAGGTGTTTAGGGGAGAGCATTCAGGTAAAAGCACTGCTTGGTTTTAGAATAATCCTGTTCAAGCTTGAATGATTTTTACATTCTTAATATATGGACTCACTGTGCTACTCTTACAGCCTTTATCATAAGTTGACCTTTTTTCCATGCCCTTGCTGCTCAAGTAAGAAAAAGAAAAATTCTTTAATTAAAAAAATACAAAGAAAAAATAAACCTACCAAATCATGGAGACAGATGTTAATGGTGTCCTAATCCCTCTTTCATACAAGAACTGCAACATGCTTTCCCTTACATAATAATTAAATGCTCCCTCACAAGTAATTTATTCCATCTTAAAACTTTAAAAGCTTTTGAATGTGATATGTTTCACTCTTTTTTTCACTTAGAAGAGTTAGTGATCCTAAACAAGTACTCTGATAGACCTGATAATTTTTCTTTGCTTTTCTTTGTATTACTCTATAGTTTTGTGTGCTCATAGATAATTCCACCATTTAAAAACTACTCTTCCTTGGAGAAAGGTAATGAGATAAATAATGCCTTCAGATAGTGCCTACAAGCGCAGGGGGAAGAGTAGCCATTACCTGACGTGAACTTTTAGTTCTATTACCACATACAGAGATGAGTCTTATGACTGCTGAATTTTAGACACTTTTTAAGATAACTTAGAACTCATAGACATGAAATACACAGTACTAAATTGTTTAACTACCCAGCCAATAAAGAAACTGTCCAGATAAAGTACAATATCTTTTGCCTTCATGGCAAACAAAAGACCCATATTTTTATACAGGTACCAGCTTTCAAAGTGAAATTTTGAAACCTTTGGGAATTTTGGAACAAAATATTACACATCCTCCAAGGTATCAGCCTGAATTCAAGATCAGCAAATCAGTAACTTACATTTATTTATTTATTTTATTTAATTAGCTTTCCTTCAGAAAAAAAAATTAAAGGCTAAATTAATCTTCTGTTAGACCAAAGTAAATACCTACCTCTATCTTTATGAAAGTTATAAATACCTTAAATTATATCTATTATGATCTGTAATTATCTTTAGGGAGGTTAAGGTTAGGGTTATGAGAAAAGCCATAAAACTGGGTCAAACAGTCTTTGAAGGAAAAATTGACCATATATTCCTGTGATGTCTTATGTCTTCTATATTAGCAGTCTTTCTAAAATGTATTCCAGGTTTGTCTACAAACCCAGGCTGACATACACTGAATGCAAAGTAATTGCAAACCTGCCCAGAAAAAAACCCAAAAACGGGTCAGAGTGAACTACATTTTGACACCTTTAGCCATAGCAAATACTTACCCACTTCAGGAGTGATTTCTCTTAACCCAACAGACTTCATAACAGTAATACATGCCTATTTGCTGCTGGTGTGCAAAGTGCTTCCTAGGCAAAGTGACAGCAGATGATATCTGCTTTGTAGAGGTGAAAACAACTGCACAGGAGAATCAAGGCCGTAAAAGACATACGCAAATGAAAATGTCCAAAGCAGTGAGCTGCAACACGTGATAGAGGGATTGCTTTTACTTCTGTGAATTTTGGCTCATTTTAACAGAGAATCAGCAAAACCAAATAAAGTATATCTAAATATACTTTGAAAACTATTCTGTATAAGCATTTTCTGTTACAAATTTCAAAAATCAGTCTTGTGCATATCAGATGACACTTCTGTTTGTAGTCAAGAACACATTTATACTTGTATTCTCTCTTCACTGTTTTCTAAGTAACACGACGAAGGCTACTGACTGGTAAATATTCCAAAATCTAAGGAAAGCAGATAACTAAAGCTGCCAGAAAACCTTGATTCAAATACAAGGCCACTTGTTAGAAGATTTCTCTCAAACTTCTCCTAGTAAGAATAGTTTAAAAAATTACCGTAAGCAGAACTTGGTGATATTCTATCTACTTAATGTGTAAGTTTCATGTGGCATAAATTTTTAATACCTTTTTTCCTCTGTTTCTTACTTTATATAATTTATTAATAATATGCCACAAGTTTTACAAAACTAAATGCATCAAAGAGAAGGAACAGAAGAGTCTGGCACAACATCTCCAGGGAATCCAGAATTAAACTCTGGTGGGGCATTTCAAGACTCCCACATTCCCCTCTAGGAAGATTTCTAAAGCATTATTTTTAAAAATTCAAATCCAGCATGTTTTAACAGAATTTCTTTTATTTCCAACCCTGTCAGAACTATCAAATGACAACTGTAAACAGCTGCGTTGTGCCGACACTCTTAAAAAGAAAATCCCCTTTCTTGTCCAATATAAATGACTTTGTTAACATTATTTTTCTCTTATTTAGTTTCTGCAATGTAATACCACAGTGAGTTGGTGACAATTGCAAGTCATGATTAAGAGTATTCATGATTCCCTCAGAAATGCTTCAGATCTTTAACGAATACAAAATAAATGATGTCATAGAGAATGTGCATAGTATTTTAATTCTTCATTCCAAATCAATAAAATAACTTTAAAATAATAAATAAATAAATAAATATAAATAGATTAATTAATTAATTAAATAAAAGCTCTGTAAGGAGCATAGACATATCTTTCAGCAGTAATGTATAAAAAATGTATATTTAAGTCAATGTAGTTTACTAATGTTGACACTTCAAGGTCAAAGTTCTTTTGAGCAGGGTCAGATCTTGCAAAACATAAATATATGAATGAACATAAAAAATTTGAATTGAAAACCTAAGAATAAATTTTTAAATCAGGGTACAGAAAATACACATACACTTTCAATAAATAGTGAGAAGTTTTGTGTTGGTTCTCTGAGTATTTCGGCACCACACCTAATTTTCATATTTAATGATCCAAAAATATTTTATTCATTCTATTTCAAGAATATATGTCGTTTTACCATGTTGAAGGATATTTTCATGCATTTAATGAAACTTGTTGAAGCCTTAGAAGTTCCCTCAAAATGTCACATGAAGTCTAGGAATGCCTAAATGGTGTGTCTCCTACCACCTCACAGATATTTTATCAGCAGAGATAAGTACTACCTTTCACATTGCATCTTGACATTCATTTCTGTGACCTTTTCATCAAATGTAATATAAAATATTACTTCTCTGGCCAATGGAGATGAACAATTGAGGTGTGAATCTGAAAGTGACAAAGCCTTTGAGAGGGGCACCTCTCTCTCCAGTTCCTATAGAGGGAAACTGGCTACCGCATTTGTAAAATTCTGTAATTGCATCAGAGGAAGTCCCATCCTTCACATTACATATGATATAAGACCAGTGATACGTTCCAACTTCAGATCTCTGCATCCAAAATAGCATCTGGTATTCAGCATAAAAATAAGGAACTTTTCCAAGAAACACTGCTTGTTATTAGGAAAACAACAATAAAATGGCGTGTATAAGACTCCTACACAGCAAAGTTAAATAGTTCATGAGTTAGGTGTGCATTTTAATAATGCTTAACTTTGCATTTGTCATTAGCTGTTGATTAATGCAACACAATAAGGCAAGGAGAAAACTGTAATGAGGTTTGGGGACAGCCACCATAGCCCATTACACTAGAAAGTTTTGATAAAAATACATTTTTCCAGAAACAGGAAAAATAATTTTTATTATATAGGAATAACAAGGAGATAATGTCAGCATGGTTTTTCAAGAGCAAATTATATCCTTTCATAACAAGGCAACAAATTTTTTTAGACAGAGAAGAAACAGTAGTCACACATTTTGAATTTTGGACCTATTCTCTGTTAAGTCTTGTGAACAAGTAGTTGAAATAGAGAAGAATTGCTAATTTCTCTCAAGAAAAGATGTATGCCTGATGCTACTCAGAGTTCTGTCTTAGGTCTCATTTTGCTGGCTTTATCTCTGATTTGCTTTCCGTTGCACTAAATTTCTAGTTGTAGGCAGATTAGGAAGGACTAGCAATGCTGAAGGACAGGATTGCAATCAAGGAGATCTTGACAGATGTAAGAAAAAGACTGGAAACAAAGATTAATACATGATTCAGTCAAAATATATGCAAAACTCCTCCCTTTTGTTCACTGTAAATGCCGATGGACATCAGCTGTAGAATGTGTCAGCAAAAGAGGAACACTTGATGCCATTGGTATTAATTAGCTTAAAGAAGAAAACCTAGAAGTGAAATGAAGCTGGTGAAGGGTCTAGCAAATGGATCCCATGAGGAATGGCTGATGGAACTGTGGTTGTTTAGTCTAGAGGAGGCTCAGAGGGCACCTCATTGCTCTCTACAACTATATGAAAGAAGGTTGTATTGAGCTGGGGGTTGGTCTCTTCTGCCATATCTCAAGTGAAAGGACAAGAGGAAATGCCCTTAAATTGTGCCAGGAGAAGTTCAAGTTATATATTTGGAAAAGAAAAAAAAACAAAACACTGGAAGAATAGTTAGGCAATGGAACAGGTTGCCCAGGGAGGTGATGAAATCTCCTTCTCTGGAAGAGTTCAAGAGGCATCTCAATGTTGCATTTGGGGATATCTTTAGAACTGATTTTGAGGTACCTTTGGAGCAGATGATCTTGAAGGTCTCTTCCAACCTCGATGATTCTGTGAGTCTGTGAAACATGGGAAAACTTTTTGGATATTCACAAAGTAGGGGCTGGGGATTGCATAGGTCTGTGTTTACCTGCTGCCAGTTATGGTTTTCCCTCTCTGCCATACTGGCTGCCATTCTGGTCAGTCTAACACTGCAATGGGGGTCACATCAGTGGAACTGCCAAAGGGTTCTTAGGCACAAAGCTTCAAGGGAGAAGTCTGATGATAAAAATTATCACCTTAGTGGTTTAGTGGAAAGTATCCCTGCCCATGGCACCTATTGGAACTAGGTGAATTTTAAGGTCCCTTCCAACCCAAACTATTCTGAGATTCTGTGGTTCTGTGATTCTGTGATTCTAATAATTGTATATGTTTACTGATGATGTTACAAAAAGTATAGATAAATTATAGAGAAACTCAAAGGAAAAGAAAGAGAAGGAGGAGGAGAAAAAGAAGAAGAAGAACACAAAGAAATAACTTTTTAATTCTAGAAAGAAATTACTTTCCAATTCTAAAGATAGTGATTCCTGGGAATTTCATGGGACCTAGCTGGTCAGGAAGGAGTGAACAAGGTCTTTTTCTTTTCCTAAGCTTATGGGATAACATGGCTCCTTATTTTGGAAGTGAAATTTTGTGAGTTATATTTCTTACTTGTTGCTTATGATGAAAATGGAGTTGTGCATCTTGCCCAAATATAACTTGTAAAGAAAAGTCTTCAAATTTTAAACTATGCTAATGAGGTGATCTATCTGTTTGGTTAAAGCTGGGTTGTTAAACCCAGGGAAGATAAAAATTTTGAGGCATCTTGTATTACTATTACTATGGACCCGTGCTTTCCTTCCACTATACTGGAATATGTGATAACCTTTAGCACTTCCTTTAAAATGTTATTTTGGAGGAAAGGAGTCTCCTTTTGGCTCTACTTTAGCAAAGTTTACCACTAAATTGAACATAAACACAATTTATAATGGAAAAGCCAGGAAATCTTTCTTTTTTGGACTTAGTTCTACCCATATTTATCTTGGTAATGGGGACTTTGATGGTAGTACAATTAGACCCATTGTTTGTTATTTTTGAAGATATCTTAATGGAGTAATATATAATGAAAAGCAACTGATGTTGTGGCAGTACCACCAAAGATGTAAAATCAAATCCATAGTCTCAAACCTGGCATAAGGTTGGCTTTTACAAGCACATGCAGTACTTCTACAGGTTTAAAAGGAATCATGCAAAGAGACCTAAGATTAGACTGGAAAACTAAGAAGAAATTTCTTCTCTTTTAGTAAAAAATTCTTCATTGCAATTTTTTTTGTGCATTCTCTGAAAATAAAGAGGATAACTCCAGAGTTTTATGGCTATATGACTTGTTTTAGAAAACGATTCATAATTTTTGCTATCCAGTGTCTGCTGAAAAATCGCTGCTCTCTCTTACAGGTATGAAAATGTTACTGCAGATTTTAGTTCCGATACATAGCTGCATCAAGTGTTAACAAAACTTTCTTAAATATAGTGTTGCGTTTAAGCAAATAATTATAATTATAATATAGAAAACTCATAGAATAGTCCATTTTATACTCTTTCTAGTACTTTTCCCTATTTCACAAAATCTGCATTGTATTGACTAACCAAATGTGATCAACTAAACAGAATAAAATATCAAATTTAAATGCTGTTTTTGACCAAGCTTACTGAAGTGGCAAAGACATCTAATTGTTTTGTTACAATAAGCATCCAGAATGCACCTAGTTTTCAACCAAGCAACTGAGCGCCTAAGATACAGGCAGGTACTAAAAGGAATCAAACTCTTGTGATTTCATTTACTTACTTTGCAAATCTACATATTTAAGTTAATCTTATAAGGATAAGAAACTTAGTGCTTATTAAGAGTTTATTTTGCTATTGCATTTATGTTACTGTACCTTAATGATCATCAATATTAATCTCTAGAAGCTATTAATTTCCAGTTAAAATGAAAGCCATAAACATAATACTGTTTCCTGCTAAATAAATATTGACAAATTATGAATATGTAGATATTTAGATGCTTTTCTACTAAAGGGAAGTAAACTTCTCCATTAAGTGCAAGCAGTAAAAAATGCTTTTTGCTATATTATATTACTGAGCATTTAAAGGCAAGCTCATTGTAATCTAATAGCTGTTTGAAAACAAAACAGAATAAGTTAGTTTTATTTTGTCACTTCTTTGCCTTACATCAAAAGTTTAAAATGTCTGAGTCAAAGACTGTCTTTGCAGGATGTATTTATGATTTGGGGTTTTTTTATATTTTGATCTCTTTTTGTATCACTAAGAAAAAAGATTCAAAAACTTTAAAAAAATAAAGAAACATATGTAGATGCAAAAGCAGGTTATTAATTGGTGATGTAGCAGTGGAAAAGTTTTATGCATGGCAAATTTTGAGAAAAAGAAAACCTAAAAGAGAATCAAGTCTTAGGTATAAGTAGAGCTGAAAACCTACAGCAGTGTTGAAAGTGGAATGCAAAACATTATCCTGAAAGTTGATTTTGTGTGTTTAATTGTATGTATTCTAAGTATTCCCTGGAAAGTCTGTTTGGACTTCTTGAAGAAAGAACATAAATCATTACAATAGCAGGGTTCAAAAATCAATATGATATGTACCTAATAATTTTATATTAAGAAAGTACTGGCATAAAGATATGAAGTTCTTAATTTGTCAAAATCTGAGGCATCTATTTTCTTCACTGAAAATGACTACTTATACTGTCATGTGTCTCCAGCAGAAGAAACCCATCTCCTTGATCACCACATAGCTGATGGAGAACACATTGTAAAGCTTCTTTTATTGATTTCTTTCTGGTTAGTTTTCACTACTGTTTTAGAAAGCAGGAGGAAACAGCATGGCTGTTGTCTTTGTGAAAATAGTGACAGCTTCAATATTTTGCAGAAACAGAAGTAATAGAGCAATGCTTTGCTTTGTCTATGACAAGCTCAGCAAACTACTCCTTTTCGGAGGAAAATAAATAGGAAGAAATGTCAGAAAAACTAATGATAATCATTAAATATTTTCTTTTCATCTTTTAAAATAGAACTCTGAGTATCCTTTAGAAAGGTAAGTATTTGGTTTGGTTTAAAAAAAAAATGTTTAAATCAGCAAGGAAGAAATTATATTTATATATTAAAATAGTTAATGGTAATGGCCTAAAATTGCCACAGATTTTTTGCAATTGTTTAAGCATATAGAACTCTGAATATGCTGAATGGTGAATGATCTTCAGAGGTGGGTGTGTGGGCTGTGTATCTCTAGGGATTAAACACCTCTAATTATTGAGTTCAAGCTCAGAAATGCTGTGAATTTCTAAAAGAAAATTAAAGAAAAGTATCAGCAGTGCTATAGCTGAGCATGAAAACATCTCTCTGTACCAAGGTCAAGTCTCTTTTTTATTCACATATTAACATACTCATTCATACTCTCTTGAAATCTCTTGTCCCTCAGGGATTGCAGGATAGGCTTAGTGACCCTTAATTATGGCCACGGAGAAAAAAAATAATTAATGAGATAGTGCCCTTTGGCTCACATAGAGAGCAAAAACAGAAGCAAAAAATCCCCAAAGTTACAACAAAATACCAAAAAAAAAAAAAAAAAAAAAAAAAAAAAAAAAAAAAAAGAAACTAAAAACCCCTGAGAAATACTCAAGACAAACAAATAAACAAAAATGCCTCCAAACCTCTTCAAAGGCAATTAATTTTAACTCAACATTTAAAATATTAGGGAATACATATATGAGTCTAATAAAGCAGTTTTCCGTCCCAAGCTCTGTTCCGTTCTGATTTTGGTTTTTTGAGGGTCGACGTATGATGTAAGGCAGCAGGGGAAAAGACACATTGTGGTGATCCCAAATAAGTGCTGGGGAGTAAGACAAGAAGTGGACTGTGGCCATAAATTTCTGCTACATTTTAGCAGAATTTGAATGACAATTGGCTAGACTATGAACTATGATTGGCTAGACTATGAAGGAATAGAATATTTTATAATATTTTTTATATTTTTAATTATAATAAAAATTATCCTCAGTGTAAGGGAAAAGGGGTGAAAAATATAACACACATGTTGCTGTAAAAACTGATTTTTTGATTTTCTGGCTTACACAGATTGCTGCTGTTTAAAAGTGTTCACAAGGTTTTCATTACAACAGAAGACATCATAGTCTGTCTAAGAGTGGTCATTTGTCATATTTCCAGAGTATTTTGCATTGTCAGTTGATTGTAGAATCATAGAGTCACAGAATGGTTTGGGTTGTAAAGGACCTTAAAGATCATCTGCTTCCAATACACTGTCATGGACAGGGACATCTTCCAGAAGACCACTTGCTCAGACCCCCATCCAGCGTGGTCTTTAACTCCCAGGAATGAGACATGCATAATTTCTCTGGGCATCCTCTTCCAGTGCCTCACCACCTCCATAGTAAAGCATTTTTTCCTAATATCTAATCTGAACCTCTCATATTTCAGTTTAAAGATATTCCCACCACCAGTGCAAGGACAGATGCAATACAACACCCCTTGTCCTGTCACTACCTGCTATGGTAAATAGTTCCTCTCCTTTCTTGTAGGCTCCCTTCAGGTACTGGAAGGCTGCAACTAGATCAACACAAAGCCTTCTCTTTTCCAGACTCAATAAATCCATTTATCTTACATTTCCTTGAGGGAGGGATGTTCCATCTCTCTAATCATCTTGGTGGCCTCCTCCAAACTTGCTCCAACAGGTCCATGTCCTTTCTGTGCTGGGGGCCCCAGAGCTGGATGCAGCACTCCAGGTGGGATCTCACAGGAGTGGAGCAGAGGGGCAGAATCCCCTCCCTCACCATGATGCCCACTCTGCTTTAGAGGCAGCCAGGGTACAATTGATCTTCTGAGCTTCAAGTACAGATTGATGGGTCATGTCCAGCCTCTCATCCACCAGCACCCCCAAGTCCTTCTCAGCAGTGCTGCTCTTGATCTGTCCATCCCCCAGGCTGTGTTGATAACAGAAGTTGTCCTGACTCTGGTGCAGCACCTTGCACCTGGTCTTTTCAAACCTCATGACGTTCCCATAGACCCACTTCTCAAGCTTGTCCAGCTCTCTCTGGATGACATCCCATCCTTCAGTTGTGTCAACCACATGAGTTTGGTTGGTGTTGTCTACAAATTTACTGAGAGTGCACTTCATCCCTTTGTCTATGTCATTAAGATGAAAGGACAGAATTCAGTTTGGACCGGTACACGTATATTAACTATATTACTGGCTAACTGCAATGGTAGGAGTGTTTTCAAATCTACTGTGCAGAATAGGCAAATAAGACATGTTAAGAAAGGTGTATTTTATACCTTTTTTCATATATTTGTATAAACATGCACACAAAATATAAGGACACAAGGACACTTGTGTATATGGACAATGTTTTATTTTAGCAGAGTGTTCAACAGTCATTTAGACCTTTATCAAATTTGAGGGTTAGTAAATTGCTACAGCTGGCTATAAAAAGAGATTTGTTGAGTAGAAATTCCATTGATTTGTTCCCAGCATTTTTACACTGAATTTTAATGTCCATGCGAGTACAGCTTGATATGTATATTATGCATTATCATCTTTTAAAGTATTCTAATATAGTGAAAACCTGAAGAAAAAAGACATCTGTTTAAACAGCCAGCTGCTGTGGACCAATGGGCACAGTATTGAAAGGATAAGATATTGCAGGCAACAAGACTCTTGGTTCTTTCTGAAGGCTTCAGTTACAATTGTTGTTTAAGCTTGAGTAAGAAGTTTTAACTCCTCTTGACTGTAAGCAGTTGTTTCTCATAGGAAAACATGTTGCCAGGGGCCCTTAAGTGAGGCCATTATTTGATCAAGGCAGACCTTTTTATGATTAGTGAATGGGAAAACTAAAATTATTAAAAAGAAAAGAGAGTTTTAAAAATCTGAGTCAGTGTTTTAATTAATATATATGAAATGAAATGGAGTTTGAGGAATGTAGCAATTCAATAATTTAAAAGATTTTCCTTATCAGTGACAATTTTACTTTTGCCAGGACACATGTTCAAGCTGTTGTGATGGTTTCAGTAATCTTGGATGAGCAATTCTCAGTTATTGAGTCTCAAGAACAGGAATTATACTCCTTGATCCTGCTTCAAGTGAATCATGGTTTAAGTATCCATTGGGGTACACTTTTTTTTTAATGTGTATACATTTGCTTATACAAACAGCCCGTAAAGAAAAACTTAATAACTATGTAAGGAGAAAACAAAACTGAAAAACTCATTAAAAAGACAGTTTCATACCAGATATATTGTTTTTTAAATTTTAAAACACATGACTCTATGGATTATTCAAGAACTATTTATTTTCAGTTATTACAAAATATGAAGTAAATCAATAATAAAAAGAGGCACAATCAACTACATTGAATGCATTCTAATTCTTTTGCACTGGAGAAAATAGTACAGGGATAGAATTCTTTTATATGACATGGGCATTCATAACTTGCTGAAAGATATATTTTTGTATAATGTACCTATGCACTGGTATTTTTATCAATTCTGATAAGAGTTGTCTTGAAAGACTGAAGGAACTGGGATCGAAACTCTTTTAGAAATCCAGCCTGTCAAAAATTAACTTGAATGTATACTAGCATTGAAGCAACACATACTTTTGAATTACTATTTTGTTTTTCTCTTACTCTAGTACTAAAGTTTTTCTAAACTGTAATAGGAACTATGCTTCTCTCACCAGCACTAGAGTTTGCTTCTACACTTAATATTTCTATCACTTCATAAATGCTCGTATAAATCAGCTCAGAGAGGAGTAAGAAAAATAGACATTTATAGCAAATGAACTATACAATCTTCTTCTTCTACAACTGATATTTTCATGCTTATGTCCCAGCTTTAACACTGATGAGGAACGAAACAAAATCTTCTTCTGTAGTAAAACTGAAAATGCGTTTCATAAGAAAGTAGAGAAAAGTATCAAGTATTTTGAATGTTACAGAGCTGGCTCACCAGTCTTAAATATCAATAAATTGGATTCTACAAAGCAATCCTGACTGGTTTTCTAATTTTCAGAAGTTGGCAGAATAATGCTTCAGCAGTTTTTCTGTTCTTCCTAATTAAACAAGCAAAGAGAAGTACTCCTAGGATAAAAATGCATACAGGGCTCAAGAGAAATTTAATTTAAAATAACTTTACAGGAGGGACATAAAAGTAGTTTACTGTCTTAGCTTAAATAAAATTGTATACAATGAAGAATATTAACAAGAGTAGGAGAAAAGAAAATTGCATCTACAAGAAATGAGTGTGTGCCACTCTGTGTTTCTCTCAGAAGCTAAGGGAGTAAATATGATTGGGGAATATCAGAAGGATGACAACAAACTCCCTTCCTAATTTTGACTATCCCCACAATGATATCCAGAATGTCTCCTTACAAATAGATCTTCATCCTTTTGATTCTCATGTGCAAATGTAAAATTATCTTTC
>NW_005054382.1:2962500-2965119 GCF_000277835.1 Geospiza fortis
GAAACTATCTCAGAGAAGTTTTTCACTTCCTAAAGTATATACTGGGTATGCATGACAGGGGGATGTGTCATGGCTGGTTTGGAATAAACACTAGCAGATCTGTCAGGTGAGCACCAGAAAAAGTCATTACATGGACTGAGAGGTACATATACTATTAAGGGTTAAATAAATGAATGAGCTGGGCTACCGTGCAAACATTTCTTCAGATGATTCTATTTCTTTTCAGAAAATAATGAACATATAATACCAAATGATTTTCCAAATGATATTTTCCTTTTTGTTGATTACCAATTAAAAAGTTACTACAGGAAAAATCTTCAAAAACCAGACCACACTCTTTTGGTGGTATCATGTCTTTTTAATATAATAGAGTCTTCCAAAAAAGGCTGAGATAAAAACTAACATGCTGGTGAGGAATTTTTTTGTGTCTTTTCTTCTGGCAACACAGTGCATCACATCACAGAACATTTAACTACACAAAATATGCTCAAATTCCAATAGAACTTCTCTCTCTCTGAAACATTTCGAGTTCAAAATGAAATTTTAAATAGAAAGAGGTAGGCAACAAGAGTTAGCCTAATGTGTCACTAAGCCAGGGGTGTAAAAGTGTCTCACCTGGAACACTGGAGACCTTAGCTTGTCTTTCTGCTCTGTATGATTTCAAACAGTAATTTTGAACCTCCATCTTTTATATTCAAGGTGACTACCACCACTGGCAAAGTGGAAAGTTAGTCTCTTTCTCTGACCTAATGAATATTCATCTATGTAAACAAAGTAGAAAAGCCTCCGAAAGAATGAATGAAAGAGAGAGCACCTTTGGTTATTCATATGTATTATAGTCATTACAGGGGCTAGACATTCAAAAGGAAATCTGACATTCACTTGTTCTGCCAAAAGGGAATCATAAAAAGCATACCAATTGCAAATACACAAACAAGAATGGTAAACATTGATAAAATTACATGTTTTAAAGACTGTGAATGTGTGTAAGAAAGGTTTATTTAAGTAGTATATTGAGTAGATAGGATTTGTATTTTCCACCAAATGGATTCTTCTGTAGTCCTTATGCCCTCTCCCATGCCTTTTTGTTAATTTAAATGCTGCTTGTGCTGCTGCCCTCATTCCAGCTGCAGGATCAGCCTTTGAGAGAGCCAGGATACATTTCCACAATCTATGTTACAGACAGCCATTAGTCTTATTTAGGTACAAAAGAAAAATTACAATCTTTTTAAGTCACACGAATAAAACTTCTTGTGCCTGTCAGGGCATAAATCCCTGATGTTTTACAAGATGCTCTTGCATGTCTCTGTTTCTGTTTTGTATGTCTGAATCTAAATTACTTTTATTACTATTCAGATTGATTTAACCTTTCTTGAAGAGCTACCATATCCATTTTAAAGATGGAATACTGTGATCCATGCACAGCAGAGTTTTGATAAAAAACTGCAAAAAAGGAAAACTAGTGGCATAAGTGAAAGTTTCAATATCTTATTGCTAAAGGTCAAAAGATTAAAAAAAAAGTACTCCATTTGGATTTGAGTTTCTTAGTGAAATATCTGCTAATTTTTAGAGATTATCTGAAGTAATGAGGAGGGAGAAACATTTGATTGAAAATTTTCTAATTTAAATATTCATAGCATACTTATATACTGATATTGTAACATGGAAACAAAGAAATATTCTTAATGTTTATTTATAGAAAATATATAAAAATGCATAAACTTAGTGCTTGAAAATCAATACTTGATTATAAAACCTCCTCTATTCTATTACAACTCAAATGAATTTTTGCTCTTTGTCTTAGCTTCTGGCATTTAGAGGCACAATATTGCTACTATTTATTTTACAATTAAATCAGTGTTTTTTCACTACCATGTCGTAGTCATATTCCCTTCGCAATACTTGTTGCCCCTAAAATTCTAATGGTTCTTATATGTTAAATTTGCTTTTTATTCTTTTATGTACCCATTAATGCAGCTCTTCTTGAAGAGGATACAGGACTATAAACTGTTCCATGTTAGTTTTCAGTTTTTAAGTCAGAAAACTTGAAAGAAGTGATTTATAGTATTTTGCATCATGGCAAATGAGTTTTAGGTAGGTCAGATGGGTTCTTGTTATTAGGGGGTCTGTGTAATGTGGTCTAACTGGCTGTAGAGGGGGCGTGATTCATCATAAGTTCCACATGGCTTCCAAATATAACTGCTTTATTTTTCTGTGAGAATCACTGCAAAAATAAGTTATTTAAAGAAGACTTAATAATAGTTATGTGTTATATTTTTCTGTATTGTCTTATATCAGTTTCTTCATATCAAAGAGTAATAATTCTGTTTATTAATGATGTATTTTTT
Source organism: Geospiza fortis (assembly GCF_000277835.1). Classification (NCBI taxonomy): domain Eukaryota; kingdom Metazoa; phylum Chordata; class Aves; order Passeriformes; family Thraupidae; genus Geospiza; species Geospiza fortis. The sequence continues at coordinate 2,964,849 of NW_005054382.1, forward strand.
ATTAATTGAATTCGTACTCCATCATTATATATGCATAAAATTAATTATCTTATTTAAGACCATGTAAACTATAACAAAGTGAATTTTTTCTTAATATTTATATCAGATATTGAGAAAATATATATACAATATATATGTATTTAGAATTCATGAGTATACAGATATACTTCTGTATATGAAACAGTCATGAACTAAAAGCAGGACATGCAGGAAAATCAGCAATTGTGTTTTAACTTGCCTGAAGAGCAACATATTTTTTAAGCTAATTTGG
>NW_005054382.1:2965181-2972864 GCF_000277835.1 Geospiza fortis
CAAAATAAAAAAATTATTTTGTTCAGAAGATATTTGATATTAAAATTATCCACAATATGAAGGCACTAGTGTAATATATAATCTGATTTTTTTCTGTGTAATTTTTCTTATTTCAGTAGTAGTAAATATTTAACTTGATAACACTTTTTTTTAATATTTTTAAATGGGATTTTTGCAAGGGAGATGTGACAAATCTGAAGGGAATATAAATGACTCCCTGTCCAGCTGGAAAGGAGAAGTGGATATCATCTCTGTGGGTAAGTTCACACAGAATTAGATAGCTGAAGAAGGAAAGCAATGCCTCTGGCGATAACAATCCATGGGGAATGTCTGCATAATTATTATGTTTGGGTTTTAATCAATTTTTGGCTAATAACTGGTTGTGTCTCAAGTGACTGTGGGGTTCACGTTGGAAGAGTTATCTCAAGAAGGGAACCCAAAGTTCCCCTGGCCTGTGGCTCAATGTACAACAGTCAAGAACTATTGCCTAGGCAGAGGAACATAGACCAAGCTCACTGTGATTCTCCTCTTATACATTTCTCCAACTAGCAGTCAATCAAATATCTATGAAATTCCTAAGCATCCAGACAGTTGCAGTCTTGCAGGACTTCTTGTACTCTTTAATCCCTTAACAATGTTTTATCACAAGTCACAGTGAGCTTGTAATTGATAAATGTGCTATAAGTTTTTTGCTTAAGTATAGCTTGACAGATTGGTTCTTCTGTGCTGGAGAGAATGTTTATAATTTACAGGCTCAAGGTTTTTGCGTGTAAAATTACTACATGAATCTTGGCTTACTGTAAAGAGGAGCAACTTTTTTGTAATCAATGCTAAGAATTTGAAGAGTTTTGATATTTTTGTTTAGATATAATCTCACTCACTTCTGAAATCAGTATTCATGTGAAAGTTTGAAATGTATAACTAAACTATACTTCTGAACGATATTATTTTTATAATCATTTATAGAAAAGTTTTGGGATACCAAACCATGCAGTCAAAATAATTGTTAGAGCTGTAGGTGAATAACAAGGGGATTTCTAGACTCTGGGCTGAGTTAAACTGCAACTGAAGGAGAAGAGAGGACAGGACTGGACAGGACAGGACAAGACAGGATGCAGGACCGGCGCTGACCAGTGGTGTCGGAGTTGCACAGAGTTGCAGACAGTGCCATGAGGAATTTCTGCATTAAAAGAGGGATCCTACAAGAAATTAATGAAATCTGTAACTGAAAGGGACATGGGTGCTCCTTTTTGGAGTGCAGGGCCTTGCAGAACCAGCAGGGAGTAGTTTAACCCTGTCAATAAAACTACATAACGACAAGATTACCAAGGTGATGGTGTTAGGCTTAATAACTGGGTACAGGTGCAGCAAAACTAAGACCAAAGAGGTAAAAAAAATTGTCGGCAGGTTGTTTTTTTGGGAGAAGATTGGGGCAGAGAAAGGGAGGTAGAAGAGTGGCAAAGTGAAGGGTCGAGAAAAGGGGATACGTTATGCAAATCAAGCGGTAAGTAACTCCTGGGGTACCCACTGGGCAAGTCCTGCTCTTGATCCATCCTATGGGAATCATGGCCACAAACTCAGCTTGTTGCTGTGACCATAATCCATGTTTCCAGTTAGGAGGACATAAGGGGAAACAGTTCTCTCCCCAAATGTGAAAGGAGTACCTGAGGTAACCAGTGCTGGTTGTTGTACCCGGCCTGCTGGCAGTGTCTTCTCAATCTCATTCGAGCAATGACTCAGGTGAGTTTTCTACAATACACAAACCAATATTTGCTGGTAGGTCTCAGCTTTTTATCAATGACATTTATGCAAACTGATGAATCTCCAGAAAATATAAAAAACTTACGTGCAGTCAATACATCTCAGCAGTAATCCATCTTTGCATTATTTAAAGTTGTATTAAGGTTTCCTTCAGTGTTTTTGAAACTCCCACTCTTTTGAGATCTTTTTTGTTTAGGCTTTTCACATTGCAGAAGAGACATAATGAAATAAGAGGAGTCTTGTAGGGAGAATTGTAAAGGGGCACAGTATTCCCCAATGAGTTGCAGCTGTGTTAACACCTGTAAGTAATTAAGAGCAAGGGACATAAAAGGGTGGAGTCAGCCAAAGAGTCAGAAGAGTGCAAGAAGAGCTAGGAGAAGGCTGCAAGAAGAAGTAGGAGAAGACTGCAGGAACTCCAGGAGAGTCCTAGAGATGGCTGCTGTGAGGACCAGGAGAAGATGGTGAGTTCCCCTGGAGGGGATGAATAATCCCAGAAGAGGACAGACCCCAGGAGAGGGTTGGAGAAGCTTTGGACATGCCCGGGCTCTGTGGCAGTCTGGCAGCAATATCCTTCATTGGATCACTGCTGGATTAGCTGCAGATGCTCCTGGCTGGGTGCTTCAGGAAAAGCCCCTGGAGGGGATGGACATGCATTGGGAAAAGCCCCTGGAGGGGATGGACATGCATTGGGAAAAGCCCCTGGAGGGGATGGACATGCATTGGGAAAAGCCCCTGGAGGGGATGGACATGCATTGGGAAAAGCCCCTGGAGGGGATGGACATGCATTGGGAAAAGCCCCTGGAGGGGATGGACTCTGTTGTTGTAATGTTTACTGTAATGTATAGGTATTAGTGTCAAGTGTGCAGTGTTACTGTGACCCACTGGGACGGAGTGGGGGAGGCGGTGTTGGGGGGGTATTGTTGTGTAATATATTACTATATATGTATGCGAATTGTTGTAAATGTGTTTAATACAACAGAGTCTCAGCATTTTGAGTTGGATTCCCATTGTTTGCATTTTCATTTACAAATGGTCACTGGACTTGAGTCGCAACCTTACGAATTCACAGTATTTAAGTACATTGCGCAACTTCAGAAAGGCAAAGGCCAATTCATATCATTAGATATGAAACTGAAGACAAAGTAAAAGTTTTCTGATGAAATGAGATGGGATAGTGGAGAAAGATGGCGAAGAGAAAAGTTGATTTAAGATATAAACTGCAAATCAGTGAAGTGAGAAAGATGTTTTCTGCAGCTTCATGGTAAATTATAAATATTAACACTATGTTAGTTTCTTGAGCAGTTTTCTTTAATAAAAATCTCCTTTGACCTCAATTTTTATCCTAATGTACCGTTCACCATGTCAAGTACTTTTTATGAAAGGTGTTTGGTGGTTTTATTATTTGTTGAAATACTGTAACCAGTTACAGTGATAAGGTTTTCAAACTGTTTTCATATGTCAAAAAATGTGTTGTAGAATACAAATAATCAGTATGTAAAAAGTCATTAACCAGCTGTATGCTGTTTTGATTTGGCTTCCTTTTTACATTTTATATTATTTTATTTTGGGCTCTGTGGGGTTTTTTTTGCCTTTATTTGCAATAGAGTGTATATTTGAATTATAGTGTGTGCTAGCTGAGAACTACTTTAACTGCCAATTAATTTCCTATTTGATATTGTAATGATGCAACAGATATTTAATTGCAGGAATTCATGAAAAGATTTAATAAAATAAAAATTATTTTCAAAATGTATTTATAGCTGAGAGAAGAGCTGGTTTTTTCCAGTCTTAAAAAACAAAGTTGACTCTAAATCAAATTGAAGAAATATCCTGAGTTTCCATACAGGCTTACACCCAACCTGTGATTTCTCATGTTCTTACCTTAAAAGCTATTACAGATTTTCAAAATAAAGTAAGTGAGAAGTGGCAGAGTTGTTACTGTAAGTTCTAAATAAAACTAAATAGGTAGTTACTATATTTAGGTAGGTTACCTAAGAAACTGTTTTTCAAGAATTATACTGAACAGCAAAATAAAAATGAGTTTGGGGTTTCCTGCAGTGTTAATAAGAAGAATCACACTGATGAATAACCAAGGTGATAAAGCAACAATGACAGCAATATTAATAAAGATTATAAGGATGGTGATGCGGTTGATGATGTTGATAACACTAATGTAATAATAAACTATTTCTGAAACAAATCTGCAAACCCTAAATAGCTCCATTCATTTGGAAATTGCCACAGAATTACAGTATTGTTTTCTCTTGCGCCTGGAGAGCAGAGAAAAGTCTGGAACTATGTATTATCTCCAGTAAGGTGTCAAAAGGAAGAGATGAGCTGCATGAAAGCCATCAGTGTGGAACTGGAGGAGGTGGCTGGAAGGAGAGCAGGTGAGATGCTCATCTGAACATCTGAAGGGAGTCCTGTCCTAGAGCAGTACTCTCCCAAAACAGTCATAATTCATAATTTTCATTATACAGCATCTTTCACTGGAGAGGAAAATCTCCAGTAATATTAAATCACTTGAAGGGTAGGAAATGAAGGAGATCTATGTCCTCCACCCACTATTTCTAAGGCATTGCTGATAGGGTTCAAGGGTTTAGTGGTAATGCTTATCAAGGTCAGGACTTTTTTTTTTTGTCTTAGAACTGTGAAGGGTTCACATGTCATCACCTACTGCAGAGCCTGTGTCTCAGAAAAAATGCAGTTGCAAACTAACTTCAGAGATGCTTTGTGATTGCAGTTAACTTCCTGGAGGAGAGCATATTTACCACAGAAAGACTTGTCCCTCTAACACAGTACATTCAAAACAAAACTCAGACTGAAGTCAATCTGTTAACTACAGCAAAATAAAAACATTACAGGAGGAAGAAACTAATCAGGTAAAGATCTCTCAAAGTGATCATGCAATTATATTTTATAACCAATGGTGGTAATAGATCAAAAAGAAAAATTAATCTCTGGGTCATTTTAACACAACATTTGTAAATATTTGTAAATTGTAAATATAAAATCTGCACATTTTACAAAGGTGACCAACCTATCTTCAGATCTTTCTGAATGTTATTTAGCATCAAATAGGCAAAAAAAAAAAAAAGGAACAGAAACCAGACTGTAGTTTCTTCTTTCTAAATGTTTTTAAAAAAGGATAAAAACTGTTATCTTGGATATTGGTCCTCAGATATCCTTTAAAAAGCATTAGTTATGAAATCTGCATAACAGTTTGCAGCCATGGAGCTGTCCATCTGAGGCCCGTGTAAGCTCAAGCCCACAGTGTTTTTATCACCCTTAAATTTGAATGAATTCAAAACATGAAAGGAAATGAATGCATTTTGTTGGCCATTTATGTGATTCCATTCATTAGACACCAGTTACTGCTTTTGTAGGCAGAAGCATAACGCTATGAAGAAAAGAAATAGCTTTTACCCTATGTATGAACTCAACAACAATTTCTACTTGTAGGTTTTTCTATATTTTCAGCCTATAATTTATCTTTATTGTCCTCTCACATCATTTCCTGCAGTGCTTTCCTGCTGGATGATTGTCAGAATCCCTTCTGGAAGGACATAACTCCAACTATGAGAAAACAGAGCAATTGTTCCTGCAGGCAGTAAGAACCAGATGATGTCAGATTTCAGTCCTTCTATCTACCTCAGTCTTCAGGCTTTCTTCCAGCATTCTTGTGTCCTAACATATGTTATGTATTGTGTGTTAGGAACATAGTGTCACAAAGGCCTGCAGTCATTTAACCAGCTAGAAACTCTTCCAAGTGCTTTGCAGTGTGGGCACAAGTCAATGCCCAGGAAATTTCACAGGCCATAGGCTTTTCTCAAAAGAAGATTGAACCCTAACGCTCTTCACTATTAGAAAAGAAACCTTAGCCATAAGGATTGTTGATATAATTGTATTTATTAGACAGAGATAATATGTGACAATTTAGGAAGAATAAGGATAATCAAATTATTCTCTTTTAACATATTCTTGTCATTATTATCATTATTGACGTTCTGCTATGATCTGTCAACAAATAAAAAATGAACAAGGATACAGTGAAAGAGTAAAACCATTTCAACTGCTTTAGACAATGCAGGAAATAACCATGTAGACTTGGAAACAGAGAACTTCTAAAGGGGAGGATAAATATCCTGCAGAGATGTCATTCTCCTCTGCTACCCATCTTCACCTACCATCTTTACAAAGGTATCATGAGCAGAAAGATGATATCTAAAGTCTTTCCACAATAACACTTTGATTTTTTAATCACGTGTGAGGATAGGAGCAGGTCATGCACTGCTTTCAAGTTAGGCTGCTTAATGCAAGATCAGGGGGCTAATTATTTTAGTATTATCTTCCATTATTCAGGCATGGCTAAGGCTCTGAACTCAGTATATAGATATTGCTAAGGGATAATACAAGGCAATTATGGCTGTAGCTTTCTGTCTCGTAAACATAGCACAAAATCATATTCAAGAGGGTGTTAATTATGCAGAATTAAAGCCCATAATCACAGCAACAGGACTATCTAGAGCATGTGCTTTCAGTCTCAAAGGACCTGGTATAACCTTACATAATTCACAGGTAACTTGGAAGCACTTTAAGAAAGGAATCTGCAAGTAATCCACCCTCCATGACTACCTAGGCCTTCAAAGTTCATGGAAAGAAAATTGCAGATGCCTGTTGTTTTAACAACATGCTATGGACCCACATATACACAGATATCTTTTCACCCATGATTTTAGCAGGAACTGTGACTTTCATCTGTATTCAAAGGTATCGTCTTGTCCTGAGAAAGAAAAAAAAATAGAAGGAAGGGATTTAAGTATATTTTACACTTGAATGTAAGATGTGGTTAAATACCCTTTTTGTACATATCAGACCTACTATGTAAAGTTTCTCAGCCAGTATTTTAGTATTTTCCTCATGGCCTGCTGGTGCCAATATCTGTACAAGCATTTTTCTATGCCAGTTCCAGTGGCTCTTCTCACTCAGCATTGAATCATGGCATTGTTGCTGATACTGTGTTTTTAACATATGTTTTGTGTTTTTAACATATGTTATAGAACTTGTATCTCAGCATAGCCAGTAAACTGGTAGGTAAAATGAGAGCTCAATGGCTTGTCCTTGTTATGCAATTCAAAGTGCCTGAAAATCATTGACCTCAAAAGTGCAGGTACGCTTGCTAATTTAGAAGTTCACAGGCACACAGTGGGATGCACAGCAACAGAAAATGTGTATGTTCTTTGCCATTATCATATGAACATGTAAAGATAAATCTTCATGTTTGTCAAGTGATCTTAAAAACTTCATGGATGCCACAGGGGTGCTGAAAAGCTGAAGCTGTCTGTGGATGCCAGAACTATTTTTGGGCCTGCATTGCATTGCACTGCCCAATGCTTGAGAGTGCTGACAAAAGTGTTTTGGTTACACATATATTATTTTTAATGTTCACACTATATTATTTTTAATGCAATTTGCTTACCACAAATGATGGGGTTTAGATCAACACTAAAGAAACCAAACCAAACCAAACTGAACCAAACTAAATAAAATCAAATGTAAGTCAAACTAAACTAAACTAAACAACAACAACAACAACAAAACCCAACCAGAAACCAAACAACAAAAACAACCAAAAACCACTAAAAACCAAGAAATGTCTTGGACAGATTGCAGTGCAGATGCAATACTCTAACTGAAGTTATTTAAATAACCTGTTTTTTCCATTGACAGAACTAGAGAAACTACCTTAGAATTGCTTCACTTTTGACAAAATATATTACTTTATGCAGACAGGGGTTTAATTAATTCTTGATATTTTTTGTTAGTTTTCCTTAATTTCTAAGTTTCAAAATGCTATTTATTCCATTCCATTTGAACAAAAGTAGAATGTCTCATCTTTTATTTTTACTTTCTCAGACTTCC
>NW_005054382.1:2972904-3013066 GCF_000277835.1 Geospiza fortis
GTCATAATTTGGTTAATGCAATGCTTACACCACTTGATGAATAAACTTCAGATTGTAAATTTCATCTATCTGTAGTCATAACCTAAGGAACAATAAAAAGTTGTCAGAGTGGTCACGTTCTGTTACAGGATACAGGCGAGTGTGATACACAGACTCCAAAGATTCATAGAAAATAGATTATTTGCACCTGGATACAAAATCTCAAAATTCTTACTGTATTGGTCTACATAATATGTACTTTCTACAGCAACATGTAGTTGGATATAGTACTGTCCACAAGGATACTTTAATCCACTTTTAGGAAACTCCATCTGTGAGAATTTTGGATCTTTAAGCTCTAATTATGTTTTTCATTCCCAGCACCTCCATTTTTTGATATTATCTATTGAATTCTTGCGGGTAAGTAAAAGACTATTTTCTTTTCCTAAATCTCAAATAGCACAAGTGATCAGTGCTAAAAGAATGTCTTCATCTGTATGATGCTGCTGCATTGCAACTTGGAAATATCCGCGACAGAATAAGGTAAAGAATAGATGTCAGCTCCAGGCAGTTCTTGTTTTCCTACACCTAGCCACTCTTTTTGCTGTGTTATTCTCATTAAAGAAAAAATCATAGAAAGAAGAAACAAAAAGTTAATCAAATCCGAATGGTAGATAAAACTTGGAAAGCAGTAGATAAGATAACTGGAAAGATGATGATTCTCTGGCATTGCTGGAATCAGGCATTAAATGGCTTTTACTCTGACTGCCCACTGAATATTTTGGTTTTTAAAATACAAATTATGATTTCTTTTTCTCTGGTAAATTGTCTGAATTGTGCACAAGCTATTTTGCTTATTCTATTTATAAACTGAGCCTTTTGAAATTTTTGATGATTCAGTTTTTTAATACTAGGTATAGATGCTAAATAAAGTTCCCTAGGAGAAATGAAACTAGGGAGTTCATATTTTATCATGCTTGCAATATTTACAGGCAGTCATGATTGTATTTAAAAAATCACTTTTACTTGTAATTTTATTTTCAGGATATAAGAATCAATTAATATGCAAAGTTCTTTGTTGTATATGATGGGAGAAAGCTTATAAAGAGTATTTGCTTTGTTTTTTAGATACAAAAAGACATGAACAATAAATCCTAAGTCTTTTATTATCATATAATTTAAGTGCTTCTGACACAGATGTTTGTATTTATAATTTAAAATTTAATTTAGCTTCGGCTTTCCCAAGAGAATGTACACAATATTCAGACACTTGGAAAAAGACAAGTTATGTTTTAAAGTAATTATAAAAGAGAAGCATAAGCAATTAAAATATCCAAAACTTTGTTAAATTGTTTATGATTCTTTTAGACCTCTAATTGATTGCTGGCTCTCATTTAATGGTGCAACTTACTTATTTACTAAGCAGAGGATTCCTTCTTTCATGTTGAATAAAGATTCTAAAATGATATAGCAAATATAATTTGGCTACAATAAATTCAATTGCTCACTTTGTACTTTTACTTTATTTAATTTAGTATCTTAATCCTGTTAGAGAGTTCTAATCAATACTGTTTCCTTTTGTATGACATAAGCTTATTTCACTTTATGTTGAGGACAGTAAAATCAACATTAAGCCTTCTGAATTGGAAACTACCTTTTCTAGCTCTCATTTACATTCTTTCCATAAATATCTAATCTTTTGTTCTTAAATTGGACCACAACAGAAGCAGTGGGTCAGCAGGTCTAGGAAGGTGGTTCTGTTTTCACGAGACACTGGCTGGAGCACTGCATCCAAGTCTGTGCTCCTCAGCACAGCAAAGATGTGGAAGTGAGTTCACAAGAGAGTCTTGAAAATTATTAGAGAACTGGAGAGCCTCTCCTCTGAAAAAAGGCTGAGCTGAGGTTGCTCAGCCTGGAGAAGTGAAGGCTCTGTAGAGACCATGCTGAAGGCTTTCGATATTTACAGGGAATTTTAAAATAAATTGAAGCAGATTTTTTTTTTACAGGGGCAAAGGTTTTAAACAGAAAGAGGGTAGGGTTTTAAGAGGTATAAGGAAGAGATTATTTTATGATGAGGATGATGATACACTAAATTAAGTTGAATGGAGAAATGGTGCCTACCCCATCCCTCAAAGTGTTCAAGGCCATGAGTCTTTGAGCAACATGGTCTAGTGAAAGATAGATATTTCTACTCTTTGAAGGGGTGTTGGACTACCTGATCTTTGAAGTCCCTTTCCAACTCAAACCATTCTATGATCTGATGATCCAGCTCATTATTTCCTTGGGATTGTGCGCAAAAGGGCACAGAAACTCTTTCTACCTTCCCCTAATTAGTGAATTATAAACTAATATAAGGTTGATGTCATCTTCCACTTCTGTCTTGGTGACTCTCAGCAATCCTCAAAATGACGTCTGTGTTTCGATTCTTATTAAATATCTGTGTGGCATATACTGAACAGCTGCAAAATGCCAAAGGACAATTACATACTTAAGTATAAAATTCACAATAGCTGCAAATTACAAAGGCAAACTCTTACAAAAAATTCTGTCATAAATTTTCAGTTAAAGGCAGATTAAGAGTTTAGTTCATTATTCTTAACAATTTTCTCCAACTGCTGGACATGGAATGTTAGTATCTTTACCTCTATTTGACCTCCACATAGACCATTAAGGTACCTATATAATTCATAGTTCTTTTTCTGAAAATTGAAGATGTTCTTTTGTTGATTTGTTGCTCTTGATTTTCATAATTCACAATAATTTGCAATTTAAGAACCTATGAAGTCCTGTTCTTTTTGGTATTATTCACTCAACTTGCTTCATTTTTTTTTTTCCATTTCATGTATTTCTAAAGCAGTTGTTAATAAAACACGAACATAGCCCTCATGAAATGTAATCAGCATTCACCACTTGGATTGAAGATCTACTTAACTTACTGTACAGGAAAGCATATTTTTCCATTATGGTCTGAAGATACTCTGTTTCAGTCTTTTCTTTTGAAGGTAGGATTTCACAGCAAGACATTTTGAATATATTCCTGCACTCAGAGTCTCCTTGAATTTTGGTTTGAACCCCATTACCACAGTGTCTCTAGGCAATATGGCCCATGGGCTGAAGAGCTGAGAAATAGTCTCATGTGTGATAAGTGCTGAAGCTAGTCAAAGGTTTTGAATATTAATATCAAGATCATTAGGTATTATTACAATCAAGTAAATCATCAGGAACTGAATAAAGCATTATTTTGAAATGTTTCCATAAGCTGTTTCTGTTTAATCGCAGGTTATTATGTGCAGTAAGCCAAAGACATTGCATGGTTTATACAAATGATAAACTAAAGATATGTATTTCAATACAGAGTGAAATAAGTTGTAATCCTTTTGAAGGAGGGGACTGGCAAGTGGCTGACCAGTGGATCCCTTCTAATGAAAACTAGTTAATTGTCTAGGATAATCCAAGACAGCAAAGGAAACATTTGTCATTTAATTACTATTCTCTTCTAAAAAAACATCATTATCCCAAGGCCTTTTATTAAACTAAGAATCAGAGGAAGTAGATATTTGAAGAAAATGCTCTTTGATTGCTGGTACTCAGTCAATGTGTAGTTATGAAAGCTTTTATCTCAAAGATTCCTTCAACTCTTTCAAAGGTTCTTTCTAAGATTTTTCAGTCTAAGCTTTGAAAGATGAGGGTTTTGAAAGTTCACAGAATGAAATAAATTGCAGAGTAGAGGTTCTATTTCAGTTCTTCCAAAACATTATAATATACAAAATGAGAAAGAAAAACCAACAAACAACCATATGTGTATAGAGAGAGAGAGTGAGAATCAGAGAGAGAGAGAGAGAGAGAGAGAGATAAATAGAGGTACTTTGGTACTTTAGACCTTTAGACCTACGGAGGTTCTTGCAGGTCAAAACATTAGCCTGTTTTTCCAGGTATGTCTGATAGTCTATTAATTGCTCCCCCAAGTTTTGAATTGCTAATTAATTTTTTAATTACAGGCAATAAGAGTTAACATTCTAGGTAAACTTATTAAGACTGGATAAAGTGAGGTCTTCCTGAGAAAAACTAGTGGGTACATAAGAACATTCAGGAAGACCCTGAAGAATTGTCAAGAGTTTCAGCAGACCAGAGTTGAGAAAAGTACATAAGAGTTGTGATATTTTTCAGCATATACAAAATAACTCAGTCACACACTTGCTGGAGTCAAACAAGTCTTATACATTTAAACTAGAAAATATCTTTAGTGCCCTCCCTTTCTGTGATAAATTTAAGATGCTGCATTTTTTCATTGATAATACTGACAATCTTCCATATTTTCCCATAATGAACCCGTGACTGGATTGATATATCTGCCAGGGCAAGAAATTTTAGGTGACACAAAATTTCAGAAAATTTTATTTAACAGACTTTAGTCTTTTTATGAGGGTGCTAATGAGTCAAACAGTTTTTTAGTTGCCTGTGATTTTTGCATTACAGTTTCTGGGAGGAAAAAATGTCATTTTTTGTTTGATATCACTTTAAATAAGGTTGGACCAGAAATGGAGAATAACTCCCACCTTTTGTTTGCCAAGGGCAGAATTTTAGCACTCTAAATGGCTGTTAGCAGTCATGCAGCTGATTTGGTAAAAAATGACAGTCTAATCACACACTTGACTGCATGCTGAACTTTTTTCTGACAGAACATTTGTCTCTGAACCAGGAACAAGGTGGCGCACGTACTACTGATGTCAGCCTCCTAAATACATTTTATATCTAATTTGTATCAAGGATATATTTCTGATTATGTCCTTAGTCCATCAACTACAGTTGTACAATTGGTGCTTGTCCACCTTAATTAAATTTGGATTCTTTTAAATTTGATAAAATATCTTCTGATCTAATAACAACAGTTCCAACCTGGGAGTAGTACTAGATACAATTCTTGAGTGTGCGTATCACAATGCATAATCGTGAATTCCCTCAAATATCTCTGTATGTACACATGGTGTATTGCTAATCAAACATTTTTTTAGAGAAGGGAAATAGAGGGTTAACACTTAAAAAGATTTAGAATTTACTGTGGGGGACAAGACGGAAGTGCATTTTGGACTGAGTAAATCTTATTATGGAATGTTTAGGGGAAGGGACAAAGGCAGGGAAAAGGAGAGAACAAGGTGGATAAGGGAGGAACAAGTGTGGAAAAAGAGAGGGAAATGGGGATAAAAGGGTCCAGATATGTATAAATTGGTTCTGGACAGTACACTTGAGTGAGAAACCTGCATCTGGTCAGTGCACTCACTCTATCTCACTTTCTTATCAAATTCTAGCCTTACCTTTCTTCTGTGTGGCTGCCCTGTCCATTCTGAGTGTGTGTCAACACATATGAAGCTTGACAAAGAAAGTAAGAAAGAAGGTCTGAGTTCCAATTGCTGGAGTAGGACCATGAAATACCCTGGAAGATGCAGGTATCAGGAGCTGGAAGAGAGAGAATCTAGGGGCTAGGTGTTAGATGGACTGTGTATCAAAGACAAGCTCCCGGAGAAGTACATGTGTGTCTTAGAGTGGACTTCATTCCTGACCATCTGGAGAAGAAAAGCAAGGCTATAGCATCCATCCTGTTTCTGTTTATACAGATGCCTGTAAAGGTTCTGTTCTTTGCTTTTGTCAGCATTGTGGTCACCTGTGCTATTGCAGTGTGTGTGTGTGTGTGTGCCAGGCTGGGCTCACCACTCATGCTAGCTGGACCTGAGCACTACATCATGGAACTATAACATTTGGCCAAGGACCAGTGAACCTCCCTTTGCCCTCAGCCCCATAGTAGTTTGCAGCCTCTACGATTTTCAACAGTGTTGCATGAATAATTATTATACACACAATATAAATCTTCACTAAAAAAAGTAAATTAAAACATAAATTGCTGTTTTGCAAGGCTAAATTCTTTCACAAGGTTATTTAATATTTAATTATTAATACGTTAATTAAAGAAGAGGAAGAAATACTAAAAATCAGAAAATATTTTCAAATTACTGTACTGTTTCAGTATTATTTCTGTCAAACAGCAAAAACAGAGGTAACAGGTTACACTAACAGCATGGTTTCCTGTGGAGATTGGAAGAGGATAGGAAGGAGATACTAAAGTGAGAGTTAACCAGGGAAATTTAAAACAGTAAGAGAGAGACAACAAAAAGAGAGATGTAAAATGCAAGAGAGTCTACTATGATAGTGAAAAACACTACAGCATACATATTCAAGAAGCTGCAGTAGAATACAAGACATCAGCCAAAAAAGCCCATGAACTTTGGGTTACAAATTAGGAGTAATGCAACAGCTGAAGCACAACAAAGAAAAGAGTATTCCTCACTGTACTGAGGAAAGATTGTACAAGACTGGGCAGCTCCACATACAAAATACTCCCAAGAAATTAAATTAAATTCAGAGGGTATAAACAAGAAATCTAAAAAACTGACCACATATGATTTTTCTTTTATCACTTTTTCAGAACAGTATTTTTTCCATAATTGTATTGTCAAATATCTGTTTCCCATACACCTTTTTATTCCCAAGACAGTGTTCTCACCACACTTGAGGAAAGAAAAAGATTATCACAAAGTTAAATAGCTTTGCCTGCAAGATGTATGGTCTTGTTAATAGATCACTCTAGATGTAAAAAAGTAGTTTTCCTGTCTCATCATGTTTCTAAACTTCTCTAGTAAAAATATACCACGTGTATTTTCTGTTGTTATGATTGCTATATTCTTCTATATGGACAAGGATTTTACAGTACACATGAGGGATAAAAATGATAGGAAGTGTCGTAAGAAATTTCCTTAGATAATGTGTAGAGAATGTGGATGACCCATCCCTGGGAGTGTTCAAGGCCAGCTTGGATCAGGCTCTGGGTATTCTGGTCCCTGCCCATGGCAGGGGGTTTGAATCAGATAATCTTTAAACTCTCTTTAGATCCAAGACATTCTAAAATTCTATGACAAGAAAGAGGGGAAAATAACATGGGGATTTGTGATGTTTGAAGGGAGTGTCAATGGGATTATGCAAAATTTAGGAGGGGATATGTGGGGGAAGGGGCTGGGGAGGAACAAAGGGACATGGACTGTGTGTAGGAGGGTCTGGCTGTGTGCAGACTCTGGTCAGCCAGCAGGCTTGTCTGACTCAGCCCTGAGCCTCACCTCCTCAGGTTGGTCTGTCTTCTCCTTCAATGCTGTGGTACTTCTCTGTGCTCCTCCTCACTCAGTGTCCCTTGCCAGCTCTGTAGGGGTGAGAGGGCAGCTGCGGGGCAAAGTGTGAGTGGATTTGAGGTCAGAGAGCAGCATGAGGGTGCAGATACCCTGGGCAAGTGACATCAGCAGCCTGCAGTGAGCACAGGGAGTGGGGGTCTCCACAGCACATCTGGAGCACACACAGCCTGAGACACTGCCTGGTGCTGCTCTGGTGGGAGTGTCTGTATCATCTCAAAAACAGCTGGGGAGGGGGTGTCCTTGTGTTACTTGCAGCAAAGTCCATGCTAGATCTGCTGATGAGGAGGAGGTGCCAGATCTGGGCGTGAGCACCAGGCAGGCAGAGAATGAGCCACTTACAAAATCCCTCAGAAGAAAATGTCATGGTAGCTGTTTCTTTATTATTAGTTGCATCTATTTTCACTAACTTTGAAAATTATCATTTGAAGGTGAAGGAGTAAAAAACTTAGTCTATGTAAAACATTTATTCTAGCCCTTTAAGAGAATTCATTCATCCCTTTGTTTTTCTTTATTACATGATTTATTAGGTTATATTCCAAATATTTTTAACACTAGTTGATTTCGAAAACTCAAATACATTATTAGTTTTAGCTTCTAATTTCCTCAGGTAATTTTTGATATTTCAAAGTCAGTAACCATCTTAATTTATTCCTGAAGTCCCATCAGCTAGAATATTTTTCTGACATTATTTTACTCAAATACTAGCCTTTACAGAGGAATTATTTAAATTTCTAGCCAAAAACCAACCAACCAAAAAAAAAATCCCCACAAAAAACAAAACAAAACAAAACAAAACAAAACAAAACAGCAAAGCAGGAACCCAAAGACCATTTAGGTTTATTTTAGAACAACTAGTAAAATTTTGCCCCAATTGCCAAGTTTTGGCATCAATTACATCCTAATCTTGCATTGTTTGAGTAAACCCCTTGAATTCTCTGACTCAGCCTTTGCTCACATGAATCTATTCAACAGGTGACGTACTGAGAATTGTAGTTTAGTAGATCATTAGAAACATCCTTATTTCAAATATCAATAAATAAAACTTTGATCTGATGAATTATTTCTTTGTGAAGTTTTCATATTTCAATAAAGAAACATGTTCAGTCACATCTGTTTTCAGCCTGGCACAGATTCCTAAACCAGAACTCCACAGATGTAATTCCTTCTTATATTTTCTAGTCTGACATTTGTTTCTACAAAGAACCACAAAAGGAAACTGGAATATATATGTATTCCTGGATCAACTATTTTTCTTACTGGATCAAACAGACCTGGGTGCTTTTTGTCCAGCTCTTATTTCTCCTCAGTCTATTCTTTCTGCAAAGGTTCACAGAGGTCTTGATTCCCACAACATGCCCAAATGTAAATAACTGTAAGTATATTAGTAAAAATAAAGATCCTATGCTTACCTAAGATTTTCTTTGTCAATGTACTTGCTGTTTTGGGGAAAGAAATGGATGGCTTAGAATGCAAGATTTTGATCCACAGATGCATGAGATTTGAGATACGGGCAAGATTGCTATTGAATATTTTTTTACTAAAAAATAGGTTTCTGTCTTGTAGCTGGATTAAAAATCAAATGATTTATCTGTGCTTTCTGAATTTGTCTCAGAAATGAATCAAGATGAATGCATAGATATCCTGAATCTGGAAAAGCAAAGAGAAACAAATTTATTTTAACAGATTTATGTCTGTGTCAATAAAATTAAGTGCATCTGAAATAGTTTTGTAGTGAAGAACTATGAGAACTGGGTTATTTAATTGCTGTCATTAGATTTCTAAAAAATTAGACAGTCACTTTAGACTTACTTAATGACAACATCATGAACTAAAAATTATTAAAGGAAAAAATCTCCATGATTATATGCACATTATATTTTATGATGAGAAGAATAGGTTCCTGAAAGTGGTAACTTCTTTCTCCTGAGTATTTAGGCAGCCTACAATGATTAACATATATACAGCATGTTTATCCTCCCAGGTTAGGATTTCATTTTCAAAGGAAATTATAAGCATTTTAGCCTTTAATGTATTGTCCTAAAGTATTCATTACAATTTCTGTATTCTCTAGTGCTCATATTCTTTATTGACATGAACTCTATTTTCAATGGTTTTCTTATTCAAAACTGCTAAATTAAGCAACCAAAGCACACAATTTTTATTGTTTGAAAAAAACCCTTAGTATAAAATATATATGAAATGTTATATTTTAGCAGACTTCCCTTCAGTAGACTTCTTTAAGTAACATCTGTTCAGCCACCATATCAAGGAATAAATTGCTTCTCTCCTTTTCATTCTCAAAAATAACTTCAATAAAACTACTTCATTTCTTATGAACCTAGAGGTACGTAAAGCTCATAATATATTTACATTTCATTCCATTCATGTAATTAAAATGTTAATAAAATGTCACTCAAAACAATCTGTCAGAGAAAGGAACACTGATTTAGTTTTCATGGAGCACTCTGTAAGCTGCTAATCTTCCATTTTAACAATAAAATAAAGAATATGCATTAGAAGGCTGAAATGTTGGTAGATTTATCCACCCACAAAAAACCAAAGCACTGCTGATGTGCATTTTAATAAGCTTTCCTATATGGCCGTTTGTTTTCCTTCTTTCCTTTATTATAATATCACATTTTTGAGATACAAGCAAATATGCTAATTAGTAACCATGCTATTTATAACAGAAATACATAAAGAAAATAAATATTGAGCTTAAATTATTATGATTTTATGTGTTTTCTTTAACTAAAAAAAAAAAAAACAGGGTGGAGAATTTGCCAGACTGCTCTTGTTTTTCCTGGTTGGTTGGCTGGTTTTGGAGTTTTGGAGTAGGGGTTTTTTTTTTTTTGGTCTTTTTGTTTGTTTGTTTGTTTGTTTTGGTTTTTGTTTGTTTTTGTTTTGGTTTTGTTTGTTTTTTGTTTTGTTTTGGTTTTGGTTTTGGTTTTGGTTTTGGTTTTGGTTGGTTGGTTGGTTTTTCTTCTGGGCTTTTTTTTTCTCCTGTCTGCTGATACTAGTGCTTGAATAGTTAATCTCTGCAACAATAAATCATAATTTAGCCTATTTGTAAGAAAATGGTCATTTGACCCTGCTTTTTAGTTGAACTTTATGATTCAGTGCTCACTCATTTTCCATTGTAAAATTTAGGTACATAGAAGAAAACAAATACTGTCTTTGTAAGCACATATAATTCTTTCTATGTAAATGTTATGCAGTGCTCCTGCTATTCTTAGCTTATTTTTCAGGGAAAGTATGCTAAGAACCAACAAAGCGTGGAGTGCTCTGAGAATGTGGACATGAAGACCTTCACATTTCTGACTCTCTAGATATATCTGAGATGGCACTTCAGAAAAAAAAATAGTTGATTTTTCCACATTGCCATTGTTTTCATGCTTATATTCTTGCATTGTACAATTTCTTTCTTCACCTTGAGAGTGGCAAGATAAAAAATGGCTTTTTCAACAATTATTATCATCAAAAATTTCCGAACAAATTCTAAGAGAGAATTTTTTTCATAGGCACACCAACCAAATTTGTAAGTTAGTCTTGTAAAAGATTTGGGTTTTCTGTAAGTTTAGAAAGCAAAAGAAACTTGATATATTCTAGAGCTTCTTGCAATTTACATGCTGGGTCCAGCATCTCTATTTTTACTTTTTCTTGAGTTCTGCAAAAGTTCTTGTCACACACAAAACAAATTATCCCTAAAGGCATGACAAAGGGTTGATTATTTGCTTTTCTACTTTTCCCTTTAAACATTTAAAGGAATTGTCTATGATATGCTGTTCCTCATTTAGTACCTCTCTCTGTAAAATAAAATATTTAGCCCCCATCCAGTGGAAAATGAAATGGAAACCCCCATTTTCCCGTGGAGGAAAAGGGAGTCGGCAAACCCCACCACATTCTATTTTCCTTACCAATGACTGAAGACTGACATTCCTTGGCCAAGAATGACTGAAGTTCATTTCACAGAATCATGCAGGTTGGAAGTGACTGGTCACCAAGCACTGTCCTTAATTGCCATCCTTTAAAGATTACAGATTTCCAGTGTCATTATCCATGGGACACTCCAGGTCCCATGAATTTTTGCAGGCTTGTGTCTTGTGGTGTATGACTTGGAATTGTTTAAATACTCCTTATCTGGAAATAAATTAAGCCAATTTCCCCAGGTCAAATCTGTTTTGCCAGTGACAGTAACTGCTGAGGGATTTCCCCCTGTCCTTACCTCACCCACCAGTCATTTGTTATATTTTCTCTCCCCTGTCCAGCTGAGGAGGGGAGTGATAGAGTGGCTTGGGTGGACACCTGGTGTCCAGCCAGGGTCAGCCCATCACAGATTACATGTCCTTCAGCTTTAGCTTCTCTATATTTGTCCTGAGGAAGCCTTCTGGATTTATTTGCTTCTTCCCTTCATATTTTTACACTGTCTAGCAGCTACCCTTAAATTTTGTTTATTTAAGAACAGAAGGATAGGATTCCTCTATAGAAAAGTGGTGAATTCTCTGCAGAACTAGGTACACAGCTCTTTCTCCATTAGTACACAGCGCAAAATGTGGGAGGTTTTATTTTTGTGTTTGGAGGAGAACGGAGAATTGAGTGGGACTGTTTGTCTGATTGTTTCCCCTCAGAACTAAACCCATACTGGTTTTTGGGGTTTTTAGAAATAATATTCATCCATCATGTCTTCAAAACTGGTAATATCTCAATTTGTTTGAAGATTTAAAAGAAAATATAGCCTAAAAATGAATCTCAAATGTGTTAATCTTAAACCATTTAAATTTCTTTTGAATCAATTTGTGCTTATAATAAATTTTTTTCTCTTATCCTTGATTATTACTCATAGATTTATTCAACTGGGCTTTGAAATTATTTGCCTAGAAAGATGTCATTTTGCTTTTTCTTTATGTGATTTATCAGACACATGATTTATGCTTCACTTGCTCTGATGATAGAAGGAAAGCCTTCACATAACAGAAGTGATTGTACAGTATTGTATTATTTTACTTGGAAAAAGAGATGTCATGACTGTTTATCAGCACACTCCCAGGAAACAGACTGACTTTTATGCCTCTCTTAAGGTTAGCAATACTGTGGATCTGCAAGGATTTACAATTGGCTTTAAATCTAAAAGTGCTTTATGTATCATAGCTAACCATCACTGTACCTATGGGAACAGGTTGATGATCTGGAGAAAATGCCTATCCATCTGAAAACATATTAATTGGTGAAAAAAAGGAAAGCCTTACAGTCAAAATTCATTAAGCTACAGTGTTCTGAAACTTATTTATTTTGTCTACTTTGCATTTCCAAAACCTGTTCCTATTTAAAATCAAAAAAGAATAAGCAAAACTTTGGATGACAATGGTTTTCAAATAGTATTAATGTGTTTTTCAGGTTTGCAGCTACCATATGGTCTTGAGTAAGTTGGGCTGAAACTGGGTGAAATATGAAATAAAATGATTGCAGGCTGGGAAATCACTGTCTGGAAAGAACCTGAATTCAAGAGACATTTTTATTCAGTAAAACAGTGGGATTCATGCTTGACAATTTATGCTGTGCTAAACTGAAATGGCCTAAGAATTTTCCCAGTGGTTACCCTAATCTATGTTCCAGTAAATTCCACTCTCCAAGGGCTAATAAACTGCAGCCTCCTGGTATTACTTATTGTAATAATTTAAAGTGTCAAGGTGTCTCAGTGTGAAGGACTCTATATCAAAAGATCATTAGTCTGCTTAGATTCAGATAAAGAAGTATTGGTGTGCAATTCTCTTGACTAATAACTCAATATGTCTTCTGTGAAAAAGACTGCATATTCTATGCAAGAAAGAAAAAGAAAAAAAGAATAACAGGCCACCCTCAAAAAAATTAAAATTGACAAATGTTACTGCCATCAACTTCTTGACTCTTGTAAGCAAGTTTTATTGTCATTTTTCCTAAAATATGTATGTAAAACCAATAAAATATGTGAACTATAACCTTCAATAATTGTATCCTGAAAGACCTATTGTGTGAATATCAATATGCTGCTCTTCCTTTACAATTTCAAAACAGGACAGATTCAGGCTTGAAATACAGTGAAGATTTAAAAAAATGACAGCTATTAACCATGGCTGGTATATATTGTCATTGGTGCATTATCAGACTGTGCTGGAACCCCTACCAATGGTGAACTTAATATCATGAATAAATATTTTTTTCTGACATATTCTCACTGAAGGAAGATTTAATTTAAAAAATTCTTTTTGCCTTTTATATAGATCAGAAAATGACAGTAAACACAGGTAAATCGCATATCAGCAGATAAGAAAATTACTGTAGTTATATCTCAGAATGCAGTGCATGTTCCATTGTTAGAGTAAATGAAAGGCTTGTTTCAAAATTTATACAGTAAACAGATACTTTTTAAAAAATGTTTAACTTGTAATTATCACACTGGTTTACAAGAGTCAAAAGATATGTGAATAAAAAAGAAAAAATCTCATTATTTGTAAAAATGAATTCCCTATGTCCAAACTATTATAAAAACATCTGTGTGTTATGGAGATGGCTTTAAAGAAAAGAAAAGCAATGATAAAAACGAGGTCAGTGCACCCCATCAAAGTGGTAATCTTCACATAATGACTACAGCAACACATCATTATTTTAGGCATCGAGTGTTCAGAGTTCCCCATAGTCATTAAAAATTACAGTGTAATTGACTATTCCATATCTTTAGAAAGATATTAGTCTGACTCTTTAATAATATCTGCATAAATGATATTGCAAGAATATCTTAAGCCGCATGTTGTGATTTTAAAAATTTAATCATAATTTATATAATAAAACATATGACCATTAATTATTCTTGTAAGAATTTATCAATACAGCAAAATGGTGTATTGTTCAAACTACAAAAGAAGTAATTCTGTCTCTGGAAAGAATTACTCTCTGTGTTATTTAGGTGCTTACTTTTCTGTTTTAAACATAAGCAATCAATGTGATTTGCCCTTTTTCAGAACCCCTTAAAGAACTCATTTTATAAATGGCATCTGATAGAGGATAACATAAAAACCTATTACTTGCTACAGTTCACTCACAGATATTCTTCTGCTCTGCCATAATTTAGGAGTACAAAAAGACATTATATGGAAGGTTTGTGTAGGACACTAGTGATAGTAGTCAGCTCCACTTATGCATTTGAAAAGCTTCTTTCTATCAATTTTCCACTTAGATCATTGATGCATTTATATTTTTACTGTTTGTGATACTAAGAATAAAATTTCATACGAGATGGACATGTGCATTAATATCCCTAATCCCACAGCCTCACATCAGTGGCTGATACAAGGACATATTGCATTGTGTCTGGGGCTGATTCAGAACAGTTCTGATTGCAGCTCAGAAACGTCACAAAGTAGTTGCTTTTCTGTTTCTTTTTACAAGATGGGTTCAACATTTTTATGACAACTGTTTATGAATTTTGGGCCTGTATAATTATCTACAAGATCTGGCTTATGAGATAGTATAACTGAAAGGGAAATTGGACTTTGCAAATTATGAATATATATCATAAAACCTGGGTTTGTTCCAAAGCCTAATGTAACTGGTGGAAGATTTTCAGTTTATTACAATCAGCTTTGGATGAGGCCTTCTCCTGTACTAATCGTTGAACTAAAGAAAGCAGTGGAATTCAAAAACTTCAAAACCTCTTCTAAATTAAAATACTCTTTAGAAATATGGTCTGACATCTGTTGCCACAGACTAATCTCATTCTTCTTCTTTTCTGTTGCCTGAGAAGATTTCTACCTCCTTTTCATCTAAAAAATATCAGCTTTGTTCCCTAAGAATTTGGTTGCACTTCCTGCATTTCTGTTTTCTTGCCTTACACGGTAAGTTGGTGCCTCTCTGTCCACTATATACAGTGCTAGTTAGGATTCAAAATAAGGAATCACCTCTACCTTGGTGGTGCCATATGTGATGGATTGACCCTGGATGAATGTCAG
This sequence comes from Geospiza fortis, assembly GCF_000277835.1. Taxonomy (NCBI): domain Eukaryota; kingdom Metazoa; phylum Chordata; class Aves; order Passeriformes; family Thraupidae; genus Geospiza; species Geospiza fortis. The sequence continues at coordinate 2,988,098 of NW_005054382.1, forward strand.
GTGGTTGCCAAAGCCACTATGTCGCTCCCCTCCTCAGCTGGACAGGGGAGAGAAAATATAATGAAAGGCTCGTGGGCCAAGATAAGGACAGGAACTCACCAGTTACTCTCATAGGCAAAACAGACTCAACTTTGGGAAATTAGTTTAATTAAGTGTCCCTCAAATCAGGGTAGGGAAACGAAAAATAAAGCCAAATCTTAAAAACAACTTCCCCTGACCCATCCATTCTCTTGGGCTTAACTTTACTCATGAATTCTCCAATTTCTTCCCACCAGCAGTGCAGGCAGGCAGGAAATGGGGGCTGCAGTCAGTTTATCAAAAGTTGTCTTTGCTGCTCCTTCCTCTTCAGGGGAAGTACTCCTTACACTCTTCCCCTGCTCTGGTGTGGGAAAGCTCACATGAGGGAGAGGGAGGGATAATTATAATAATAATTATTATATAATTAAACTCCAATAATTTCTCCAATGTCAGTTCTTCCCAGGGACTGCATTTTTCCACAAACTGCCCCAGCTTGTATCCCTTCCACAGGTTCACAAGTCCTTCCAGCAAACCAGCTCCAGCTCCTCTCTCCATAAATCCACCAGTCCTTCCAGGAGTCTGTTTCAGGGCAGAGTTGTATATGCAAATATAATCAAATAATTATATAGTGTGGCATGGCATGGTGTGGTGCTACTTGTACAAATCCTGACTTGCACTACTATGTTAAACTACTAGGAGGTTTTGATAGTCAGCTATCCAAATACTTGTGCACAAGTCCAAATACTTGTCCATTGATCTAAAATCATTGCTTCTGATTGTAAAAAGCTATCTGTCTGCTTCTTGGAGAAAACTTCTACAATTTCATGTTAATCTTCTGGGAAAACCATTGCCAAATATCATTCCATGAATAATAAGTTTAAAGCTTTCCAGACAAAAGGTCTGTAAAGTAAAAAGAACAACAGAAACCATGCGATATCCAGAAACATGTCCCTTGTGGTTAGCAGAATAAATCAGTGACACATCTAGCTTTTGCAAAAGAAACTGTGAAGGCATATTTTAAAATAGCATGTAGAAAATTACAGTTGTTTGAAAATAAGGTAACAAATTGTCTGGAGTCTCTACAACTAGTGAGTATCCACTGTTTTTTTCCAGGAAATAAATAATACAAAGTTACTGTTAAACTGTTTTTCTTCCTTCCCTCTTCTGCTATACGATTCCCTAGGAACATTCTGTTTATGTCAGAGAAAGTAAAGAGTACTGGGATCACTGGATAATAACCTAATTTAGATGACCAACATGAGGACATCAGTGTTTCTAAGTAGTCTATGGTAGTCAGGACCATGAAAAATTTACTTTATAGAATTGGTAAGGGTAGAGTTTAACTCATGTATTGAATGAATAGTTCATCTGACTACTTCTTTTGCAATGACAGTAGGGATGAGTTGCTTCCCCTTCAAGGTAATTTCTTATAGTGAAGACTCTTCAACCTCTGCTGTACCCAGTCTCTTCACAGGCAGACAACAGGCAGTAGGCTGTTCTGTAGCCAGGGCATCACTATCAGCTAGTAATCTTCATTGGAGGCTGAAATCAACAAGTGGAAGACAAATAGTGGAACATTTTATTCCAAAGAAGGAGACAGCAATGATTGATTCTAGTGGCATGACAAACCTTGAAATCCGTTGTTAATGACTACACTACAGTACTTTTTGAGGAATACTGTTAATCAAAGAGAGCTTATGAAGTTCTTTACTTTCAAACAGCACAGGCTAAAAAAATGTCCTTCTTTCACTAGTGCTATTTGCTTTTTACTGTGTAATGTCTGCATGTCTACTTCTTAGTAATTTCCATGCTGAGCTATTGAAAGTATTTTTACTTTATTTATGAATACAAAAGTATCTATTGATTAATGATCCTAATTTCCTCACAGACTTGCATTTTACAAAATTGAAAAAAGAAACTGCAACATGTAAGTCAAAATAGTGCTAAGTCCCAGATGACAGTATCATTAGAACATAATCTAAATTATATTTGCTTACTCTGTAGCAAATGAAGCTCAAAAAAGAAATACAGACTGAAGTAAAAGAAAAAAAACGAAAAATGGATCTCACTAAGTTTTTGGAGAGTAGGGATAAATACAGTTCACTTGTTCAGCCATGTCTTAATGTTCCTTTTTATAAGATACTCAAATACAATAGTTATGTTCACTCAAATAGAACTCACATAGACAGATCTGAACTTTTCTTGAAGGGGAAATGATTGATGATGTCTGCCATTACATGAAGGATGGGTAAGCCACTGTGAATGTTGTTTTATTGACAGTGCTTGAACCTTGACTGATCTCAGAGGAAAAACAATGGATATATAATGTCACTTCATCGCAAAAGGAGCTTTCAAGACACTTCATAAGTGATTTGTAGCAATGTTTTATCACATGAATTTTGGATATTACTGAACTATTTTTTATTTATTGTACTCAAATGCAGATAACTTTAATTAAGCATTAATTAAACTTTCATGTTGATTGCTTAGAAAATTACACTCTTTTGATAACAAACATGATATATGTTTTTTCACACTGAACTTTTGATGTGTGCTTTGCAGCAGTGACCACTGCCAGGATTCAATGGCTTATTATGTTGAAGTCCTTCAATACAATTCTGACAATATGAAAAATTGATTAAAGTGAAAATTACTTCATCTTATTTTTAGATTGATATATACTTCACCAGTGGTACAAAAAAAAAAAAAAAGACAATTGTTTTTAAGATAACCATGCTGATTTTTGCAGTATTAATTTAGCTTCTAGTCTGGACCAAAAAGAACTGATAAGACAGGTTTTTTTTAGCTAAGATCTTGGCTGTACAAAATTAATTAGCATATTGTGGGATGTCTGACAAAGGCATACCTTAAGTTCATGCCCTCGACCCAAGTTAAGTCTCGTTTGAATCAAATCTTAAGCTGCTTCAATGTTTCTTATAACCTTTCCAAGGTCTGTTTGACTTTTTTTTTTTGATCCATGCAGTGGACTCTAGCTGTCAGAAGCTTATCTGTGACCAAGCCAGCTGGCTGTGAACCAGAGGATTGTGTAGTCGACTGACTGGTAGAGAAAGGAACTTTCTCAATGTTCTCGAGCTATATCATCTCACTCACCATCCAGACTCTCAACTGCATGTGCAAGGCCAGATAATGCTCCATATGCTAAAACAATACCTTGCACTTCTGAACGAGTAAACTTAACGCAGTTACTGCACTAAAAAGTTCATCCAAAGAGCAAAAATTTATTTAGTCATACTATTTTTTTTAATTTTAATGGTTAGGATTTTTACTTTAGCCAGTCAGAATTACTTTGATGAGCAAATGTTTAGCATTTTGTCAAAAGGTAGTTCTTATTGCCCTACTTTGTAGTTCTTTGCTCCAATGGACATTGATCCCCATTTATTTTGGGTATCTAAAAAGTAGACTTTTTTATTGAATAAGAATTTTGGCTTCAATTTTAAATGACGTATTTTTAAGATTTTAATCTTTTGATACCACTGAAATGTAATCTGCAGACAAAAATGCTTCATTTTACTTTGCTTTACATTTGTTAAATCTGTAGATCTAGATCCCCACATCACTCCTCCCCATCTAATCTCTGGCATAGTTTTGGCTCATAACAATGAGTTCAGTCCCAGAGGGTACCTAGAAGAGGTATTATCATAGACCAAATATTATTCTTTAATAGTAGCATGGATGACAGGACCTTTTTTTCCTCATTAGGAAGAATGGTGAGAGGGAGAATGAAGAGTGGTTTGAAAACAGGTGACTGGATCATTTCTAGTAATGTAGATTTAACCTATAGGAGAAATTAGGACATTTAAAATTGGTTAATTTAAATAAAATGTCATTAAACTAATTTTGACCATGACACAAGATAGTGACAAGTTTCACAGTGTGTGAGAATGATTGCGGGGGTTTTTTTTGTTTACTTTATGCTTGTATTTTCTTTTTTTTTCCCCTCTTAGTCAGACCTATACATTCAAACTGAGATTAGAAAATTGGTCTATTTTGTCTCTTTTTTTCCTGGACTCTCATCTGAAATAAGGATTTTTGAACCACAATCAAATGTGATATCAACCAAAATAACACCTACATGAAATGGAGGGAAATCCAATCTTCTCTGTAGCTGAATTAGTACTTAAGTGTTAGCTGTTGTAAAAGTCTACTTTAGGCATAAAAGTAGCCAGGATTTACCCACAAAATAGCTAATGTGTTAAATAACAATCTTCACATTGACAGCCACTTTTCTGACTATAACCACAGTTTTAGCAGTCCTTTCCAACACTTCTTCTGACAAAAAATTCACCTAGCAAATTGAGTTTAATAAGGCAAGAACATTCATTTTATTCTGAAAATATCACTTGCAGTGCCACCTACATTTATAGTAAAGTGGTAACAGAATTCCACCTCTGATACCTTTTCACTGTATTTCATAGTACATAAAACATCTCAGAGGCAGAAAAGATTCTGTCAGATTCTCAGACATCAGGATAGGTCACCAAAAAATCAACATGTTTATTAATATCCTTATGAAAAAGACACAGCTTTTACCTTTGTACTTTCCTATCCTGGCCAAAGTCCCTGGATAGTGCTTGTACCTGAGACTGAAGCAAGCGAGCAGCTACTCTGGGTGACCCAGAAAGCATCATAAGCAAAACATCAGGTGGCTAGCTAACTTACAGAACTTTTAGTTTATGGTGCCTGTCCTGTTTATTATGTGACAAGGGATAAACCCTGACACAGACCATTTTCCCTGATATAAATGATCCTACAGTGACACAGTTTTGGCATCCTTAATATACTAACCCAGATTTAGAGCAAAGAGAATGGAAGAAGTGCAGCACCATATATAATTCGAGGCAGGGTGCACACTGCTTGTGACAGTTGGATTGTTCCACAGAAAATTCCTGTACCTGAGCAACAGCCAGGAGCACAGTTCCTCCACTGTGCCCTACATTCAGTGCAACCTATTTCTTCAGCTTAAATATGCACTGAGGGTTAGAAGAGTGCTGTTAAAATTCATCATATACTGAGAAGTTTTCCATGCTCTCAGCTTTCTAAAACACTGCAGGTTGCAAAGAAAATAATTCCGTCTTATAAGTGGTTTTCTGCCTCATTTGATGCATACAGAGTGTTAGAATGTTCACCTGAAAAACAGGTGCTTTTTAAAGTGGCTTGCTGTGAGTACTGACACATAACATTGAAGAGTTACTTTTTTGAAATGTCAACCCCAAATATGATAGAAGTTTATAATGCTGATCTTTACTGAACATCTTTCAAGTCATGACTTATAAATTTGTCCTTTTTTGTCCCAAATGCAAGGAAGATTTTTAAATCCAAACATTGCATTTAGGATTTATTAGCATAATTCAAAAATGTGGAGTCAAAAATGCATTATTCTGAATTATAGAGCTGGATTTTAACTAGGGATTAAATTGTAAAAAAAAAAAGTCTATATAAAAATCCTCTGTGGATTTCAGCACAAGATTTTTTTAAAGCCTAGGGAAAATATATTATTCAGACTTTTAGACCTGTTCATTTTGAGAACACAAATTAAAAAAATCACCAGGAAGATATTGCAAAAATCTATGATATCCATTTCCCCTTTATCTGGCCTTTATCCAGGAATATTTGTCTTCATCTTTTCAAATATTTTACATGAGAACAACTTAGTACTGCAAACCCTGGCAAATTCTGAATCAGAGTGTTTAAGGGCAGTCTTTTAAAAATTATAGTTTAAAGACATTCACATCATAACCAGTTTTGCTGCTCAGCAACCTAAGAAAATAAAATAACCCAAAAAAATATTAAAATTTCAAATTCTTCTTCAATATGGCATGCCCTTCTATTCTAATTAAATAATCAAGTTAAAGTAGTAAGAAGCTGCTATCTTAATTACAGCTTTCATTTTTTCTTAATTCAGGAATACAAGGATGCTACACTTCTGTTATTCTATCTGATACCTTGACAAAGCTCTGCTGAAACTGTGTTTCTCTAAGCAGATTCTACAGCAACTCAAATAGCACATTAGGAATTCATATTTTCTAAATGCATGTAGACAAACTCCCACATATACAGAAAAGCAGCATAAAGCCATGTCCTACTTAAATCTCCCTCTACTTTAATATATTTGCATAGGACTATATAATTATGCAGTTGTTAAATCTCAGTAATATCAAAATGAATGTATGAATATATATTTTCTTGTTGTAGTCAATGGCTTCACTATTACCAGATAAATCAGTTGTCCTTCTCTACCCTATCTGAATACCAGTATTTTAAGAGGTTTTTTCCCTGAGTGTAGGACTATATCTGGTATATGGTAACACCTGGAACATTAAAAAACAGACGCCTTTAAATGCTGCAAGATTTATTTGTTCTTATGATTTCCAGTCTATCTTGTCCTTTGATTTTGTCTCTCCACAAAGTTTTCTGAATTCCTATGAGTGGAGCGTTAACATCTATGTATTTCAAATTTTAAGTCATAATGTCACAGACTCATAGACTGGTTTACATAGGAAGGGACTTTCAAAAATCATCTACTCCAAGCTCCATGCCATGGAGAGGAACAACTTTCAACAGATTACATTGCTTAAGGCCTTGTCCAACATGATTTTGGCCACTTTCCAGGGATGAGGCATCCAAATCTTCTCTGGGTAACCTGTTTCAGTGTCTCCCAACAATCATTGTAAAAAATTTCATCCTTCCATCCAATATAATTTTTTTTTTTCCATTTTAACCAATTACTCTTGTTCTGTAGCTACAGGCCCTGGTAGAAATGGTCTCTCCATATTACTTATATTTAAGTATTGAAAGGCTGCAGCCAGGTCTTCCTTCTCTTTTCCTGGATGAATAGCCCCAGGTATCTGAGCCTGTCCATAGGAGAGGTTTTTAAGCCCTATGATGACTTTTTTGTTCTGCCTCTGGATTTGCTCCAACACATTCATGTCCTTCTTGTGCTGAGGATCCCAGAGCCGGACATAGTACTGCAGGCAGGGTCTCATAAGAGCAGCACAGAGAAGGAGAATCACCTCTCTTGACCTGCTGGCTATACTTTTTTTGAGGCAGCATATGATTCCTACACTTTTTTTGATGCAGCATATGATTCCTGCATGCACATATTGCTGGATCACATCCAATTTTTTCATCCACAAGGATGGTGGACATCAAGTCCTTCTCCTCTGGACTGGTTCCAATCCATTCTTCCTCCAGTCTATACTGATCTTAGAGACTGACATGACCCAGGTGCAGGACCTTGCATTGGTCTTGTTGATATTCATGAGATCCATACAGTCCCACTCCTCAAGCCTATTAAGGACGTCTGGATGGCGTCCCTTCCTTCTAATATATCTACGTACCATTCATCTTGGTTTTATCCAAAAACTTGATGAGAGTGCACTCAATCCCATTGATCTGTGCCATCAGTGAAGATGTAAAATAGCTTTGGTGTCCGTATGGACTCTTGAGGGACACCACTGATTGCTGATTTCCACTAGAGCATTGAGTCATTTACTGTAACTCTTTGAATGTGACCATCCAGTCAGTTCCTTATCCATCTAGCAGTATATCCATCAAACTCATAATCTCTCCAATTTAGCATCAAGAATGTGATGGGAGATCATGCCAAAGGCCTTAAAAAGTAACCAGGTAAATAACATGTTGATTTTTCCTTCTCTACTGATGCAGTCACATCATAAGAAGGCCACCAGATTAACCTGGCAGCACAACCCCAGATTTGCCTTTGGTGAAGCCATGTTACTATCTCTACTCACTACTCTGTCTTCCATATGCTTCACTGTGACTTCCATGAGGATCTGTATCAGAACAGGAAGTTGTTATTTGTGAGATTATAGAATTAGAGAAGTCTTGGTAGGAAAGGAGACTAATAAAGTAATGATAATTTGTTCTTAAGGTGTATGGTGATTAGAGACAACTCTGGCCATTTAACTAGCGTGTTGGTTTAAAATCCAGCTAGAAAATTAAACCCACTTAAACCACTCCTTTTTCCACTCCCCATCCCTTCCAATGATGGAGGAACACTAGGAGACATTATAAGTTGAAATCACAATTTACTGAAAAATCCTAATAACCTCAACAATATTAATAACAGAGCATACAAAAGAGAGTTTTACTCACTGTCCTAGATTGCAAGGCAATGTGTATTCTATTTGCTATCTGTTAGAGGTGTGGCAGTTATTTTCTGTTAATTGGGCAGTTTTCTTTATCTGTTCCACAAACCAATCCTCCCTCCAGGGAGACATCTGCTGTTAATGGGCCATTGAGCGTCACTGCATGAATGATGAAAAATATAGCATCCCATTGTGAGATGCTGTGCCCAGAGGGAGGAGCCAAGCATTCCTAACTGGATATAATCAGAGATTTTGGGCCACCAGAACAGCCTTTCCACTGGATTCCCAGAGGAACAGCTGCCTCTTCCACTGGATCTTCAGAGGAAGACTACACCCTTCTACAGAATCACTGCTTCAACAGCAGCACATCTGCCACTCCAGGAGGACTGCAGCCACAATTCCAATTGGACTGCTACCAACACCCTGACCAACAGGGTGTCAGGTTGTATTCTGACTCTGTCAGTGTTGTTTTGTATTACTGCTTTGTTTATTTTATTTTTTTATTTTCTTCCCCAATAAAGAGCTGTTATTCCTGCTCCCATATCTTTGCCTGAGAGCCCCCTTTAATTTCAAATTTATAACAAGTCGGAGGGAAGGAGTTTACAGGTTTCCAGTTCAGGGGAGGCTCCTGCCTTCCTTAGCAGACACCTGTCTTTTCAAACCGAGACACCCACAAAAGGATATTCACTACCAACAAACAAAACCACTTCTTAAAGACAGTATCCAGCTTAGTTTTCCAACAAAGGCAAAATGGCCACATGGTATTGAGGAAAACTAAAACTATGCATCAGGAAGGCTCTCCTGGCTTTACTTCCTCCTTCCCCAGCCTGAAAACAACAGAAAGAAGGGACAAAACATAACCAGGAAAGCCAGTTCATCCAAATGAGGAGCTGTGCTGCCAAAATGGTGACGTTATGTGGCCTGGGCCCTGCTGCAGGGGCTCTCTCCCCAGGGACTGCAGGACTGTGGCAACAGCAGTGGTGGTCCCAATCCACACCCTCTCCAGAGCAAGCCCAGCAAACACAAAAAAAAAAAAAAAAAAAAAAAAAAAAAAAAAAAAAAAAAAAAAAAGGCAAACTTGTGGTTTCTGGCCTTGGCTTTTTAACCTCAAGTACCACTGGTGTACATAGTGCTAAAAGCTCCATCCCCTTGTCTCTGTACCCAGGGCAACTAGCAAAGAATAATGAATTTAATTTACTCCTGTAATAGTAGCCAGAGAGACAATTAAGACAGAATTCCATTCCAATATCCACATATAGCATCCCTAAATATTGAAAACAGACAATGTGTGGCCAGGTTTATGTCACAGAGAAAGGGTGGCTGCAATAGTAAGCCAAGAAAATTTCTTTAGATTTACTTTAGTTCCAACAGGAATACTGGTACCAATTGATTTGTATGAATAGCAATACAACCACTGAAAGCCGCCATGGATTTGTTAGGAGCTCTAAAAAATATTTTTAATAAAGGAAAAAAAGTAAATCTAGAGTTTATCTGCACAAAGCCCAGATGCTTCTAAGCTGCTTACCCAATCAATAAAGAGAACCAATAACTTGAAGGGCAAAGTGTCCAGTTTTATATGTCAAACTTCACAATAGATAAAGATGACGCTAATTTGTTCTGCTTTACAGCAGAGAGAAAGATCATAGGTTTATAATACATAAACCTATGAGAATGATCACAGGTTTATAATATATGGCTTATGAAAAGAAAATTAACTAATTATGTCTCTTTAGTTTACAGATGGACACAGAAGAAAAGAAAAAAATGAGATGACTATGTAAAGATGTAAAAGCTAGTGTCATAAGCAAAGATAAAGAGAACAAAGAACAAGAGGTTTAATTTAAAGTCAGGGAGATTTGTCTAATTTGAGAAAATCTTTGCAGTAAGAAGAGCAGTGGATTATTAAAGTGGATTCCCTGAGGAAAGGTTCTCATAATTTATGAAGAGGCTGCATAAACTTACTTCTGTCTTGTAACACATAGATATGTGAGTCATGTCCAGAAGCAGAAGACCAAAGTGAGTGATTTTCTGATGTGAACCCTAATACTTCATGTTTCTGTTTCTCTACTACCTAATGATGAAGCCAAGTGTTCTGATAAAATGATGTATTAAATTAGATATATTCCAATCCATATTGAATTAGGCACGTATATCTATAGAATGCTTTCAGAAGTGACACAGAGAGCTATTTATATTAAGCAAAATAAGCTACAGCCTGTGTCAAACTGAACTGAATATCCACTATCCAGCACTAATCTAATTTAGAAGTCTTTTGTCTGCGTTTTTGTCTCCCCCATCTCTCTTCATTCTATGAATTAAACCTTCAGCGTAAGAAAACATTCCCGATTAAATTTCTGCGAGAGAAATTTTGATTTAGACTGATCCCTACTTCCTTTCTTAAAAATTTTACATTGGAAAGTTCCTAGCCATTTCTGTCTACAGGTTAGTATAATCAGATTCTGCTGTTTGAGTTTTCTAAGAACATTTTTGTTGTGCACTTTTCTGAAGGAAAAATTGCATATTGCAAAAGAGGAAAGAAAATATCCTGCTTATGCCAAATGTCTCTAAAATAATATTCATCTCTAAAGATCTCTGAATTATTTAATAAATATGGCTCTACTCTTGAAATTATTAATGCATTCCTTAAGCCCTGTACTTTGTGTTCAGCAAGGCTAATCACACCTGTAATGTTAAAACTATGTAAAGTTTCATTGAACTGAGATCTACCTGAACAGTTTTATGCCTAGAGGTAAAACACTGAAAGTTGCTTAATATTCTTTACTTACATGCCAGTATTTCAATGGAGAGCTTGAATTTCTTACCACTATGCCTCCCAGAGATCTTTAAGTCTATTTGGACAACAAAAGGTAGACTCACTAGTAGACCACAGACATCTCACCTTTTTTTTTCTTTTCCCCCGGTATTTTCTTTCCTTTTATGAAATTTCCCACATAATTTAACAGATGGAGTGCCAATATTTAAGATCATAATATGATTATGACACTAAAGGTTTAAAAGGCAAATACTCATTCTTGAAAATGGTCAAAGGAAAAAATAAAATTAAATAGTCTGCATGAGGTATGACATTTCCACGATCAAGGGCAATAAGTGTTAGACTTTTGCCCTGAATTACCTGTAAAGAAGAAGATTTTTCATATGGTTTTCATATATTTTAGTTAAAAAGAAAAAAATGCATCAAGGTCTTTAAATCTGAGAAATATGTTTTTGAATGTTTGACAAGTAACAACAATTATTTCTAATTTGTAAGAAAAATCAAAATTTAACAGTGTTTTTGATCAAAACTTATTATTATTTTATAGGCAAATGCCCAAATTTGCAGTCACCATGAGAATGTAAATTAAACAATAGCTGCAATATTCTCTTACATTAAAAACTGTTTACTTTGTCTGCTCTGATTCCTTCACATATATTCTACCACTTCCAAATTAGGTACATCATCTCCTCTTTTCCTGGGGATGTCTTTAGCATATTTTCGAAGTTTCCCTTTACAATATATATCTGCTTGTAAGGTGATAAGAACCTATCATTTTTTGTTCAAACCAAATACTTCTACTTAAGTTGCACTATTAGGAGAAAAAACCCACATCTTGCACCTGCCACTGAGTTCTTTGATATTGGAATTATAAAGTGTGGAACCATAAGGGCTTGTAAAATTTTAGGTTCCATGGAGACTTGTACCTTTTCAGCAACAACCTATGAAAAGTTTTCTGATTTTTTTTAAAGCCGAAAGATATTAATAAACCTCCAGAAAGTAAACAATATTACTTCCACTTTCTCTGTATGAAAAAAGTTTAGCCATTCATAAAAGTCATTCCTGAAAAGAGAAAATCTTTAGAAGGGTGAAGTCTTTAGATTTTAACTAATATGACTTTTCCTTGAAGGAAAAGAAGTAAAATAAGGTAGCTTTCTTTAATGATTAAAAATATTTTTGATCAATAGCAGTATCCAGGTAAGATAATTACAATTTATATTTACTTAGAATTTATTCTATTTATAATTACAATTTATATATATTTAAATATATATTTACAATTTATTATAATTGCAATATATTATTATATTAATACTTTAATAATTAAATACGTAAATTAATTTATCTCTTCAAGTAACAAAGTAGGACAATTCAGAAACTGGTATTGCTTTTCCATATAATTATTTTTAAGATGATATATTATTTTAGGAAACGCATGTTAAGATAACAATCACAAATTATTCCAGATAGTCTAACACATACATAGAACCAATTTAGTTTTCCTTTTTCAACTCTAGTATAAATTAACTCATACTTCAGAAAAACTCCAAACAAATATATCTACTATTCATCATAATTTCTTAACAGGTATTCTGTTTTACCAGCAAAACAGGTAACACTAGTCAGAGTTTTCACCTTGTAATTTCAGAAACCTTTTCTACTGGCATTCAAACTGAATTTTGACCATCACAGGCTTCTCAGAGGGAGATGGGGAGAGTGAGGAGAAAGTAGTTAAATGACTTTACATTCAGCTGAGAACACAGATTCTCAAGCTTTTATTCCAAATATTGCTGCAGTTATCAACCACACAAACACAGCAAGACCATGGCGGAAGCAAGCCAGTGAATATGATATTCCCCACTCAAAGATAACACAGTGTTATTATCTTCAGAAACTTGTAAAGTGAAAGCCAGTCTCAAAATACCACTGAAGAGAAATGTACCATTTAGCCAAAATGGATGTGGCCAGGCTTTTCACCAACAAAGTCTCTCTGATCCTTTCTTAAACAGAAAAGTCTTTCTAATAACCCTACTTTGAACTTTAAAAGTCATGGGCAGAAAAAGTTCAATTTGTCCCAAATTATTTCAGGATTCTCTTTTTTATAATAGAAGCAAATCAGAAACTGCCATGGAAGTTCACTTCCAATACTGCAAATCTAGTATTTTATTTTTGTTCCTAAAAAGGACAGGTATTCCTTCCTTATTTTATCGTTAGATTCTATGAATACCTCAACTTTCCCACTGAAGAATTTTTTTTATAACTATACCCTTTTTCTTGTGTACTTCATTACCTTTTATTTTATTTTACATCTAGGAGGTACATATTTAGGTCTGCCATGACCCTAAAGGCCATTGGTACTGTGGTACTCTCTCATCTCTCACAGGTGTATATTGCAACTGTTGCTGAATTTTGTTTCTTCTGTTCCAGAAGCAAAGTAGCATATCCTTACCAAGCATCCTTGAAACAATGTGAACACATTATTCAAAGCTTTGTTTTTCTACAGATACTAAATGCATCATTTTGAAAATTACCTAGCTGCATAATGAAAATGCTTAATTTTAATGGCTGCCTATCTGTAGGTATCATAAAGTCTATAGTAAAACACACAGAGCCCATGACAGGTCTAAGCTATCAGTAATCGCTACAAATGAACATGCTCTATTTTAGGGGTTAGGAATTTTATTAAATAGGGCTTAGATAAGCCTCAGCAAATTATTTATTGGGCAATAATCCTTAAAACGAATTTACTTCTGCTGCTGGTTGACTAGTCATAGCTGTTTAACAAACCATTCATAATAAAATAAACACAAGCACAAATGCTGCATAAACATCAACCAAGCCATTTTAAATTAGCATAATCATCTGTTTCAAATACTTATTTTGATTCAGTGATTATAGTAGTCCTTTTGTAAGAAAAGGAAGCCAGCCAGTGTTACTTTGTTTGGTTTTATTTTGTATATGCACTTGTAGGTTTGTGGGAAAAATACTGAGATAATAATAAGGTCATGGATTGAACTTTCAAGTAAGAGATTTTAATGGGTGCATATTTTTACCCAAAATACATATATATTAAACCTATTAATGGTTACTCTTCTGAAAAATATCTTGAAAGGAGGACGTTTTCTTGGCTTCCAAGATTTAGCTTTTTTCAACCTTCACATCATCACTGCAGACAGTAAATCCCCAGCAACTTCATTTATCTGATACAGAGCAGAGTACTACTACATTAACTATTTTCAGTTCCAGCCAATTAAAAGACTCACTGCATTTACATTACTTGATAGAAAAGGTCAGATGATGAAATAATGTTTCTTAACACTTTTTGAAATCCTGAATTTTAACCATTTGGATGGATATTTTACACAGACAAATTTGTTTCAAGTTTAAGTTTTCTTTTGGAATGTTATGCTAAAATTACTTTGCGGATCTGATGCTGATGTTAACAGCTTTCTTTATTTTGTGCTTGAATTTTGGAACAGGGATTTTGATTTTTCCAGTGTATTTTTCCCTTCAGAGGTGCATGATGTTTTGTCTCTTAGTGCTTGTCACCATAAAATTCTCTAAAACTTAGTGCTTGCTCACATAATCATCTTTTGTGCTAAGAAAAATGAAGTAACTGACTTCCAGAAGAGAGCAAGGATGAACATATATAAGAAAGGTTGATCTTGACTTAAACATGGAATAAAATTCAGGGTTTATCTTCCCAATTGTTTCACAGTTCTTTGATTTTTTTTTCAGTCATCACTGTGAGAAGACTAATTGGGGAAAATAGGAAGCTAGTATTCACCAATTTTTGCAAACAGGACAACTAAGAAATTGCAAAAGTGCGTTTGATTTTAAAAACAAGAAAGCAAAGCCCAAGAATCCGCAAAACAAAACCAACAAATTCACAGACTGCTAATTCAACAAATTCTGAATGAAGCTGAAGCTACATGTTTTTTTCCTGAAAGATTAACTTATGTTTTTTAAGGGACAAGATGCTCTGAAACAAACCAAAAACTTTTAAGAACCACACTGACTACACCAGATAGGGTCATTCAGTCTTCTGCAGTATATAGCAGATGTTAATTTTGTAATCACGAGATGCCAAAAATATGTAAGCATATGTTTCCTCTGGTGCTTTAGTTTTCCTTGACTTTCCACTACATATTTAATAAAGTTATTGGTCTATAGATACTGAAGAGAATTTAATGCATAAAACTGTAATACAAAGAGGAGACAAAAAGCTTAAAGACATATCTTTCAAACTGAATAAAAACAAATAGTAATAAACTCTTCATACATTTAGGTAAAAAGCAGAATGAGCATGGCAGTATGAATGAGAAAGATAATCTAAGTACAATTCTGAAATAAAATTGAACAGTGTTGTCACAGGATACAAGCACTGTGACTAATGTGAAGAGGGGAAAAAAAAAGACTGACAATTATAGGTGAATTAGAAGGAAAAGAATGCCATGTGCTCAAAATATTAATATTAAATGGACACTATCCTGTCATGATTTTGAAAGAGCGGGCACTTGATTACTCAGGTTTCTGAGCTTGATAATATGAATCACTGGGGAACATTTTCTTGCAGAAACAATTATATATGTAAATGCACACAGGCATTTACAGGATTTTACCTATCCAAGTGTTTTAAGAATTGTATTGCTGTAACATGGCGTATTTCTTTAAATTGACTGCTTTTCAAATGAAATTAACACAGAGGCATTAATCATGAACCTAGACTTGAGGAAAATGTATTGGAGGTGCACGAAATTTACTTGTTCATCGTGAAAAGAGTAGCTTATTAACAAGTAGAAACTTTGTATTCATGCATTCATTGTTTAGAGAAGATCCCAAGAGGTTTTGTGACTTTGTGTTGTAAAGAGGTTCCTCAAGGATCACTTTAGAGTTGTTCATGTTTAACTCTTTTGCCCAGCAAAATATCTAGGAGCATGTTGGTGGAATTTGCTAATGGCACAAAATTGCAATGAATCAAAAAGTAACATAATGTGGATAACTGGAAGGAAAGAAGAAATCTGCTTTCTGAAAGTAGACAAATTTGGCTTCTGTAGCTTAATAAATGGAGGCTGAAAGAGATTCACTATCATCTGTGATGATAGTGAATCAGAAAACTTTGATGCAAGAAGGCATGAATTCAGATGGAGACAGGTCAGAGATTTCTCTTGTTATTGTTGGCTTATAAGATGTTGGAAATCTGAAACCAAAAATAGTAAATTATCAAAGATATTAACAGAAATTTTCCTTTCTGCTGAAATTATGTTACAACCCTCCCCTGAGGTGGAATAACTAAGGTTCTTGTTAATAAAAACCTTGAGGCAGATTACAGTGAAGTGACTGGTGTTGAAATACATAGATACATGGATATCTAGGCATATATATACATGTATAAATATACCAGGTTTATTTTAGAACAATTTGGTTGCAATGTAAAGCAGGTATACAGACATTTTGGTAATTATCTACAGAAATATAGCAAAATAAAAGTATAAAAATATACCTTAAGAAAGAGAGAGAAAGGATAAGCGTAGATACTGGAAAGATACCACCATCCATGATGGTGATGAGACTCGATGGTTGCAATTTCAGTGTCCATTGGTCACTGTCTTGATACTACAGGAGAAAGCCCCTGAAACACAATGTTAATATGTGGTTTAAATTCAAGTGGGAATGCCCAGACACCTCCCCTGGAGGGAAGTTTCACACTGCCTGATGCAATGATGTGGATCATACACAGTCTTCTGGTGGACAGCCCCAGAAATGGGTCTGGGGTTGTTCTAAGGGTCTTTGATGGTTTGTGACTCCTTCTAAGATATGATGGCTATATGTTCTGCTTAGCTGAGCCAGTTAGGCCTTATAAGAAGGGATGATATCTTCAGACTTATGTAATACCCCTTTGGGGAGATGATAAAAACCATTACCCCACCTTACAGGATCTGCTTCTTACCAGCCTTTTGCCTTATCTGGCCCAAAAGACAGCTTGTTGCTTACAAAGTTCAGTTTGTTGTGGTTATACTCTGGTGGTGGGTTAACATCCCCTGTTTTATGCAGATCAGAGTTTTGCCACCACACATCCAAAAACCCTCCTCCTCCCCTTTGGTTGTGGGGTGCGAATCTCACCTCACCAAAATACCTCCTGCTTTTAAACCACCAGATTATTTGTTGTTAACTGCAACATTTCAGTCTCTCACACACTATCACCCCAACACTCATGTCCTTTCCTATTGTATTAAATAATGCATTGCCTTGCCATTATTCTTATGATTTATGGTATTGAAATTCAAAAGAGCTTCAAAGTACCTTTAGTTCTGTATCAAATCATAGTTCATGTTAGAATCACTAATTTTTCATGTTGGAAAAGACCTTTAAGATCATCAAGTCCAACCATTAACACAGCACAGCCAAGTCCAGCACTAAGCCATGTCCCTAAGTGTGACATCTATAGAGATTTTAAATTTTTCCAGGGATGGAAAAACCATCAGTCTCAACCAGTAGTCTGGGAAGCCTGCTCCAGTGTTTGACAACCCTTTCCATGATGAAAATTTCCTGATATCCAGTCTAAACCTCAATGCCAGCAATGTGCACTCATTGGGTGCAGCTTGAGGCCATTTCCTCTCATCCTGTCACTTGAGGCTTGTCAGAAGAGGCTGACCCTCACCTTGCTGTAACAATTTCAGGCAGATGTAGACAGCAATAAATTTTCCCCTGGGCCTCCTTTTCTCCAGACTAAACAATCCCATCTCACTCCTCATAAGACTTGCGCTCCAGACCCTTGCCCTGAGGAGCCCAGATCTGGACACAGCACTCCAGATGTGGCCTCACCTGGGCTGCGCAGAGTGGGAGGATTGCTTCCCCTGACCAGCCAGCCATAATCTTTCCAATGAATCCCAGGATACTACTTGTCCATCTGGCCAAAAGGGCACACTGCTGGCCCATAATTAGCTTGTCATCCACCAAAATTCCCACATCCTTCTCTGCAGAGCTGCTCTCTAGTACTCCCAACCTGTACTGCTACTTGGGATTATTCCTCACCACCTGCTGTATGTCTTTCAGTGGTTTGTTTGCATGCATTTATTTAAAAAAAATAAATTATATCCTTACATAAGTATAGTCTGTGACTATACTACTAAGAAAATCCCTGCAAAGCTGTAAAATTAGATGTCTAAATCTTATGGTTAATTAATAATTAATTTATTTACATGTATTAGCTGAGGTCTTAGTAAGTCTCTTAAGATTTTATTTTGGAACATGCAGTACTTTTCACATTGAAAAAAACTACCAAAACAAGCAAGAGAGGACCCTACCTCTAAAACTAGAAAAGGTTTTTGTAGCAAGCAAATCTGTTTCTCATTTATTTAATTCCACCATGAGTTTTGAATGATCCATAAGGAGGTCAACAGAGTTGTGCTAATGTTTGTTAGAGCTCAAAGAGAAAGTAGCTAGCTTTTCTAGCTGTTAGCACTATGTCTAGAGTGCAGAGCACTGAATAGTGTTTTGTTTCAGTCACATAGCTTGTCCATGAAGCATTCAGAAATCCAGGAGCAGGGCATGATCTCTAGCAGAACCATCTCTAGCACAAAAAGTGAGAAAACTCCCACCCATTTTTTTTACCCCATTTTCTTATTCTTAACAGGCTAGACTTCTTGGTAGAGCATGTTCCCCCCTTCTGACTTGCTTTTAGGCTCAAGGAAAGAAAACATTCATTTATTATCTTTATAATAACTTTTCAAGTTAAAAGAGGAACTGTTTCTGTAATGCAAAACTCCAATATATTTTCCTAATTTAAAATAATAGTATGAAAAAAGATATCATTAATTTGTTTTAATGTTGACTTACTGTAATACCTATAGGTATTTTATTTATGTTTACATTGATACTTATATATAACTTTTTTTTTTAGTTTTTTTAAACCAAAGGTGATGGTATGAAAATATGAATCAAAAGAAAAAAATAAAGTTTTAATTTTTAAATTAGTATTATAATCCTTCACTTACTAATGGCTCTAATGGCTACACAAGGTTTCATTCAGTTATTTACATAGAAGCTTCAGAAATCTTTTAATCTGCCCTGTTGATTACTATTTGTTCCAAAGTTTCCAAAAATCTCATGCTCCTTTTTGGAATACAAGATGGAAAGATGGTGCAGACATCCGAGCTGGCCACAGAATACCCGCATTCCTAGAACAGCCATCATGGTTGACCTGATCCATTAAGGATCCTCAAGAGACTGTGAAGAAGCTTATAATAATTATTCAGAATTATAAGTATATTGGATTAGGTCAGTAAAATCTCATGGACATTCACAAGTATGATTAGCGAACAAGTGTTTCTAGATCTCTATGTTTATGCCTAAGTGCATATTCAGTCCTAAACAAAAGGCCATCAGGTCAGAAAAGTAATACCAGAAGTACATTTAGTTAATAAAGTTGTTTCTCCTTTTGCCAGTAGAAGAAATTACTGGTTTTCACTAAATCAAGTAAAATCATGATTTGAAATTTTGTGCAAAAATTACATGGGCATTAACTTCCTACTCTACATTAAAAAAAACATCAAATTTCAGAGTGTAGGAAATCCAGTAGGAAAACAGTTCAAGTTCTTGCGGTGTGGAACTGGATAAATCAAAATTATTTAAAAGAAAAATTGACATTTCAATAGGTTAAAAAATATAGAAGAGATCCAGAGATATTATAAATGTGAACAATTTATAGTAGCTATATTCTTTAAATGCTTCAAACACTAATCAAATATTGAGGGTGTATAAATATAGCAGAAGTCTTTCTTGACTGAGTTTTGGTTGCTATCACCCATAGGGAATATTTGATGAAACCATAAAGAAGTCACATAATTTGAGTTTTGTGATGTTTTATTAAATATGTGTAATTCAGAGTCCTTGTGTTAGCAAGCAACATTAAAAATGGCAACTGGACCAGAAAAAAAAAAAAGTTGTTTTGCCAGATCTATATCTTTGCAGAAAACTACAGTGAACCATTACTATAATGCAGATTTCTTGAAAACTCCTCACAGCAGGGAGTTATTTTCTGAAAGAATAACATAGTAGATAATGGAATCAGGTATAGGTTGATACCAAATTTGTGTTTCCATAATATTTTAATTGAAGTTACTGCTGGAGTATATGAGCTCTCCATTTTGTAATATAAAAAAATACCATAACGTGCCTGTTTTGAATACTTTGCATAAGAAAAGAAGGTGTGTATTCTGAGTTAATTTCCACAGGGTATACAGAGTATGAAACCTACTAATATGACCTTTTTGGTCAGTTTGAAAAATCTAATGTTTTCTTGAAAGTGCAATAACCTCAAGTACATCTCCAAACCTTTTAAAAGTCTCTTGAATATAGACATAAAGAAATTGAATTTATATTGCATGTTTAAAGTTGTGTGAAACACAGGCAATTGCAAATGATTAAGTTGTTTTGCTTCTAGATTGTAAAAGTAATTTTAGCTCCTTTTATGTATTGAAACAACTGGAGATGATAACAAACAAAAATAGCAGTGGCTATCATTCACAGATTTGCACTGCCCAGCAAGACCTGATCAGAAGAGAAATTGTGATAGCTGTGAGTTCTCCTCTTAGCAAAAAGAATGGAGTTAGGAGCTTTTGGTAAACTAGGTGAAGAAGATATGCAGCAGAATTTCCTAGGTACCAAATATTCTGTAGAGATAAACTCAACAGCACGAATGAAGGAAGTGTCCACTTTTGATGATTGTTTATCTGGGGAAACAAGGTTCATGTGTATGTTTTTTTTGCATGAGGTACTTTATCAATTTCCCCTATTAGATCAACCCTGCTAGATGCCAAATGTTGCTAATCATTGTGAACCAAGAAGCAGTCATGTGCAGAGGGTAAGTTAAAATGGGAAATGACAATGGATGTCTTCTGTGCACACTATGCCATGCTAGCAGTGACATTAAACTGTTATGGCAGCAATTGCCAGGTTTGTACTGTTAAACTGCCATTAGCCAGAGATTAGTTTCCTTATCCTCCTATGTATACACTCTCTAGAGGAATAGCATCCTTAGGAATCCTAGTAAGCATCTGTGTGAAAAAGAAAAAAAAAAAGCTGTCAATCTCTAGCTGACCTGAATTTCTGTTCATGAGCCTGATCCAGAGCACGTGTGCTTCATGGAGACCACCAGCTTCTCCTGCAACCAAGTGATTAAGGAATCCAAGGTTCTTCTGTTTTCACTCTTTCATACGGATAACTATTTGATCTTCTCAAAGATTGTCTTTCTCCATTTCATGTACAATTTAAGAGAGAAAGGATAGTATTTAAAATGTTATATTTTAACATTTTTGTTAAATTGCTTGTTGGCAAGTAGCCAGATTTAAAGCCTCCTGGGTATGCTTGGAGGCATAGTTGGAATGTTATGTCCATGTTCTCTTTTCTGGAGCCTTTAAAACTAGGATTGTTGACATAGCATAAGACATTAATTCAAAGAAAATTCTCTTTCTGTTTAGCTCATCAAGAAAAAAACATATGGCGCTAATAATAAGGTTCTGTAGAAACGCTGTTCTTGGGCCTGTGAATCTGGTTATTGTCTACAAAAATTGGGGCAAAATAAGTTTTGAATTTTTTAAAGAACAGTTTTCTTCTGAAACTTAAATAAAACATCTGATTTTTACTGAAGAAAGTCTAGTAGTTTATTTACTCTTTCTTTGATAATTTTATATGATTTAGTATAGCTTGCAGGATAAAAGAAAACATGCATGCCATATCACAGAGTGGCAAACTCTTTGAGCAAAGCTTGGTAACTAACCAAATCCTTTATAATAACTTATAAACCTCATCCCAAAATAGTTATAGAGAAAGAATTATTAACAGCTTATCTCACCTTTCAGTGAAAAAGAAGAAAAAATTGTGGGTCACGGCAGAAGGCTGAAAACTTGTGGCATTATTATCACGTACTCTACTAACTCCACATAACAGAAACATAAAAAGCTGCAGAATTTTCATCTTTTGGGGAGGGGGTGGGGAGGAAATTGAAGCTGGAGAGCAAATACCTGCAAAAAGCATGAAGGCTGGGAATGAGTTTTCAGAATAGGAATGAACTTTCAGAAGATGACTTGTATGCAGACTTCCTCTTGGTAGGATTTACAGATAGCACAGAATAGGAAGGCAAAATCAATCTGATTCCCAAAGAAAACCCTACATAAAAATTACTATTTGTTCCAAAAAGAAAAGAAAGAGGTTTCAGGGGAGGGGTGAGAAGGTGCTACTCCTATCAATATATCAAAAATAGGCTTTTATTCTTGATTGTACCTCATGTTGGTGTGAATAAAGAGAGCAAAAATCATCAAGGCAAAGATTTCAAGAAACAATCTACATCATTCAGCCTTCCTGTGACTCGGAACATGGGCAGAATATTAAGAAGAAAAATGCTGTCATTAATAAGCTACAAGGAAGTACATGCATACAGAGTACTTCTACATTCACTGTTCAAACAGGTGGATGGAAATGCTTAAGTTGCAATAATAAAGACCAAAGGATCTGTCCATAGATGTTGCTTAGGAAGCACAGTAATGAACAGAAGAGGAAGGAGAAGGACATGGGAGGAGTGGTGGGGGTGATAGTGTTAATTTTCTAAGCTGTTACAGATAAATCAGTTATTTGGAAACCTACCTGCTAATAACAGAGTGAAATGCCCAACTGGATCTGTGGTGTCCCTAAACTAATTGTTATGAAAAATCATATGCATTTTGAGCCTGGAAGAATGTATATGATGAAATGGCATAAATCACATCACAGCAAGCCTCCAAAGTCATCTGCTGTGAGCACATTTCGAGTTTATTAACTTGAACACGAGCTTCATTTGGTTCCTTTGACTGAATCTAGACACTAAGGAAAAATAGTCTTAAGAAGTAAAAAACAAAAGTGCTTTTGGGCATAATTTGTTTGGAAGTACTTGGTTTGACAGCCTTAGGACCAGAAGCTATTTTATAGCCACATAAACACCTCAGCATGCCCTAAGAGGAAGAAGATGGAGTTGCCTTCCTTTTCTTCCTCATGATTCATATACCAAGCCAAATCATCACATTTTTAACAACATAGTTATCTGTAGAAAAATTTTGAAGATGTTTTTGAGATGAGTTTCCAGAAATCTGTCCTTTTTTACTTTCTGAAGAAGTAAAACTATTGTTAAGCAACCTAAGCACTTTAGCTTTTGAAAGAAAAAATTATGCAACCTTAAAAATGTTCCCCATCTATATTACAGAAGGGATAACCTTTTCCCCAGGGGAAACTCTTTTCATTTGCATGCAATTACTCTTATACTTGTTTATGTTGCATGTTTTAAATGTTCACTCTGAAATCTATATCAGCAAGGAAATAATTCTGGATTCACTGAACGGACACTAATAATCCCACACTGCTTGGAATATTGTCATATCTGGCCAAAAATGTTACAATTTGCAATATATACATAACTTAATACTTTTTAAAGCAAAAAATTGCTATTGAATCTTCTGGCAGAGATGATAAGCCTCTTGCTAATGGAAAATCTGGTGTATTTCTTAAGTCTCTTCAATAGAGGCATTGATCTAGATTTAGAAGTTTGTAAGCACTATCATTTGCTCTGTTTTGGTATGTCACTTAATTTTCTTTGCATTCTTTTTCTTCAGTTCTCATAAGAGAAAATTCTCTGAAGAAAAGATGGCTTGGTATAGCTCACTGCTGATGTTTGTACTTTTAATAGCCCAAAAGGTGCTTTGCCTGTATTAGCACAGCTAGTGACAGCTCAGGATCTTGGCTTGCTTTTTGCTGCTTTCAACAGAAGTCCAAGACTTTCTTCAAACTGTCTCTTCTCTTTTCTTATATTTCTTATTTGATTTAATTAATTAGTTTATTTATCTATTTAAATATCTACTAAAACATTTATATATCTACTATCTACATCCAGGACATGTCTAGTACTTTTGTGTTTGTACTATTGAGTGCACAGGAAGGCAAAAGAAGCATTTGTTGTGAAAAGAAAAAACTTTGGCCGTTGAAGAAGATGTGTCTGTCTCACTCTTCTTTCATGAGCCCTGTTCAAACGAAGTGAAATAGATCCAAAAAACCATTAATAATAATTCTGTGGGCTTTACTGCATCCCAGCCAAGACGGCGAGGAAAGACAAGGAGTGTTAGTAACTCAGAGTTGTTTAGATATACTTGTTGAGCATTCATATATAAGGGAAATTAAAAGAGATACTGTGGTAGGGACTTAATGTTATTTTATGTAGTTGTTGGTGAACAAAACTCTTATGGTAAATATTTTACTTCTCTTCCTAATGGAGAAAAAAATCAGATTTTGTGACTGCTAAAAAGGAAGTTTAGATAGAAATTTTGTACTGAAAGGAGGGAGAAAGTGTATGCATAAAACAATGCTTTGCATGGATGTATTTTTAAGCTTCAATTTTTCAGCTTAAGGAGGAATAGGAAGGAAAAATAGTGTGGTCAGTAATATTCATGTCATTCATTTAACACATTTAGGGGATAACCTTTACTTGAGACCAAGGAAGAAGAAGCATACAGTACAAATATATTGATTTCCTTTGGCCCTACTATATTGAGATCCGATATGCCTGTTTAAATAACCTCTTACATGTGTACCTATCTTACCTATTACATATCTTGCACAGAAATTAAATAATGAAATTTTTGTGGTCACTGTTTAGCACACCTTATGATGAAATAAAGTGTGCTTTAATGCATATTAATCTTATACTTCACATAATGAGTTTCAAACATATTAAGATATTAATCCGTAATATTAATCTCATTCAAGTCTTCAAGTAGGAAGACCTGAATGAGATTTACCTGTCAGTTAGAGTTTTCTGAATTTGCTTTATCATGGCATGGGCTGGCTCTACAAAGAGTATAGAAAATCCTGCCTAGATACCATTGGGTTATTTCTGGATTTTCTTTTCTACTAGCAGTCTGCAAATAAGAAACACGACTCTATAGTAAAACAAAGTACTTTAAGAATGTCAGAGCATCCATTGCCACTACAGACTTTTAATTTATGGTCTATCAGTGGGTTGTAGGG
>NW_005054382.1:3013107-3035564 GCF_000277835.1 Geospiza fortis
TTTTTTTTGTCATCTCAGGACTATGACATGAGCTAGCAGAGGCTCTTTAAAGTCTCACTTTGTATCTGTTTAGATGAGGAACCTTATGGCCTCAATTGGGAGATTGCGGTAGTTCGTTTTAATAACTGTAGGAAATGTAGAAAGACAAAGTGCTGCAAACATAGAAGGAATTAGGAAGGAAAAAAGAAGGCATATCAGAGATAGTTTCTGCTGTTTAAAATTAGAAAATATCTTTGTGAACATAACTGAGGTTTATACTATAATTTGTCTCTTTGCTGCTGATAAGAACAGTGAAGTGATACTAAAAAAAAGGGAACATCAAATCTTTTTTCCTTCACTTTTATTTCAAAGATTCATTATCCAGTCCTTGTTAAGGTATAACAGAAAACACTACCTTCTTTCTTAATTCTGCCATTATAAAAAAAAAAAAATAGTTTGCAATATATGTCACTATTCTTTTAGAATGAAAAGCAAATTAAACTATTGGGCATGTAAAAGTAACATCCGAAAAAGAAATATGATTTTTTCACAAGTTGTTTGAAAGGAGGAAGAATGAGTGGTGAATGGCTTCATCCAGATAGCTTGTCACTTAGACTAAAACAAAAAAGAAACCCCTGTTTCCCAAAACAACGAAACACAAATGGACACATCTTTTATTTCGCTATGGCTGAAATTGCTGTCCAAAAGGCAGTGCGGTGACTTCTGCTCTTAGCCGTGATCACGGCATCAAAAAGTGTCATTGTGAGAAATTGGAAAAGCACACAAATTCCATCAATGACTGAGTGGACACACACAATACAGACTGTGCTTGTTACAGAAAAAAAGTTTGACACATTATTTGTAAGATAAATGCAACCACCAGGCTGCCACCTGGTACCCTGCTTTTTAGTTTTATCTTTTTTTTCTTTTTTGTCATCTCTTCAGATGCTGTATAGCTTCTTGTCATCTAAATTTGAACAGCTCTAAACACTAAAAGGGTTATATATATGTATATATATATATATAAAATATAGGCACACATAAGCTAACACACATGAAGAAGTGAGCTGTAAGTGTGCTGCTAAGACAACGGCTTGTGGGCTGCTCTAGTCTAACACTCTTGTTCATTTATTACTTGGAGAGTGTGTTGTAACAACTTCATTTACAAAGAATAACATATCAGGGACAGATAGTGGTACTGATAGTTGTTGCCAGTTATTTAATTTACAACGTTAAGCTGAGTCACAGTATAAGTTGCTCATGAATTCCAGGAAAATGGGTTTAGAACCACCTAAGAAAACCCAAGGGTTTTGAAATGGCATTTTTTAAGTACACATTATGCTAATATTTGTCTCTTATTTGTGCTGTACAACCAGAACATTTTTAGGTGTTACCTGATATCCTGTTACTTTTCATCATTCGTATATTGAACATTCATTCCAAAATGATAAATATGCTTGCAGTACTGAACTTTTGTGATCATTACCTAAGTCAGATGTTATTTTTTTAGACTGGATTGTAAAATACACCTTTCTGAAGATTGAGAGTGTAACAAAATGCTTGAAGCAATCAAATCCCTATTAGAAATAGTTTTCACTGCATCTCTACATCTTTTGGTCTGACATTATTTTGTTCTGTAACCTTGACATAAGTATAAGTATCTTTTTTACTAGTAGTGCATCTGAGGTGTATCAGTACATTAGAACATGTACATCTCAGAAAAATGCTAGATGAAGGCACTTGTCACTCACTCACTGGTGAAAGTTTTTCTGTAGATTAAAGCAGTGCTTAAGGAGCATTGCTGGAACCCTCTAGTCACATACAATGCAGCAGAAGGAAATACTGAGGTCTACTTTCTCTGCTGCCATTGTTCTAATTACTAGTAAAAAAAAGTGATTATAGCATGATGAAAGTATTCAAAAATTTTTTTCAGTTTTATAAAAATGCACGAAAATATGTTTTCCAATGTTTGGGAAGTCCTTAAAGAAAGCATTAGTGTGTTGTTAGCATGAATAATCATTATCTGCCTTATTACAAAAAACTGTATTGCATGGAAATTGTAGAGGAGAATAACACAGCACATAAATGAGAGATCTGGGCCTTCAGTCATATTTGCAGGACATCACAAGTATGACTTATATATGGTATGGAAAATTGAGTAACACAGCATTGTCACTATAGCCACTGTGCTCAGCTTCAGATGGAAGATGAATTGGACAGAATTTGAGGTTATTTGATATGTTTAGTGGAATGAGATTAATAGAAATACTTACCAAGGGAAGCACTATCCACTGAGTGTATTGTATCATATTCTTTGCATTTTGATTCTGGATATCCTGCTTGTAATAAATTCAAATATCATCTTCATGGTCCTATTAAATTTATTCCTGTTTTCTATTGCTCTATGCACTTGGGAGGATCGTGAAGTTCCCTTGGTGGGCAAGATACAGTTTAACCTGTTAGATTTCTGATAGGGCAGAAGGAAGCCCTTGGGCTTCTCCAAGGAATTTTCCTATCTTGTTAACAATGATCTTGCAGAAATTTTATGCTATCTGAAGAGAAGGAAAGATTCTGACTGATTTGGCTAATATTTTATTTCCAAATTGATCCATTTAAGAGAATGTGATTACTAAAGATTCCTTTCAGAGTCAAATACCACTCATTGTAGATTACAGAATGGGAATTTGGCCTATGTCCTTAATATTTCTCCCATTTGGTGGGAGGGAAAGACCATAAAAATGACAAACCTGATCACACCAACAGTGATATTTCTTATGGGAAATGCTTTCCACAGATAATAATATCTAAATGGTGAAACTAAAAATTTCACTTTTTCCTACCCAAATGTTAGCATTTGACTCGGATATGATGTTTGCTATATTTTGATATATAATGTGACTTACTATTCCTTAAATAGATAGAAAAATGGTCTACCTTCAGGGCTATATTTCACTCACATCAGGTGTTATATCAGATGATTTCAAAAGCAGTGAAACAAAAACTACCAGAAAAAAAAAAGCAGGAAAAAAAAGAAATGAAGAACAAAAAGCATCTGCTGCTCTGTTGTTTGATGTTCTGTGATTTCAAAAGCAGAGAAACAAAAACTACCAGAAAAAAAAGCAGGAAAAAAAAAAGAAAAGAAATTAAGAACAAAAAACATCTGCTGCTCTGTTGTTTGATGTTCTTTTTAATTTTTTTAAAAATAATCATGCACTATTATTTTTTTTTCTTTAGTCAGATGTATGAGAGAGCAATTTCTTCCACAGAAAAGCAGTGGAAGCTGAAACACACTGTGGGAGAAGGGAGTGCTAGCCATCACTCTTATCACTCAGTTGCTCTGTGACCTGAGGAACCCCCGTTCTGTACCTTTAATCTGCTGAATGAAAACCCTTTCACAGCGGATGACAGCTGTTATGCACTTCATGCTTGCACTTAAACAGTGAGAAATGCCACACTGCCACTGCAGCTCCATGATCTGGTTATGGCCTTATTAAACAAAACACAACAAAGTGAAACAAACCAAACAATGTTCCAAAAGCCTCTGAATGAACTGTCAGGAACTGATTATATTATAAAACAGAAGTTTTCATGGAAACCAAATTCAAAAGTACTGGGAACTTCCATCAGAAGATTAAGTGATCCCTGAAAAGATAAAATTGGAATTAATCTGGGGTGAGCTAGTCAGATGGTTAGGCAGTAGCTTATTACAGTTGTCAAATGACTAGAGATCAACATGTTGTGATGTCACCCTGGAAAATAGAGCAGAACATGCAGCTTTGGAAGTTTATTCCTTAGAGTTTGCTCCTAAATTTGGTGATATTTGCTTTAAATACTGGTTTTGAAATGGCAAAATAGTTTCAGGACAGACGTAACTTTTCATTCCCCCCATGTTTCATGTACGTAAATACAATCTTGCATGTCAGCTCAAATGGAAGTTCATTTTCCAGTAATACTGACTTATTCAAAACACAAGTTTCTCGAGACACTTACATTGAAACTCTGTAAAATTTGGGATATTCCCATTAGTAAGCAAAGAGACTTGAGTATTGAAGTTTCTGGACCTTTTTCAGGCATTAACTTTTTTTTGCAGGTGTCTCAAATATGTGTCTAACAGATCTTAGTAGATCTAAACAGAAAAGGATGGGCACCTGAGATAGAATAGGTCACCATCCTCCTTTTAAGTGTGCAACTGCCATTCTCAACCTTTTAATCTATGATTAGTCATCTAATTGTGCGTCCAAATTTAGTTGGTGCACTTTGCATGCATAATTAATTGATTTCCTGAAGATCTCTCCTAATTTTTAATTACTGCTGAAGCTAGCGTTAAATATGGAATGAGCCAGTCTGCACACCAATTTCCTTAGAAACGGGATGCAGACAGCTTGTGACAGGCATGAGTATTCGTGGAATACAGAAACTGGCTCCTGTCTAGTCTGGGATATGTAAACTTGACCACAGGTTCAGGTTAATTCACTTACTGTCTGACTGAAGCAAAGTCATTCAGTCTTAATTGGTAACAGAGGCATAGCTGAAATATTGGCATAGAAGAAAACTTATTACATTTAGAGGAACTCTTCTGAAGCTCTTGCCATTTACACCTGTAATTATATGAAAATGTAAAAGCATAATACCAAGTGGTAGAAATCCTTATCCAGCCTGATTTTGGTGCTCAAATTGGAAACTTTATGACAGTCTATCTGCCTTACTGTGGTGTGTATTTCCATACCTCATTAATCTGATTAAAATCTCTGCATGCCACAATTATCAGAGTAGCAATACCACTGAGACAAACAGGAGCTTTGCCCAAGTAAAGACTTAGGGATTTGGCCTACATGTTTTCTCTAATCCATGCTTCTTTGTGAATATGAAGATTTTTTTCCTTTAGGTGTATATTCTAAACCTCCACAGTTCAGTTACCATACACTGAAAAACAGTACTAACACTAAACTAATGTTCTTGGTGAAAGAACATTTCATTTTGCTAACAAAAAGGTCAAAAAATTGTTGAATATGTTCCCATTAGCAACACCATATCTCATCCCCCTTTCTTCATTATCTAACAACAAATGGCTTTAGTAATAGCTTTGCTACTGTGCTCCAATTTTCATCTTAAATCTCCATTTTGCTTCTTTAGAGCAAATCTTTCCAAACCAAAAATGGAGGTCCCAGATTTATTTTCCTTTTGGTCTTTCTTGCCTTGTTAAGTTAAACTCTTAGTGAGTAAATTAGCTGGAATATGCTCCACTAGCCTTTTCCAAAGCAAAGGGGTCATGTTGGTCAAACAGGAAAAAACAGGTGACACATTTTACTTGTACTTACTTGCATATTTACTGTTTCTGTAACATTCAAAAGCAGTTTAAAAAGTTGAACTGCATTAAACCTCCTGCATTGCAAAGGATGCATGTTCAAATTCCAAGGAAGAAAAATATGGAAAAGGAACAACTAGTCCCATCCTCTACAGGAGAGGAGAGCTGTAGGTAAGGTTTAATACATGTGATTACCAAGTGATTTACGTATATTCTATATTTCCAAGACTGTACTGGGAATTTTCTGTTAGGCATTTTCTCACTATAATAAAACATCCATTTTATTTTATTGCCACTGTGTTGACAGATGTTTTCAGTAGAGTCATAAAGGGGCTGGAAAAATTTGTGTGCAACAGATCAATAAATGGACATGAAAAGGAGCAGCCTGCAGTGACCTATCTAGATTGTCAGATACAATAGATAGAAATTTTGGGTAGGTACAAAGCCAATGAAACACAGCAAGTGACCAAGGTCATATGTTTAAATGGGGCTTCCTCTTGCTACTGTCAGACATCAATATTTGGCCACAGAGACTATCAGGATGACTCAGTAAGACATTTCCTTATTTTATGTATAGCTTCTCCCTGTTAATATGCCCAACATCAATTCTTCTGTCTTAAGTGAGAAAATTTGATCTATGTATTACATAAGGTATTAAAAGAATTTTCTTTGCTTCTCCTTTCATGAATGCACTACATATTTTTGTCACTTAAACATATCAAATATTCATACTTTGGGGTTTTTTTTAAAGAAACTGTGAAAATTTTTCAAAAAAGTTCAGTAAGGACTACCGGTTTTGTTTTGTTGTAGTTTTTGGTTTTTATACCACATCAGGTCTTTGAAAGAAAATCAACAGCTTTAAACAGAAAAAGTATTCTGTTTTTTAGATGAATGCACCATCTTGATACAGTAAATTTCTGTTCATAGAAATGTAGCCAGTAAATATTTCCTTCCACTCATCTCTTGTGCTGATAAACACTCCTTTCACTCAGTGCCTCATTGTACACTCTTCTGTCTTTAAAGAAAGTTTTATCTGTTCACATTTGATTATATTCTTGTAATAGAAGCCAAATTTTAAAAGAAATTGAAAGTTTCTTTGAGGCACTTTTGACTTCTTCAAACAATAAAATCTCTGTTCTCTCATGGAGCTTCAAAACTGCACCAACAAATACTAATACACTCTTCAGTTATTCAACCCTTACTGAGGTGCACATTATTACATCTTCCTTTTTGATCAGTGTTTTGCTGATTATTTACTGTATTCAGCTACCATATTTATGCACTTGTTTATAATTTAGGAGAAAACATATGTAGGGTATTTTGTGTTCTTATAACTATATTGATGAAATACATACCACATAAAAAAGCAGTATCTTGTACTGACAGTCAGCAGTCTAATGTTAAAGCCAAGAATATTTACTGTATTATTAAGACCTGCAACGCAATTCAAACTGACATAAGAGTAAGACTGTTAATATATCTAGAGGATATAATAATAGTAACTTCATCTGCAGGGTGTGAAAGTTCCTCCACACATATAATAGATACAGCAATACTAATTTCATCATTGGCTTTGGATATTAGACTTCAACTGTGTAAGAACAGGGACTTGTCCAGATGTTTTATGCAGCAGTGGAGTTTTGTGCTGCAGACAATAAAGTTTATCTTACTATCTTTTCTAACCTGCTCTCATAAGTTCCAGACAAATTGTAGTGTCATTTTTCACATGAAATATGTTCTACACCCAGTAGCATGGGGAATTTAAGCTGATGGGTTTATTTAGTTTTCAACTTAGTGCAATTGTGAGACTTGGGATGTCTCTATGATGACCAAAAAAGAGATACTGCACCATATTTGTGCATAGCTATCATTGCTCCAATTTTCATGTACTTAACCCTTGTTCTGAGTTTACAGAAAATCCTTCTGGACTGAGACCATGTCTGACTGATGTTTCACCATGCAGTGTAAAAGAATGGAAATATGATCTCTTTTAAGAGGCTTTTAGAGATTTTGCAATCTTTTTAGTTAAAATTTTCTTTGTAGTGTTTTCTAATTTCTGTTCCTTGCATATAAATTCACTAGTGTGACATCATGAAATAGTTACTGAAGGAAAGTTTCAGAAACTAATTGCAAGATTTTCTTAACAGCTGCTGCTGGTTACACAACTCTGATTCTGCTAAATTAGGACAATATTATATGTCCTGCTAATAATGCATCTCCAACCAGCTCTTTCCACATAGTTTGGACCACCATTCATACCTTCTGGTTGTGACAGGGCAAGGCATAAGGAGACATTCAGTTGAGTACATTCCATGTCTTACTGGGTTCTACAATGTATTTCAAAGATTTCTGAAGTCATACTCAGAAATCCTTCTAAAAGTTTCTGAAATTAGTTTGCTTATTCCCCTTGCTTAAACATATCCATAAACAGAGTTTTCATGTCTGTAAGAAGAAATGCTGTATTGTACAACTGGGATGACAAGTTTTTGAATCCCTGAAATTTCATACTAGTTATAAAATAGGATTCCAGAATGAACAATAATAGACATTATGTGGCAAATTAGTATTCAAAATAAAATTAAAAGCTGAAAGAAAAATACTGCTCTTGTTATAGTCACTCTTTGTGATCAATGGCAAATATATACCCACTGTTTGGGGTGAAAGTATTATAACTCTTAGACTCTTGCTCTTTTCAGACAATAAACATTAATTGGTTTTTTGTCTAGTTGATTTTCTGCATTCATTTCTTACCCTTACTGAGTAATCAAATGAACTGGCACAGACACAGCACTAAGATTCAGAATTGTTAGAAAATTTTACATTCAAAAATTGAAACAGAATTGGTGCAATTCTGAGTTTGTTTAAATGCCCACACATACCCTTGCATATCTATAACTGTATATAATTGCTTTTAAATACATGACAATATCTCACAAAAAACCTATTCAAAATATTATTTTCCTTTGAATTTCCTACCTTAATATAACTAAAATATTAGATATTTTCCTCCTATGAGAAAAAACAATAAGAACAGCGACCATGAGTGTCCATCATATTAATGATACATAAAATATATGAAGAAGTCTATGTGTGTATGTGTATATGGATGCATATTTGTCCATATTGCTGCTGGTCCAACTCAGTAATAGATAGAACACCTTTACAGGTAAAATCTGCTTGTTCTTAGGATAGTATCCTAAGGACTTCATTTTTGAACTGCAAGTTCTTTATCATGACGTAATATAATTAGGTTCAGTTTTTTTCCAAATAATGTTTGCCATTACTTTTCACACTATTCTATTCATTATTTCAAGCCAACCTGCGCTGAACCAATGTGACCAAGAGAGAATCATTTGCTCTAAAGAGCTAGCTTATAATGCAATGACTCACAAATTGCGTATTTATTCCAGGGGCATGACCTTAAAGAAGTCATTTGACTTCAAAAAGATGTTTCTTTTTGAAGAAAATAAAAGATGTGTACTTAAGCACATTGTCATGATGGTGAATTCACACTGACTCAAGGCTGCTGGCAAATTTAGGTGAATATTTCTGAACTGGGAATCAGAAACATGATATGAATTCTCTAGTCCATTTGGCTAATTGAAAAGTCAGCATTATCTTCTGATACAGCTGTAAAAAAAAAGAATGGAAACTGTCTGGTGTTTGCTTTTAATTTCTGCACATTCTAAACATTAGCAATGTCCTGTACACTCTGTGTAATTGGGAAGTATTGCAGTAAATGAGATTCTTTCATCAGTCAAAAACATCTATATTTGTCAAGCAACTTTTAAAAGCTTCTAAGTGTTATGAACAGAAATGTAAATATTTCAGAGGATTTTATTTTTAATATAGTGTAAATATTTCTTCACACACACTCAGTTGAATATGCTGAATGATCCTGCACAAAGAGTGCAATGCTCTAACTTTGTAAAGAAATATAGTACATCACTCTGAGGAACCAACAAAAATGGAATTTTATTTTTTCACAGTGTTTTAGTGACATGCTCTATGCTTTCATCTGAAATTCTAGGGTTTTACAAAGATTGAAATTCTCAATATCTACTCATCTAAAAAGATAATTCATATTTTACTTCAAGATTGAGATTTTATGATGAAATATATTTATTGGTTAAATCGGTACTCCAGGAGGATTAAGAGAAGGACAAAATCACAAAATTTCCCATGGGTATATCTGGGCAATGAAAGCCTGCAGTATCACAAATATATGTTGAATATATAAAGTCATTAACCTTTCTCTGTAATTTCCTTAATTTTAAGTATGATGGCCATTTAGCACACACCAAAATTAAAGAAAGGGGGAAAAAAAGAACCACCACAGTGTGTTGCTACAGAAGAAGTCAGTGAAAAACAGTACTTTATAATTTGAGTTATTAAATTTTTGACAGTAATTAGCTACAGCAGGATCTACTGAATGGATCTGACCTTCCTTCTTTTTCTTTTCCTTCCTATCTCAGCTTTTGGGAACTTCTGAGAAAGGAATAGAGTACAGCTGAAAATCAAAAGACTAAACTTTCTTTGCCTGAGAAATAATTATTCGATTACCTTGATCAGGTGAAATGAATGACCTATTGATCTGGGTACATATTTAGTTTCAGTATCACCAAATCCCTATCATAAATATCAGTTGATCATCATTGCTTTAAATTTTAATAAAATGAGTGATTCCCATATTGAAATTTTTTTCAAAGGGTTTGAAATATGCTGGTGGAAAAGAATTAATTATATCCAGAATGAATGATAGTGTATTGCAGATACTAATTTGTATATTCTTGTCCTTTTTTTCTTTTGAGTGCACAGATCTATAATATTTTTGACAGTCATAACAAAAGAACAAGTGACAATATTTGAAGTGTTATAATTATTCATGACTTAGGAGGAAGAAAGCCTTCTTTCTCAGTCCATGCTCACAGGCCCGCCAAAGCATGCACTGCTAAATGATCAAACATTCCAGTCATATTCAGGGAACAATTTGATGTGTGCTAATGTCAAAGGGAATCTTTCCACTACTCTTTGCATTAGCTTGTTGGATCATAGAGTTTTTAGGATAGGAATCGTCTTTTCATTTTTTAGGATAGGGATTGTCTTTTCATATAGACCACACAAAGCAAATATGACCTCAATCTTGACTACTTAGTACAGATACTTTTATCATAGAAAAGAGTAGCAGGTTTTCAATCCAATGTGACCTATGTGAGGAAAAAGAAAATAAATAGCAGTCTCTTTAAAAATTTCCATTTTTTCTTCCTCTTTTCAGTGCCAGGTGAAACACCAATCCCTTTTTCATTAATTTGCCCTTGATACTGACTTTAATAGTGCCGATATCAGTTTAACAGTTGATCCTACATGATTTTGTCTGACACTATAGCATTCTTGCTACTTTGTTAATATGATTCCCTATGGTTATTTTCTAACAAAGGTTTGAATGAAACACAGTAGAAAGGCTGTCCAAATAAAAGTAATTTGTAATACTTCAGACTTGAAATTAATCCATAGGATTCCTATAGATTGGAGTTTGCTTACGGACTGGAATCAAATGTTTACTGTAAGGTGTATTAATTAGCTTTTTTTGTTTTTGGGGGTTGTTTTTTGTTTTTTGGTTTTTTTTTTGTTTTTCCCATACACTGAGGAAGTATATCCTAACAAAAGAATATGCCTTTTGTCTGGAAGTCTGAATATTTTTAGGTCAATTGATTCACATATATTGCTTACTGTGTGTTATTAGGTTAGTCAGCTACTGACAAATGTAGCACAGATTCTAAATAAGATTATTTTTATATCACTATTTACAAATCTGAGTTCTCATCTGGGATTAGAGCGATTAGAAAGCACAAACCATTAAAAAAATCATGAAGATGTGTCAGCTTGTGGCAAACCAGCAAATCTGTTATCATCTTCAGTTATTTTGTCTGTGTTTAGAACAGAAAAGTTGCCTATGGCTGAAATTACTCAGTAGAGGCAAACAGTAGACACACATGGCATGTTCATACAATGCACAGTGTTCAACGTGCAAATTAGATTTTGAGTGCTGGCTGGATCTGGCTGGCCTCTAGCACAGCCTTCGGGTTTTTGTCATCTGTGCTGACAGACACAAATGCCCAAGGAGCTGCTCTGCCAGAAAGGAATACTCAGCGCCCACTGCTCAAGCCCCTTCCACCTCCAACATATCCTTTCAATGTCCAGCGTTGGCAAAATGTCAATGACTGCTTGCATTGGGATACTCCTGCCTGAAGATAAGATAACCTTCACTTCCCTCACATTGCCGGAGTGAAGCAAGCTGTATTCGTGAGGGGGAAAGCCTGGAATGATTCAAAACATTTTTGTGATAAGAATGTAATGTTCCTGCAGCAAATTGAGTCAAGTCCAAAGGGAACTATAAATGGGAGTTTTTTGGCTTATTCATTTACAGCCCAATGTATACAGGTAGATCGCTGTAAACTTTTGTTAACAAAAAAAAGCTGACACTTACAAAAAGGAATGCTAGCCTTGGCTAACAGAAAAACAGTAAACTGAAAACTGAAGAGCAGATGTGCTACCCATTCTGTTGACCTTGCTATGATGTGGCAGCACCTCACAGAGTGGCAGGACCTGTAATAATCTCCTGAACAATCAGATCTTGTAAGACAGAACACTTAGAAATGACCTTTTGAATATACCTTAAGATCTGCTAGAATTGCTTAAATGTATCAGCTCCCATCTGAAAACCTGGTTCTTCCAAATCAAACTTGCAAGTAAACACACTTTTAAAAAAGAATTTTCTGTGACCTTATCAAGTCACATGTCACTTCATGTAACTCGGGTCTTCAACTTGATTTTTTTTTTTAATTTTTATTATTCCTATAGAGGCCTAAAATCCCATCTATTCTGACTTCACTCTGCACATTAAATAGGACTAACAAAGTAGTCCACTGAGGGTTAGGTCATCTGTCTCTTTATAGTTCCCTCAAATTAATTGATGATAATTTCAATTTCTAACATAGAATATCAATCCAGAATTACCATATTCACTGTGTTCTTCCAAACTGCAGAGTTCAACCCATGTGTAAGCAACAGCAGTAACAGTGTCAATGCTAGAGGTTGTTTTATATTTCAAAGAATCCAAGTTTAAGAAATTACTTATGTAAGTTATCATCTCTATATATATCACTATCCAAAAGAACAGGAGAAAAACTTTTTTAAAGTATTGAACAAACAATTGTTCAAAATGTGGAGGAAAATTTATGTACACTCTGATAGCATTTGACACATTGTAGCATTTCCTTCCTACCTTGCTAGCTTGACTTAGTTGAAGTAAAGAGAAAATTTTCAAATTTTTCCACATTTGGTCCCAGTGAATGAACTTTTAAAGGTGCAAAATGTTTTGTGAGTTATAGAAAAAACGTGATAGAAATCTACCTCCTTCTCTGAGGTCTCTTGACTCCACTGAGTAATCAAGAGCTGCTAAGAGACAGCTGCTTTGTCCCTCCAAACAGATATTGGGCTGGTTGAGAACCAGAGCCTGTGAACATGAGGCTCTCCCAGCTCTCCAGAGAGGGCTGCACCTACTCAGTCTTCTGGTCAGGCAGCCTGTAGCAGACTCCCCCTATAATGCCACCTGCCCCTGCCCTTCCTTTAAACCTCATCCAAGGGTCTCAGTCAGCTCCTCATCCACCCCCAGGCACTGCCCCCTGAACTCCAGGAGTCACTGACAGAGAGGGTGACACACCCTCTCATCTCCCCTTCCTCTCCTTCCTAAAGAGTGTTCTTCCACACCAGCACTTCAGTCATAGGAACTATCCCAAGCATTTCCATAATGCCAACGAGATTGAAGGTGTGGGCATATCCCTAACTCCCCTTTTTTATTCTCCACGGCTGCTTATGTTTGCATAGAGGCATTTAAGGTGTGCTCCCGGTGAACCTGACTTACAGGCTGGAGTGGCTGGAATTTCTCTGTGCTGTTGTGTAAGACAAAGGAATCAGTCAACCTCCACTTTTCATTACTTGGCATGATTTTAACACAGATTTACATCAAAGCAAGCAACAGATCCATAAAACTAATGTAATATGCGGTAAAATAACTATGCCTAGTTACATTTATTACATATAGGTATATTAGTCTTAAATGTGTATTGTGATGGTGTCCAAAGATGCCAGTAAAAGCTAAGACCAGAAAGAAATTATCTCTACCAGAGAGTTTATATTCTAAATATCACACAAGAAGATGAAGGTTGAGAATGATATGGCCTATAATTAAATGAACACGAAGATGACTGACACAGTTTTATTTCTTAATTATGTTTGTTGTAGCTGCTTTTCTCTAGATAACTCATCCTGAGGAATTATCTTACATAATTGTAAGATGGAAATAATTAGCTGGAAAAAAAACCACAGCAGATGTGGCTTTGAAAGTTTTTGATAGTTCCTGTTCAGGTCAGTGGAATATTTTGCCATTGAGTACTGTGATAGCACTAATGGAAGTCCACCTGAGCTCCAACTGATGATAATATTACCAGCAGACACACTGATAAATTAAAATGGGCACACCAGTGGCAGCAACCACTCCAGAAAATCCTTAAAGTGAATTTCCTTTAATGGCTGGGAAGACAAAAGGCTCACATTTTATCATTGGATTCCTCCTCTTTCAGAAAATTGCCAATAAACTTCCTGTTCTTAGCTCAATATTTGGCAGTGTCTTGGATAAAACAAATTTAACCTTTTTAGTAACTTTTATATGTTTGTTGATTTATGTCAGTTATTTGCCCAAATTCTTCTTATTCAGTCAACCAATCTTATGTCTTTTCATATCTGATATTTAAGATAATTTATTTTTTTAAATGGCTCACAAAATGAAGCAGTGTTTCTGAGGAAGTTTGATTCCTTTGAAATTGTTATTCAGAAGAGTTAGCCTGTACTGTAAGTACCTAAATTCATTAGGTACTTCCCATTTAGAGGTAGGAGTTTCTCTCTGGTCCTTTCAGACTGACTCTGCATGAACAGCTTGTACCTGACTCTTCCTAAACTCAGCCAGAACCCCAGAGAATTAGCTGTGAGCACACAAAGAAATGTTACCAAATTTCTGTGGCTTAATGACCCACATCCCAGTGGCTAAGCTTGTGTGTTCTATTAGTACTCTGATTTTCTTTTGCTTAGCAAACAGTACCAACAGACACAGTCTGAGACATTATTCCCCCACTCCAACTCTTTTTCACTCTTTTTGCGCTGCAGAAGACCATTCTTTGCAGTCAGTGTGGCAGAATAAATATTCCTTTTCTCCTACAGGTTAGTTTAAACTCTCCACTGCTCATTTAGTCCAGTCTGTTGCCTTATGACAAGTGGTTAATGCATATGCAAACTTTTCATCTGATAATTTAATTTCAGGGAATTACGACCTCTGTCAGAGGTATGGCACTAAAGCTGGAATTAGCTTCACTAGTGCTTGTCTATAAATGCCTTTAGCTCTTTCAACTACAAAGTAAAACACTGAAAATCTGCGTGAAGGAAATTGCCCCACATTTAGGATGGGCTAACAATGTTCTGATGAATAGCTGGCTCAGCTGACAGGCAGAAATTGACAGCGTTCTTACAGCTTGGGGTCCTCACGCACCGATCTGGTAAGCGGCTTGCTACTTGAAGCATTTCAAAGAATATTTATGTGTAACCATATCTTCTTATAAAAACATTGTCAGAGACATTAATGCATCCAGAATTGCCTGCTTACTATGTAGTAGCTCTTTTTGCTAAAGTATTCAGTGAGAGAAGTTTTGAGGCTTGGATTCAATGCCTTCATCAGTCTGTGGACTTTCAAATATATATTCTTAACAGACTGCAGTACAGTAGATGCTAGTTTGGGTAGAAAGCACTCTCCACATTCCAGTAGAAACACTACTCTGGGTAGCAAAAAAACCAGCATAATTTTGCCTAGGAAGAGCACGAATAATACAACACAATGAAAAAAGCATTTGGAAATAGATATCGCTACCTACTACTGGGATTGTGTTTTATGTAATTATCTTGCAAATAGGAAAATCATTCCAACACTACTGATCTTCTAATTGTCTCTTGTTGTAGTCCAGAAGTCAAGATTTTCTAACAGCTTCTAAGAATGATTTTTTCAGAAAAGTTACTTGCTGTTTGAAGCTTGCAGATGTAGTGTTCTTTTGAAGTCCACAGGTCTATGAGCAATGTCTTACAGACCACAAGTTGTCAAAGGAATTACCTGCAGAGCTATTATGTTTGGGTTTGAACATCCAGATCCTTAATATTGTGGCTGTAGATTAAAAGTTGTTGAAGAGAGCTGACTTGTGAATGAATGTGAGCTGTGACATATGCCTTAGGTATTTAGACACTGCATTTTATTTCTCTCTGCTTTAATTTAATGATATTTCTGCTTTCCTTCCCGTGCTATTCAAGTGCAGTTAAAGATCAACATGTATACTGGTGAACTGGTATCTTGTATGGCATTAGGCATATGATTTTCTGTAATCCTTAAATTATGCTATAAATAATTCTTTCTAATATTAATCAGTCTGCACTGCACTTTAAAACTGAAAAGGTTGCGCTCAGCTTGTAAGAACTTACTCCAAGGTACTTTGGGCCCATTTCTAATCTAAAAGGCAATAGAAGCAGGGATGGATTACTAGCCTCTGGTTAGCATAATTTTTTGTATCAATGAATGTTACTGACCACATTTATCAAGATCAAATCAAGATTTCCATGGGTATGTAGAGCAAATTTCACTTTTGTGTTTATGTAAATGGTACATAAAATTGTCCCAAAAGTATTAATCTGAATCAAAATCTGACAATACAAACCCCTAAAAATGGGATGATTATATAGCACAAGGAATAATTAGACCTACTATTGAATGTTTTTGTCTGTTTGTCTGAGACATAAGCTTTTTTAATGCTATTAATCATATTGACTCCCACAGCACTCAAGGAGTATGATTACACTATACCTGTACAATGCCTAATTCAGAAGCTACATGGGTTCATCCTGCAGAGGTACAGACCTAAATGGCAATAGGGATCTAGAGTGTGGGTGTGCAGAGGGATTTCCTTGACCCTCTACAGCTAAAAATATCACCTCAGGCCTTGTGCTGTGTTGATTAGATGCTCTGGTTTCTGCAAAAATTGCATGGGTACAGCAAGGTTGCAACTGTTCAGAACACACTGCAAAGAAATTCACTGTGTATCCTTTTTGCATATATCCAAACATGCAAAATGAAAATAACCATTAGATTAATCCCACAATTAACTTATCTTTTTCTGAATGGTATTTTGAAGAAAAAAGATACTACACCATAGAAATACTGGTATTGTAGTGCTGTTAGATATTGATCAGAAGTCTGACTCCTCAATTATGTCTGGTTTCAGATGAAAGCAAGAACCTTATTTTGAGTGATCGTCAATGGAAAGAGAGGGTTTGCAACAACAGGAGTCAGTTTCCAGTTCAGAAAAGCACATTGTTAACTTAGGGACAACCTCCACAAAACAAGTATTAGCTTTATTATAATAAATTATTAATAATAAACAATAATAATAATAATAAATTATTATTCCCTTTTTCTTCTGGAAAAATCAGCAATGGTTAAGCATGTAAGATCTTATTAAGGATCTCAATGAAAAAGTTAAATAATTGCAGGAAAAGTTTGAAAATGTTATCTCTATTGAAAAATATCAGTGACAACCAATTTTCTACAGATGTTAGGGAACATTCTTGTGAATCAATCTCTTTACAGAATAACTGTGTTAAAACTGAGAACATAGATCACACTTTAAGATGAGAGTTGCTTTTTTGTAACTAAAAAAAAATATTAAATCATAGTAACCAGGAGCATGAGTTCTCAGCTCACATAAAGGCCAACTTCAAACGTACTCCTTTTAAAAATAAAAGTGAGTGATTGGAGTAAAATACAAGGATGACTCATAGTCTAGAAAGCCTGCTTTGTAGTAAGAGACTAACAAAACAGAACCTAATTATCTCAACAAGAAGGAGGTTAGAAGGCTGGCTAATCATGATCTGTAAAGTATGTAAGGAGAAAGAAGAAGGTATGGAGCCAAAGTGAAATTCAGTTTTTTAAGACTACAAGCCAGGAATGCAACTTTGAGAGTAAGAGTAATTAAGTACTGATTAAATTTACTCAGATATGTAGAATCTGCACAATGAGAAATATTTACCCTTAAAAAAACCCCAAACCAGTTTGTTCACTTTAGTTCAACGGTGAGTAAAAGGCTTCATAAAAAACAAAGCAATAGCAAAAAAACCCCATAAAATCTCCCCAAAACCAAAAAGAAATCAAACCAAACCAAAAACCAAACTGATAAAGCACTTGGGCCAAATGGTACAAAATATCTCAGTCGATAATTTTAATGGTATTTTTAAGCTTTGTCTTTACACAAGGTGGACCAGAGTCCATCAACTGCTTCCCCTCCTCCAGAACTGAAATATTGTGTCTGTTAAAATCAATGTCTATATCTGCCCCATGTAGTTTGAGGTTGGATCTCAGAAGCTTTTTAGTACAAATTCACATATTTTCTTCTCTAAAAACCATGAAATATATGATCTTAATGTGCTATTTTCTATGCCTGTGATATTTTCGGTTTGGACCTTTGTCAGAAGGAGGAAGTGACACTAAAAGTTTTAGTGAAAAACTGCAAGGAGAATGCAATTCGAATGTAACTAAAAAGGCATGTATCATGACAAAGACTGTACCTTTGGGAAACTCTAGTGAGTGTTAATTCTCACAGTATGTTACTGTGAAATTATCTCTGAAATTGGCCATGCAGGTGGGACTCTACAGTGTATTTTTGATTTACCTGGTATGTAGCAGAACCAGTAGTGCAGCAATCATTTAATTTTACTATAAATGAAAGATTTTGAATTTGAAAATATAGATGGGACTTTTCTGTGTTGCAATTTTGTTACTCTGTGTAATTTTCTCTGAAAATAGTTATCAATCAAGTTTCTACTTCATGAGCAAACCGTAAGAGAATAAGACACATAGGAAAAAAATTTTTTTCTTGAAATTTATTAAGCACCATTTTGGAGCTACTCAACTAGGAGACATTTATTATTTTTCCCAAATCTTAATTTTCTGCACGTTCATTTCAAACTAATCTCTGGATTTTTCTTGTTTACGTGGTGGATATGGTGAACTCATTCTATTTGCTTTTAATTTGTTTTATGTCCTGCAGTTTGGCATTCATTTATTTTGCAGTTCTTATTTGCTTGGGGTCTTACAAAAGACTATGTCTGCTGCATGCTATCACCCTTGTACCCAGGAAGTGAACTCACCCAGTGACCTGAGTATGGGCTTCATTCTGGTCCACTGAAGATAAGCCTTTTGCACCATGAGGCTAGTGAAACATAACATTACAACTGCATAAAGTGTATTAGGACCATTCTGGCTCATCCTTGCACAAAAAGAAATTGACACTAAGCAAATTGGTGTAAGAAGACCAAGCAGGAAATAGAGGGGGTAAGGAGTCAATTTCTGTTAATGCAATTGTAGAAACCTCTTGCCCTGCATTAGGTTAGTATTTTCACGCACAGAATCGGCAGCTCTGAAAGAGACCTTCAGGATCATCTTCACAGAATCACGGAACATTCTGAGCTGCAAGGGACCCATAAGGACCATCAACTCCTATTGTTAGATGAATGGCCTATGCAGGGATTAAGACCCCAAACCTGGCATTATTATCACCCATCTCTAACCAACTGAGCCCATCTCAGGGCTATCTGGGCCCACCATCAACCAGCACAACCACTATGCTCCCTAAACCATATCCCCAAGTGCCACATCCCAACACCTCTTAAATACTTCTAGAGACGGTGATTCCACCACTTCCCTGGGCAACTTTTCCAATGACCAACTACTCTTTCAGTGATTTTTTTTCCCTGATGTCTAATCAGAACACCTCCTGATACAACTTAAGACCATTCTTCTTGTCCTTTCACTTGAGATATGTCAGAAGTGACCAACTCTCACCTCACTACAATCTTGTTTCAGGTAGAGAGCAATGAAGGTCTCCCCTGACCTTCCTCTTCTGCAGACTAAACACTCCTACTCCCTC
The DNA here is from genome assembly GCF_000277835.1 of Geospiza fortis. Lineage (NCBI taxonomy): Eukaryota > Metazoa > Chordata > Aves > Passeriformes > Thraupidae > Geospiza > Geospiza fortis. Next base: position 3,032,464 of record NW_005054382.1, read on the forward strand.
AGTCACTCCTCATAGGACGTGTTTTCTAGACCCTTAACCAGCTTCATTGCCCTTCTGTGGACACACTCCACCACCTCAATGACCTCTTTGAAGTGAGCAACCCAAAACTGAACACAGGATTCAAGGTGTGGAATGATCAGTTCTCAGTATGGGGGATAATCAGTTCCCTAGTACTCCTGGCTATGCTCTGAGCAATTCTCAATACACTCTTCCCCAAGGCAGTAGCTCTACATGGAGCTGTTGTAACCAAAGGGTAGGACCCAGCACTTTGCCTTACTGAACCTCATACAGCTGATCTTGGCCCATTGATACATCCTGCCCAGATGCCTCTGCAGAGCCTTCTTACCCTCAAGCAGATCAACACTCCCACCTAACGTAGTGTTACCTGCAAACTTACTGAGGATGCATACGATCCCATTATACAAACCATTGATAAAGATATTAAACATGTGTGGCCAAAATTATGAGCCCTGGGGAACACCACTAGTGACCAGCTGCCAGCTGTATTTAGTTCCATTTAGTTAATTTTTAATATGAATTGTTTGGAATTAATAAAAAAAACCAAAGAAACAAAATTGAGATCCCCCCTACACCTCCCCTTCCCTCCCCGCCTCTCCCCTCTCTATTTGGCAGCTAAACCCTACACAGCCATTCCCTCATTCCCCAATCAGGATGGAGGGGGGAGAATCATAAAGATGAAAGAGAGAAACCCATGGCTTGAGATAAAGACAGTTTAATAGGTAAAGGAAAAGCTGCACATGCAAGCAAAGCAAAACAAGGAATTCACTCACCACTTCCCCTGGCCAGGCAGGTATTCAGTCAGGAAAGCCAGGCTTCATCACGCATAGTGGTGACTTTGGAAGAGAAACACTCTTAATGTCCTCCCCTTCCTTCTTCTTCCCCCTCGATTTATAAACTGAGCATTATGCCATACAGTGTGGGAAATCCCTTTGGTGAGTTGGGATTAGCACATTGCTCTGTCCTCTCTCAACTCCTTGTGCACCCCCAGCCTGCTCCCTGGTGCGGTGGGATAAGGAGCAGAGAAGACCTTGATGCTGTGCAAGTGCTGCTCAGCAATAACTAAAACATCCCTGTGTTATCAACATTGTTTCCAGCACAAAACTAAATCATAGCCCTGCACTATGAACAAATTAACTCTTTACTCGACAAAACCAGCAAAACAAGTAAAGCTGGGTTAATAGTAGAATACAATGCGACCTTGTAAGAAGTGATGGTGTTGTATAGCAAGTGGAATTCTTCTCTCTGAATGAGTGCTCCTGGACTCTTTCTTGGAGTTATAAATATGCAGTGGATTGCTGCAGATAAGCCACAGATTCCAATTGTACATTTAGCTTTTTGAAAGTTGTAAGAGGAGAAAAGTACATTCTGCTATTCTGACCAAATGCCTTTTACTCACATATTTTGATCACAAATTTGTGTACAGTCTATGGAAAGTTTAGTTTTATTGCTATGCTTTAGAATATTTAAGTCATAGTAGCAAATATTAATTGCAAAGATTACAGATGATCCTTTGGCAACCTGTAACAAATTGCCTCCTCATAGTACAACATAGGTAGAAGATCATTATTTAGATTAACTAGCACACACTTTAATATCCTCCAAATTAATCTTATAAAATGCATGACATATTCATCAAAATAAAGACTGTCCTGCAAAATTTGGGACAGATGGCAGTGCAAGATGACATCTTTTCTAAATGTGTCAAAATATTCACTCATTCGAGCAATATGATTGGTTGCACATTGTGGGTGCATTATTAAAATAACAAAAGCAGTAAAATTCACTTGCATGAACACCTGCTGCTAGAGTGACTTAATATAAGTAAGTCAAAACATATAATTAAGTAATATAAATATAATTACTTCACTGACAAATAAATTAACAGTGGCTATTGCAATTCTTAAAACGTTTTAAGTCAGTGAATTACACCTGTGTTTAGATTTACAACATTTAAAACCAAAACATACATTCCTAAGTGACACTTAAAGAAGTATCCTTCATACCATATAGCAAAATATAAGAACAGACACAAAACAGGATTACTAGTTGTCTGCTAGATCAGATGGTATATATTCCTTTACCACTTGAAAGAGCAGAGTATAGAAGTGATTGATAAGCCAAATATCACAGACAATTTAGATTTGAGAATTCAATGCACTATCTGTTCTCTACTGAGGATATGACATGGGGACAGAAACAAAGATTCTAGAAAAGAAGAGATGCAGATATTTTTTCTTCAGAATTGAAAATCTCAAAAACTCTGCTTACAAAATCTAATACAACTCTTGTGGAAGGAAATCTCATAAAGGTATGAATATGATTTTTGTTTCAAATGATGGCAAGATATTCAAGACCTCCTTATTTTGTTCTCTGCTCTGTCCTCAATGAAGTCAGGCAGTGCTCACCTGTTCTTGATGTGGGGTCTTGCACTGTGGATGGTCTAAGTGCTGTTATTAAACTGATTAAGTGAACACGCTGTAGAGTGAAACAAGGTGTACCTGTGGAGGCCTAAGAACATATTTGCTATGCCACCCTCCACCATCCTGGGAAAATATGCACAGGAATGAACCAGAGATCCTGTGTTGTAGCATGTGGCAACAACCACAGGGCCCCCACTTGACCATCACTTAGCTTAGTGGCTAGCTAACTAAAATACGAACATCAAATAACTGGTCTTATGAAAAAAATAGGAAATCTGTTTAAAATGATTGGGCACAGGGCAAATGACTGTTTTGCTGGGTTTTTTTTTGTTTGTTTGTTTTTTTTCTGGGGGGATGGGGAACAGGAACAAAATGCTTCATTGCTTAGTGTACAATTATACTGCCAGCTCCACGAAAACGCAGATGGGTGAGTATGGTAACAACAGGCTGGTACTGTAGAAACTGCCACTGTAAAGGGTTAACAAAGACTGCACTTGCTGTACATGACCACGGAGCAGAGAGACCGGCAGTGTGAATTGTGCGATCCTCCCGAACACACACACAGATGGGGACACCTTCCGTGCTCCGTGTGTGCAGAGCCCACCTGTCCAGCCCAGCCCGGCCGGGCGCCCGGCGCGGCTCCGCCGGCGCCGCTCCGCG
>NW_005054382.1:3035682-3036912 GCF_000277835.1 Geospiza fortis
TCGCCTTGCCTTGCAGATCAGTCTCTCCGCGGCTCGGTCTTTCTGCATAGGCAATCACAGCTCCTACTTGCAGACTCAACTCTCCCTCTCGCACTGATTGCAATGAATTTTCTGCCTGAATGTAGGTCGCTTACAACCGAGAACACGAGTTTCCTTCAAATCCAGTGTTGTTGTCTTTCTTCTTGTTATTTTTAATTTTTCCCCCCTTTCGTGGTCGTTGCATTCTTTTGGAGAAGCCAATCGCTTTGGATTCCAAAAAGGGGAGCAGGAACCGTATGTGAATAATCCTGGCTGCATGATAGCCCGAGAGGATTTCCTGAAAGATTCTGGCTGTGTAAAAAAGACCCCTATGCTTCTTCAGCTATCCCAGTGTTAAGGTAGGAGTACCGGATTTGCAGTTTGAGTGTTCATTTTTTTTTCCTGTGTTTTTTTCTGTTCCCCCCCCCCCTTTTTTTTTCTCTGTGAGGGTGGGAGAAGAGAGGGAGAGGTGTTGCAGTTGGTACTCTGGCAAAGGGCGAGCAGTTTGCTGCAGTCGTCTGTGCTTTTACTTTTCCCATCATGATAAAGCGATACTTTCTTTTTGACATTTCCACCATCATACGCGATCTTCTTGTCACATATGCATATTTATGCAAATTTATTTCTTTTTTACCCACTTCGGTCTCGTCCCTTATATCTCCCTTGCACCATAATTTGTTTGGAGGCATTTTGCTGCAATCAGCTATTTGGAAAGGCTCTGAGGTTCTGTGTGAGATGTTTACAAAGTAGCTTTGCTTTACATGGAAATAAACAGAAGAGTGTGGAGGAGAGGAGGGAAAAATATCTGCAGTACAGGCAGAGAAAGAAAGAGCGAAGCCACAGTTTCTTGCAAGCGCGAAGAGGGGCAGGAGCGGTACCTCATGCTCTGTGTGAGCCTGTGGTTTTCAGGGAAACACAAAACCAACTCGTAGGGTTTTGGTTAACCACTTTCCTTGCCACCACCACAGCCACGAAAAAGCAAAAAGGGACAGGGACGGGGACGCGCGGGGGGGGGACAAGGGAGGCGGCTGCTCAGAGAAAATCTTGGATCTTCTGGGATTAAGCGGTTCACCCGCTTTCGCTTAAGCTATTCCGTGGTGGGTTTCTTTTCTTCCCCTATTTTTCCCCCTTTCTTTTCTCCTTCTCCTCTCTTCTTTTTCTTTATTTCCTTTCCTGGCACAGGTAAAATGCCCGCTTTTGTGATGGGCATGG
>NW_005054382.1:3037546-3048084 GCF_000277835.1 Geospiza fortis
GGGGTGCCCGTGCCCGGCTGTCCGTCTGCAGCCTCCGGGGTGCTGCTGCCTTCCGTAGGGATGGCTGAAACGCACGGCCGAGTTTGGATGTTTGGTATTTGGAGAGAAACCAACGCCGCCACCAAAACCCAAAACATACCCCCCACGCCACCGTTGAAAACACCCCTCTAGCCTGATGTTTGATCAGTTTTGAAAGCAAGCACTGATAAAATTCCAGTTTGGTTTTAAATTAATAACGTTCAGGACATATGTGCATGTGTTTAGGAGATTTAAATTCAGAGCTTAATTGGAGGAATTTACAGTTAGACCAACATGGAAATCCCTGCTGTTCTTCTCTTCCTAAAACATAAATACATCTACTAATGCAGATCTCACGTATTAAAGGGTGATATTTTTTCCCATATCATGTGGAACAAAAAATTTTATTAGATATATAAATCCTCAGCACTAAAGAAATAAACTATTTGTCACCTTAAGGAGCAATTATTTCCACTAGTTTTAATTCCTAGTTAAGAGCACTGCTTTGCATTGTAAAAATGAACTGATTTCATACATCAAATGAACTCTGCATCTTATTTTCATTTTACTTACTTTGTGTCCTATCTATTAATATCTGTGTAGGCTTCTGTATAGGTAGCGTTTATATAGATGTGCATTAAGGCAGGAAATTCCAAGTATTTTTTGCCTATATTGCTGAGTAGAGGGTTGCATGCATTGTCTTATGAATCATATTCCAATGAATCATTAAGGTTTGAGAACCATTAAAACATGCCACGCAGTTTCTGGTTACTCAAAACAGCAATGTCTATGGTGGCATGTAATTTTCTCAGAATAACAGAAAGAGAAATTTAATTTTGACGTGATATTTATAATCATGAAATTATTAGTCTTTTGTATATAAATACAGCTATTATTACCCCTTCTCTCTCTTCTCTATTCATATGCCAGTGTATCGTATAGATCCAATTTTTTTTGGTGGGTCGTGTGCAAGTGCAACCTATTAAGCTGTACCAAATACTAAAACTGAAATTCAGTTTGACATCCAAAACATCTTGGTCTTATATTCAATGAAAAATTAAAAAAAAAAAAATCAAATTAGCTCTGAATTAGCTTGCATCTCAAGAAGAACAAGCTAATTCAGAGCTAATTTGAATTTTTTTTTTAATTTTTCATTGAATGTAATGGCCCTTAGTTTTGATCTCTACTGGAATACATTCATATAGATAAGAAAATACACTCTCCTTCTTCTGCGTTTCTGGAGGGAGTGATTACTCACCCACTATTGTTTTGAAGTGCAGCGCTGTATAATGAAAATGTAGACTGTAAATTCAAAAATTCCCTATATTTTTTTTCTTGACCAGCAAAGCGCAGTGATCAGTGTCATTTCTTTTAAAGTCATCACAATGCGAGCGAACAAAAGCAAGCCTCATAGCAGGAACAGAGCAGGCCAACTGGATTAAATTAGGACAAGTAATAAAACTGGGAGGTTTACTGGAGATGCTGTGCTAGATTATATATTTTGTCATCTCCCAAATACTTTAGCTAATCCCATGTTCGTGGGCAGATCATTCACCTGAAAATGTTTACATTTGGTAAAAATGTCAATCCTAATAGCATCCTTCAGCTGGAGACCTGTCATGCAGAGATGACGGCAAGAGGCAGAAAGAAAACCTATTTAACTGAAGCTTTGTATTAAAAATATTATATAGAAACAAGGATCTGTTTGGCCTTTTTTTTTATTTTTTAACAAAAGATTGATTCAAGCAGCACTTACTGATTGCTACATAGAGGTTTGCACGTTTGTTTTTGACAGGTTCTCAATACAGCCTCCTCTTGGCCTTTCAAGCACGCACACTGCTATTTGATGGCTGAATCACATAGTGTAAAGAACAGCTCCACCTGGGTAGGACAGGAATAAGCACCGTGCTATAACCAGCATATAATTTAGTCATTCTGTCACTTGAAGACTTGTCATCAGGATTCAAGATCTCTTCTGCATGAGTAAATTGGTTAGTTTTGTGCACAGAATTACAAGGCTGGGAGTCTTTACTGTAATAAAAATCTAATAAAACATAAACAAAAGCTGCACAAATCAATGTAAATATCTCATGTCCAGCTGCAGCTATCCTCTGTCACAGTTCAACTCAGGTACACTCAAGAAATGTTTGTAAAGCATTTATGCTGCGAGCTGTTTTGATCCTCACATCTGACAGGGTTATGTACTCAACTGTGTCACCTTTTAATAGTTCTCCACTTCTCATTGTATTTGTTTTAGTAGTCCCCAGATTGGATTTGAAGGAAAATTTAAAAAGCACCAGTAAAAATGAGAAAAAATACTTTGCTGTCTAGTGAAGGAAGAGCAAGTAACAAGTTTTATTGGCAGTATTCTTGGAAAATTTTTAGCAATGAGATAAGACACGATGGTAATAAACTTTTCTCAACTTGGATATAAGGGTAGAGAATAGCACACTGAAAGATACAATTTATAGAGTGTCGGCAGTGGTTGAATTTAAAAAGTAGAAAATTATTCTGGAAACATTTCCAGCAGCTCATCCCTCGTTAAGCTCATCCCCCCATGTAAACAAATGGGGATGAATTTTGACATTAAAAATAAGCTGTATATGAAACAGGGTTACTTTATGGCTTGCATGCATAGCTGATATGAGAGTCTGAATAGAAGCAGCCCCTGTAGAACACTGGCTTATCCTGTGAAATCTGCAGTGGGGCTTTACCAGTGTCACAGCTAATTCAAACCGAATGCATTACCACATGCTGGAACAATCCCTAGCTAGGAATGCTCAGATTTGTACTGTAATAATCTAAAAATAAATTGTAGTCACTGATGTCACAATGTATGATTCTTTCAGCTGTCTTCTGCACTGAGCCCACACACCACTCATTGTCATAGGATGTATTTCAGTAAGTGTGTACCACTGGCGAGCTTCAGTGGAGGGTTAGGATTTTCCATGCTTGTCTATCTTCTGTTATTTATGCGCTAACTGAGATTTGCAGATTGATGGAGAGGCTGAGGTACTCTTACTGACTCTGCAGTTACTTTTACAATTTCATATATAGCATGAATATAAATAGAAATATGTATTTACTTGTGTATGAATTTATTTTGAAGTGAATTAAAAATACTTTTGAGATTTAGTTACACAGATCATTAAGACTAAGCTCCTTCAATGTTTCACCATAAAAGATGACACATGAAATAATACTGGTATGATTTGATGATAGCAAACTTCCATCTACCAGTATTTTTCAGATTTGCATCTGCTGAATGCAGTGGACAAAACGAGATAGACCACTGCTTCTCTGTTCAGGCAGTTTAGAGGGAAGACTTTTCCTTTGTCCTCTTGCTGGAGGTAGTCATTGCCAATTAGGAGAGGTCTAGGACAGCCAGGAATGAACGAGGACAATCATGAATAGGATTTCTGACCCAAAGTATTAATTGAAGTGGTCTAATGGCTTGATTATTTTGAAAATTGCTGTTGCTGTAGTGTCTGTGTGGGCTGCAGTCCCAGTACAGACCCAGAAGGAGGAGATTTTCAAACTCTGTAGTAGTGTGGCTGTCAGGTTAATGGTTTTTCCAGGACTGACCGGTGATCTTAGTCAGTGCCATCATGTGGTGATCTTGTGATATTGTTGTCAGACATAGCTGAGTTAGTGATCAAGCTTCTTGAAGTGTTAACATCACTTTGGACCCTTAGGGAGAAGATATGCAGTTTAATGCCAACAAGTCTTTCAAACATCTGTTTAGAGAAATATCATGGAGAGGGCTCAAATAAATTAGTTATATTTTCTGTAACTGGGTTTCTTTTACAATTTTAAATTCTGGTAGAAAGTAAGTGAACAGACTTTCAAAATAAATCAAATAAATCTCCTGCTTGGTACATATTTTTGCTCCAAAACAGATTTTGCAGAAATGATCTCCAAATATCTATTTGTTCTATTCCAATAAACAATTACTACATTATGCATCACATTTTGACTTTTGATATAGAAAAGCCTTACTTTGTATCCATCCAAATGTAATAAAACCAGAACAAAGCTGATAGCCTCTTTTGAAATAAAAGAATTTTGGATCGAAACAGATTTCTATTGTTTATTCATATATCTTTGTTTTGTACTAATTTTTGTGGTACTGAATTTAGACTTAAGTTTTGCATAAACCTTTTGCTTGGAAGTAGATGTGCCAGTTTTTCTCCTCTTAAATAAAGTTTTTTGCAGACACTACAAAGAACTCTGCAATTAAAAAGAACAGGGGTTTACTCAACAATTATCAGTGGTTTAATTATACAACTAAGAATTCTTTCTCTGAAAATAAATAATCTTTTCTTCCCCCCAACCTTTCTCTTTATTTCTTTACTTATTTTACTCCAACATATATATAATTTATCACTTATATACCACTTATCCATGAAATACCTCTTCTGAGTACTTGGTCATATACAGAACAAATTACCTTGAAATTGTATAACAAATATGTTTATTCTTTGAGATATGATTCTACCTTTTCTGATATATTGTGAATGTCTTCCAGACATCTTTTCAAATAAACAAAATTAATATATTCTTTATGTAGAACACCATATAAGATATAAGCCATATGCTCTCTAATGTACAGTACATTTTTACTCATTTTCTTACTGGACACAGCAGCAGCCATTAACATTAAAAGACCTGTGCAACAGGACCAGGATAAATGGACCATTGACAGATTAGTGTCATGCAATGAGGTCTGTTGGATTCAGTGTAAAGATACCTGTTAAATTCAAGAGGTCAGGTTATGGGAGAAAGTAGTAATTGGATAAAATGGTATGGAGTATTCCCATAGAGCTGGCAATATCATATATAATGCTTAAAATTTTTCTGCCAACTTCCCATTAACTTCTGCTAATGAAGTTGCCTTCAAACCTTGTTTGAAAAATGAAAAAGAAAGCATAGGCTATCAAAAATAATGCATCTCCATCCCTTCCTCGAAGAGCTTGTTATAAGCATGGAGTTTATGCACACTAAAAGAGTATGCTAGATGGTACAGGACCGTGTTTTCTCAACTCATGTTTTATTGGTGACTGTGTTTATAAAGACAAATGGTTATACAGACTTGGTTCCATCTGTGATTTCTTTCTGAAGTTTCTTGGATTTGCTTGTCAAAGGAGCTGGGCGTGTGTTAGATGGAGTATCCACATCCAGTCTGTTCACCTTTTGATTCAGTGATCTCATTAGTTGTGGTGGTGCTCGAGTTCTTGCCAACTCTCCAAACTAGCATTTTAACACTGGTAAATAATTCTCCTGGATGCTCAGTTGCAATGTTTTTGGATCATAGATTTCAGTATTATTTTATAGGTGATTTGTGACAAAAAGGGGGCAAAAATCTTCTCGTGGATTCCAGAAGAATTACGCAAGAAGAGGTGAAGCCCATGTAAATCTTTGGTACATCTGCCATTGCCAAAACTCTCTGACATTTTTTTAATTGGTAGGAGTGTATCTGGATTTCATGGGACCTCTTAGGCAAATAATGGAAAATTATAGCAACAACTAGAGGAAGCAGCTAGTGAGTTGGTGCTGTATGAAATGTACCCTTCACCCAAACTTTTGTGCAGAAGGTCCAATGCAGCACTACAGGGAAGCATTCATCAATCAGTGTTTCTTCTCAGTCAGATACATAGTCACTGATTAGTTTGCTATAGTTTCCCAATCCAAATATATCTCTACCAAAAATGTAATCATTTTTATGTCTGCCTCCTGCATTTTGTATGATCTACATGAAAGCAAAGTTCTCAGTACACAATGGCATGAGGGGAAGTAGAACTTCCTGCAAATTATACACAGCTGGACAGATGAGCTGTGGTGCCTGAGGCTGTGAATTTGTATTAACACAGCCAGCAGTAGGTCTGCTTCCTGAATTAGAAATGTTCCGTGTGTGTAGTTTTCAAATGTGCAGGTGGTGAATTTGGGGACAGATGATGTAGATCCAGTGGTTTTTAAAGATTAAATAATAGCAGTTGGCATTACTGGAAATTAGTCATGGAGCTGGATGAGAGAGCTAGCGTGTTAATTTCATGCTCATTGCGATAATATTTGATTTAGTTCAGGTACACAAGTTACAGTGCAGGTGGACTTACTGCTTAAATCTAAAGAGTCTAACACTTATTAAGGAAATACATTGCTTTGTTTAATCCGACATTTATCATGCCTTTTTTTGTCAAGATCTTGTATTTAAGTGTGAGTTACAGTTTTTGAAGACAAATGCTTGTTGTTTCTATTGGTTTGATGCCATCTTTACATAGATGTTTCAAATACAGCACATTAGGAATATAGAATGCAGGCTACCTTGCAGTTATTAAAAAAAAAAAAGTAAACTAGAAGACCCAGTAAGCTTTTTATACTATTGTACTCTGAAAGGCATGCTGCATTGATTTATCTGCCCTGATCTGGTACAGGGGTGTGATGTTACTGAAATGCAGGGGATTAATGGTGTAGTTAGCATGTGCCATTACTCTTACACCAAGTTGTTATGGTCGTAGAGAGACATTGAAACAGAGCAAAGGTTCCTCTCTAGAAGAGTTGGCTGACTGTCTCTTGTGCTGTAGAGTAGCAAATGTATATTTATCTTTGTAACTTTCAATCTGTATTTCCTTTTCCCTGTTGGCTTTGGAAATAAGATGTTCTAGTGAATTTTCCTCCTGTCCAAATCTGTCTTGTCTATAAAAGTTGTAACTTGAGAAGACTGAAATTATAACATGTAGTTAGAATATTTTATTTTCTCTTTCTTCTTTTTCTGCAAGTTTTTGTTGTTGTTGTTTGTTTTTCTTTTTCTGTAACTTTTTAATTTTCTTTCCCAGAGCCTGTGAAATGTTTTCCACTCATGATATGATAAAGGTGTAATACTGGTCAATATGATGACCAATAAAGTGGAAACTCCATTAACTCTTGGGTGTTTTGCATTAGCAGTTCTCTTATGCTGAGTTTGAGTGTCTTTTTGTGATGGATTTCTTGTTCTGGCAATGAACATTAGCTATGTAGAAGTTGCAATGCTGTAGAAAGGACAGGAAATGGGAGCAGTTGTTATAGTGCCAGTGTGTTGAATTCTCTTAGCTAGTAAATACATAAGACTGGAAAGCTAAATAAGCCTTGCATTTTGTATATAAGTAAATGATCACTGGATAATAACCCTTCACAGAAGCATCCTTCTGTGGTAGATTTCATTTTCTGTTTGCCTCTGGAGAATGGTCATTTGGTGAGGCTTAATACTTCACTGCTTCCCGAAACCAGTTAGAGCTGGTTTATTCAAGAGGAAACAAAACGTGTAAATAGGAGAAGATACTGTTTGGAGCCTGAGACATCAATAAAGATGATTGAGAAATGGCAGTTCCATTTTGGGAGACAATTAATGGGTTTCGTAACAGCAGTGATAGCACTTGTAACACCACTTCTAGCTCTTAAGGCCTGAAAGCTAAGCACTAATCATATTTATGTCTAAGATGAAGAGATTGCATATTCCAGTTCTTACTTTCTCTGTGAAAGATGAGAATGCTTCCTAAGTGACCTAACCCCTCCCTCTCTTACTCATCATCCCCAGCATGTTGGGGTGTTTTCCTTCTCTTGCTTATTACTGCCTCAAGAGGCCCATCCTAGTCAGTCTGTAAACAAGCAGAGTTGCAGACAGATGACCAGTTTCAAAGGAAGGTTAACGATTGACTTCCACAGAAAGAGAACATGATGGCACACAGGGATGGTAGATACACAAGAGCATAGAGAGTATAGTAGTAGGAGGAGTGGCAGTTCACATACTGTGTTCTGGACAGCTTCAACCAGCAGGATATAAATCCAGTTGGATTTACAACAGGAGTTGATGCTTCTGAACGTGAGGGTTTGATTTAGATTGAGGGGGTACAATGTACCTTGACGTTACTGGAAAATGTAAAAGTACAAGTTTTGATGTCATCATCCCTCTGTAGAAATCCAGATCATATGCTTTGAAATTGAGTCGGTTTTCTTCTGAATAATATTTTAAATTTTTTTGTCCTAATAAAGTATTTCTATAAAGTAGGTATTGGTATCATCACTGAATATATTTTTAGTTATGAATGTTTGCTTGTTTGTTTTTTTTTTAAGCTGTTTGTCCCAAGAATCATGAAAAGTCATCTTTTTTGCTTCATTTCAAATACTTGGATTTTTGGAGTGTTGGGTTGTTTCGTTGAGGTTTTTTGTGGGAGGTTGGGGTGGGTTTGTTTGTTTGTAGGGTTTTTTTTGTTGTTGGGGTTTTTTTGTTTTTCCTTTTTTTTTTTTTTTTTTGGTTTTTTGTCCTCATCTAGTTTTGCAGAGAAGTGCATGAAGAATGTGAAGAAATTTACCTGGGATTATATTAAAGGCAGGCTTTTATATAGCTGTGGGTTTTAATGGTTCTGTCACTGGTACATGGGGTTGAAGGAAAGAAAATTAGAGTAAAATGTGCCTTCATCCTACTCATGTACATCACTTAAAGATATTAACGTAATAGTTCATAAAGACCATGCAGGTGCTGCTTAACCATTATTTTACATCGAAGTTATACTCCGTAGTTACAAAACTTTTTTTCTGTTCGCATTTTAAAATAGAATTTATATACTTTTCTTAGCTCAAAATTTGATAAGAAATAAAGCAGACAGAAGAAAGCAATTTTTCCTCAGAGGTTGAGGAGTGCTAGCCTTTCATATTCTTAACAAGCAACCTTTCCCTATTTGTATAAATGGACATATTGCATACAACAGCAATTTTGAGAGCAATTTTTCTTTGCTTGCTGTGAACTGTATAGTTAAAAGATTACAAGCATGACTAAGATCTCATTAACACTGTTTTTGCATTGGTTTATACCGTTGCCTTCAATGACACTGTGCCTAATATCTGACTGTCTAGAAGTATTTAGTGCTTAAAAAAGGATAGTCAGGTTCCAGGATTTCCCCCTCCTTTTGCAGCTAATATCCCATCATTTAATGTATTGATTTGGCAGAGGTCTCTTTTCAGCTAAGAAGAACTTGTTCTTTGTGGAGTAAATTGTTTACCAGCCAGCTATATGTGTTTGCCTTAGCGGATCTGAGTGAAATGGTCCATCACAAATTCATGTAACTGTGTTAACCTTCTTGACATTGTGACTCTGAAAAGTTAAGATGAGGATAGAGGTGAATGACAGGAGGTGGTGGAAATGAACATGTTGCACATTTTACTAAATAGGCTTAGAACTTAAGTGATTTTTAGAGATAAATTTATCATTTAAATTTATTTGTCCCCTTTAGATGATTCTTGTTAAACAGGAAGAGTATGTTTTATCAGAATTTTAGTTCTTAATCCATGCTAATTTTTAGTATGTACTCAGATTTTATGTTTAGACAGGCAGAAGTTGCAGGTACAGATGGGAGAAAATGGATGCAAAGAACTTAATCACAACATTTTTATTACTTTACAACGATCTCTTTTTTTGCTCTGACATGTACTAGGATTGATTATTTATAGTGCATACTTTCTATGAATAAATAAGCACTGAATTTTCTATAAGAAGATATCTCAGACTATAAATAGTTTTCTAGAGAAGATTAATAAAAATATGCCTGAGGAATTCAACTTTCTAGAACAATATATTGCCTTTATTTGCAAAACCATAGAAAATATTCCACCAAAAAACAAATCAGATGAAGAATATAGACTTTGCTAGATTGTTACATATTGTCTAGTCTTTCATATATCTCGAGAATAGTTTGGGGAAGGGAGAAAAGAAACAAAGGAATGAATTTATGATTTATTTTTGTTCCTTTTATCTTTGTTTGTTTAGATTTTATTTGGGTAATGTACTGCATAAGGCAAAATGGATTTCAGATATCTAGACTGATAACCTGCAACACCGCTCAATCTTACTTCAGAAATGCACAAAATTGCCACTTCAGGGAAGGAGAGGAGAAGGTGAAGATTTGCATCTAGATGAAATACAGAATCAGAGTATAGCTCCAGCACTCAGACTGGGAAATGCTTCTGGGTTCTCTGACCTGCATCTAACTGAAGTTGTGCCAGGAATCACTCTTGCTTATGCATCATGATTTTGAAAGGAGTAAGTTCATGGAATGCCATGACATGGCATGTACAGAACAGCCAGGGGATCAGGCACAGCCAGTGTGGGTTCAGGAAAGTAGATCCTGACCAATGTGATCTCCTTTGATGACCAAGTTACCTGCCTAGTGGATGAGGGAACTGCTGTTGTGTGCCTGGATTTCAGTAAAGCCTTTGACACCATCTCTCCCAGAGAAACTGGCAGCCCATGTCTTGGCCAGGTGCACTCTTGGCTGGATTGAAAAATGGCTGGATGGCTGGATCCAGAGAGTGGTGGTGAGTGGAGTTACACTGCGCTGTCAGCTGGCCACACATGGTGTTCCTGAGGGCTCAGTGTTGGGACCAGTCCTATTTCATATCTTTATTGATGGCCAGGTGTATTTTCACAAGTTTGCAGGGGACAGAAGGTTGTATGGGAGTTTTGATCTTCTGGAGGGTCGAAGGCTCTGCAG
>NW_005054382.1:3048097-3096142 GCF_000277835.1 Geospiza fortis
AGGAATCGATGGGGCAAGGCCAACTGAATGAGGTGCAGTAAGATGAAGTTCTGCATCCTGCACTTCAGTCACAATAACCCCATGTAGGATTTCAGCCCAGAAACATAGTAAAGAATTTTCATTCTAGATTTTCATATGTATTGTTACACAAAGGGTGTTCATTTTGATTGAAGTATGGCAGTTTTTAGGTTCAAGTGTTGCGTGTCTATGCACTGCATATGGGGCTTCTGTACTGTAAAGTAAAAGTCTATGAAACAAAAGGTAAGGAAAGCTGAAGCTGGAGGGTGGACAAAAGAGGGACCATCCTGACTGTAGTGATGGTTTTTCCCACAAGTACCTACCATACAACGCTATTGGGATTTGCAGTTGCAGGGCTGTCATAATAACAACACAAGACCTAAAGTGTGAGAACATCAAGGGAAAAAGAAAAATGATGTTATGGAGGGCTTGGGAAAACACTGCTTCAGTGGCTTAGATGATAGCTTCTAGGGCTGTGAATTGCAGACCCTTGGTATTACTGAGGTTAAGATACTAATTTACTCAAGGCAAAACATGATTTAGCAGCATTCATGAATGACAAATTTGTATTGGATCACTTAAACTTAACATCAGAGATATAAAAATTAGGATCATGTAGGCATAACTTAGGCTTTTGCCTGGATACTTTCTTTTACTCAAAAAGGAAGAGTATAGAGAATTCTAAGGTTATTTTTGTTGCTTTAGGTAAAGACAGTGTATCAATAAATACCTTCATTTTTAAACTATATAGTGGTCTTTTAAAACAAAACCCCGTAATTTACTTTATGTTTTACTATATTAATCAAAATGGAGCAAGTGCTTTTTTGTATGCTGTTTGTAAGTACTAGGTGACTTTGTATCCCTTTATAACTTCTATTATTTCATAATGGATCTTTTGGAAGGAAGGATGTCCTCTCCTCCTAAGACTACATCATTTATCAAACAGTAATTGCCATGGTACATTTAGATGTACTATGACTTTGTAAATCATCACAAGAGTTGCCTGATATCCACATTACCCAATGCCTCAAGGTATTCCAAAATACAAAATCTAGCCACAGGCATTAACAACACACAGTGATTGCTGTCATATTTTGGTGCTGTTCCCAGAAATGCCACATTCAGAAGGTTGTACTTTGAGGAATGATGCTGCATAATCAGATGGCTAAATTCATTAGAAGCTGAGGTACCACAACAGGGGGTACAATGTTATCTTTGATGATTTTGGCTTTTGTGGTGGCAAACAGCAATATCCACAGAATTTCTTGATGTGGTTACCAACTGATTTGGTCTTTCAAGCTATTCCCAACACTGGCAATTTTTTTTTTCATCACATCTTTTAGCTTAGCTTCAGTTTTCTTTCTTGAGAAAGCATTGAAAAAATGCAGAAGTTCCTCAATAGTCCAGGTAACTACTCTGGACAATGAGATCAGTTGTTCAGTGGCTGGATGTCAGGCTTATTATTCTTAGGGTTTGGCTGATATAAACTGAAGAAGCTGAGAAATTGTGACTGTTAATTCTGGACTGGTCTGCTGTAAGAAACAGGGAAAAACCCACAACCACCACCACCACTCTCCTCCCCTCCACCCCAAAGAAAGAACCAACAAAACTCCTTCTTTTACCATACGCCTAACTCATTAGGGGTTGATGAAAAATCCTTACAGGATTAGTACTCAGTTTCCCAGTATGAACTGTATATGTTCAGTAAGGCCATGTTTAAAGTTTTTTGTCAAATGTCTACTGAATATATTGTACAAACTAGAAGAACTAGAGGGGAATGCGTTTTAGTTTTAGTCCACATATTTGAGATAATCGATTCATACTCACATGTGCTGAGCTTTATGACAAAAATTTCACGCTTTTTTTTCCACAGCTGTTCAATGAAGACAGCTTTGGTGAGGCACCAACAGCCTCTGGATTTCAGTGATTTTCCTACTAGTAGATGAGCATTTTTCTCTCAAAGATGTCTTTATCAGATCAGTGAGAACTCTATCTGTCTGCAGAGCTCTTTGCTTCTTGCTGGTATATACTACTAATTTAGCTCAGATGCCACTGATAACCATAGTTTTTAAATCTCTTGGAATGGTGTGGGTTTTGGTTTTCACTGTGAAAAAATATAGCTAAAGTTATTTGTTACTCATCCTTCAATCTAGATACTTTCAGATGCTGACCAGATTAACTGTCTAGTAGGATAATCAAAAGTATATGCAGAAGATTTTTCTGAAGTTTTTAAGGAAAGACCTTTCTTGAGTCCCTCAGGGTTTGTTCATCCTGCATACCAGGAATTTGTTTTCAAATGAACACAGTCATGTGCAAATTAGTTATTTTATCTTCTCAATGCAATTTATAGGAATAATTAAGTATTTTGGGATGCAATTGACCTTTTTTAAGGTTTTCTTCAGAATGAGATTAAGCACTTGTGGTTAATGAATAAAAGAATTTGATTGGGTGAAACTGGATCTTGGTCAGTTTACATTGTTCCAAAAACAATAAGCTGTTGTGTTTCCTGTTCTGAGGCCTGTCTGAGACAACCATATTATTGGTGAAGCAAAGGTTCCTTACAATTTATTCCTTTATTGTTATTTCTGTTTATGTAGTGTTACAGGTCTTGTTTTAAGATAGAGGACTTCTCTTTTTCGGGCTTACAGTTCTTGGCATTTGAATACCTGCATCATTCTCGGACACATTTTCCTTACGAAGCTGTGGGATTGTTGGATGTCTGATATGCTTGAGTGCTATTGATAGTCTAGGATCTAGCCTTATTTTTTGGTTATTACTGTACCTATCATAGGCCTGAATCATTAGACTGTATTCCTTTCTGAACTTTTGCATGCTAGTACATTTGTCAGGCTTTTGTGGGTTATTGGTATCAAGAAATTTCATTCTTCTATCTAATGCTGTCTTTCAGTGGTTTTAGTTATACATAAAAAATATCAACTACTCAGTTTTGATGTATGCAAATTGTTATGTATGAAAGAAATATAGTATTTTATATGCTGATTACCTCCAAGTACATTCTGTGTGAGACATCCTTTTGAAGAAATATGTGGAGGAGTTTTACAGGATTTTCAATTATTCTGAATGTAAAAGGGGTGAAAAAAATACAAGGGATATAGCATCTCTTTGAAATAATTATAATAGATATGTTTTACTGTGGTTGAGTTTAAGGACTCAGACTGTCATCTCTTATTCCTTTGGATGTTTTGATAAGCAGAAAACAATGGATATGTGGCTGATTTTTTTGGGAGTGGTGAAATGCAATGTACAATACTTACAATTTAGAGGACAAAGCTCACAATATAATCATTGGAAACTTCATATTATTTCAGAAGGGAAATTTCCATGTGTTGCCTACTTAAATGTATTTAACATAAGACATAAAATTTAAACTTCCAAAAGCAGCAACAAAACCAGCAGCTTTCATTTCTAGCTAACGCTGAATATTTGAAACCCCCTACTCTTTTTGGAATTATGAATCACAGTATGAAAATTTGGAAGCAGAAGGCTAGCTTCATTATTTATAATAATAGGTGAACACATGATGTAATTCTAATGGCAAATAATTCTGTTTCAATATTTTACTTAAGTATACCAGTGATGGGAATAGCTAATATAGTGGTTGCTGCAGCACAGGTCTCTCCATTCAGCAGCAACTTTTAATATTTCTCACATGAAAAAAGCTAAAGAATCAGACATGTATGTTTTTTTTTTAATTGAAACTCATGGTAAAAAAACATTTTTCAAATGAAAAATTTTCAGGTTCTAGTGAAAATATAATTTGTGCATGTATATGTTAATGTATTCTTCAACTCATTGCAATGTTTGCTTTTTATTGTCTGACTAAAGACTGCATGTGTTCACTTGATAATCTTAATGGCCTCAATGTAGACCTTTTTTAAAATGAGTGATTTTAAAAAAATGAATCAAATGCAAACTCAAATTCTTCATAAAAATTGAAACCAGATCATCTGTAATGGTTCTTTTGCTGTGAACAGCTCTCACTTACATACTCTCTAGGGGAGGGTTTTTTTGAGGGCAGACATTGCAGGTGGATTCTTGAGTGAAATACTAGTGTTTTTTCATGCACCAGTAATCAGATAGTGATAATCTCCTTTCACAGTTGGAAGTGCTTACATGGCAAGAATCTAATTTCAAAAGGTTATGAGCTGTGTTTTCTACAAAGATATTTTTTTTCTTGATATCTTAAGTTCATTTTCAACTCCTGAGAATGTTAATAAAAAAAATAATGCAAGGTTAAAAGCTCCCGTAAGTGTTAAGAGCTGTATTTAAAAACAACAAGCATTTGCTCTGATATCCTCTTGTTTTCTGAGGAAATATAAAATTGAATTATTAACTAAAATCAGATGACTACAACACAACAGGTATTTATCACTTAGCTATCTATGAGTCTCAATTGCATTTTAGACATGTGAATAGGAAAAAGAATGAGAAAGAACTGCAAACTGCAATGCTTTTAAGTGTTTGCAATTCAAATTATATATTACTGCAGGATTTAGTTTATTTGTAGAAACTTCAAATTGTTACTTGCATTCAGAATACCTTTGCTAGCATGTTTACCTGTGGTTGGAAAATTTTGTATAGATTAGGGAATTACTTGTTGAAAAATAACATACACAACATTTAGAGTTTGCAGTATTAGGAAAAAAAAAAAAAAAAAAAGGATTTTATTGCTGCATGGGTTCATCACCAAAGGGGTCTTTTGAGCTATTTTTCAAAACTTTTGGTGATCAGGCCACTTAGATGCCTGGTGTGAGCTTGCATTTTGTCATTATCCTTCCAACTTCTAACTTCTGCACATGTGTGTTTCAGGAGTCTGTGTGTACTCAGAGGGGTATTTCTACAATTATTTTAAAGCACTGTGCAACAACTCCAAGTTACTGGATCAGTACACATCCTCACAGTGACATGACAGTGCTGTTCAGCCCTCCAGAGGCTGGTGCTTTGCTCAGGCAGAAAGTCCTCTGGGACCTGAACCATGGTCTTTGCAGAGCACTACAATGTGACGTACCAGTTTGATCAGAGTTAGCTTTGTTTCACTGTGAGACTCAGGGTATATCAGCACTTCCTAGGCTTTTTGAGGTAAAATTTGTCTTGTGGTTTGCAAAGTGACAGCAGTTTTGTGTTTGTGGAAGATACTTTTAAAATATGCTTCTCTTTAATGGTCTGCTTGAGACCTTGTGATAGTTATTGCTGTCAAAACCATGATCTTATGTGTGATTTCTAATTTTCCAGTAGCAGCTACCAGCTATTGTCAGAATTTCCTCCCAAAATTATGTGTCCAATAGACTGCAGTCAAGTATGAGACAGCAAGTATGAGACTTGGATACGTGGACTGACTTCTGCAGTTTACTGATCTCATGAGAACTTTTATTGACTTCAAAGGGCTCTGGATCAATCTCTTAGTTTTTGCTCAAAGCAACTGTAGTCTTTCTTCAATTTTTAACACTGAAATAGTAAAAGGCCAACATAGTCATAACTCATTCACTCATGAATATCTTTATTCTTCCAAGTAACAGCAGGGTAGAGAAAAGTAATTGACTTCTCAACCAGACAAATGGAAAGAGTAGAGATATTGTACTCATGACAATCATAAATTTGGGGTTGTTATGACCTGTAATCAACAGCATATGATGTAACCTATTGCTATTACCGGCAGGAGATCTAAAGATGACTGACAGCCTAGAGCAAGTAAGATCTAGCTGAAAACAGAATGTTCTAAATACAGAACAATGACTCTATATATAGCCTACAGTGAGAGAAATCTTTTCATTTCTCCTTCTGATGGGAGACAAGAGAGGATTTATTTGACTTTTGGGAAGCTTTAGAATCTTCAGCAAATATTCTGAGACACTGGAAATATTTTAGGCATGTAATGGAGTTTAAATAAATTTACCAACATACTGATTTCCTGCTTTGGGAAAATGCGAGGGTTCTTACTATTATAGTGTTTGTTATTTGCTTGTTCAAGTAATTATTCTACACTGTCCACTGCTAATTTTAAATGCTTTTAAATACAATAGATTCAGTTAGAACATGGAGTGGTTGATTAGCTGAGGATTGAGATAATCCATTGTCATGCGTTAATGCTTCCCTTGTGGGTATTCCAGTGACCTCTCATAACTCTTAACCTTTATCTAACATTTGGTACATGGTTCATTCAGCACAATAAAACTATAATGAATGATTAAGTAGTAATTAATGTATTTAACTTCTTGCATTTGACTGAATTCTTAGTAGAAGCATTAAACAAACTGCATTTGTTTCACAAATGTATTTTGAATGCCTTAATCAAAAGTATTTAGGGCCACATTCTCACCTTTTATATATGTTTAGACTTTGGTTTTCTGTTGATTTCTTTTCTGTGGTCTTCACAGACTATTTGAAGTTACAGGAAAAGGGAAAAAAACCAAAATGCTTACAATACCAAATACATTTACCACCCCTTCTGTAAAACACCTTAAGTCAAAATTTCAAGACTCAATATGGCCTATTTGTGCTTGAGCTACAGGACTTCACACCATTGAGCTGACAGTAAAGTAATCTGGTAGTGAAGAGGGAGGTTGTACTGCAGGCGCCATGCCCCAGTTGTAGAGGGAACTTATTTAGTTTTCTGTCTAGAAAAATCCATTTCAACCCGTGTCACTGCCTCTTATGCTTCTAGAGATCAGGAATTGGGTTGATCATGAGGTTCCTCTCAAGACAGAATCCTTCTCTTGTAGGCTTTTCATGCACTCCCAACATGCTAGTAATGCTGGTAGTGGCTGCCACCATTGCTGTTCTGTCACATTTTATCCCTAAAAAAGGAAACACATTTTAAAATATTTACTTTCTTTATATATTTTGTTTTTGGCAAACTGCCAAAACTTTCCTGAGAAGGGAAAACTGATAGTTTTAAGTGCAGCCTGGATAAGCCAGAATTGAATTTAATTAGTGGAAGAAAGGTTTCCAGTTAAAGACTTTTTTCCTCATTGGATTTGAAGAAAGAGGAATTGGAACCATAGATGTAAGTTGTCTGCAGTTTTTTTCTTGTTGCTCTTCGTTACCAAAGTAAATTCTGTCTGTATTTAGACTGTGAACCTGGGGCAGGATTTGAAACAATTGAGGCAGACTCAGCTGAAGACCCAGGTTGAGCCATGATCTGGAACAGTAGTTGCTTTCACACCTCTCTTTCTGTTTACCCTTACTTAGAGTTATTTTATTTGCTGAAAGGGAACCCCACATACACAAAAAGGAAGAGAACTGTGTTTTTGTTAGGAGTCCTTGTGATGTAGACAACTGTGGGAATGAAGGCAATAGAGATAGAGCAATTAAGCTGCAAGCCCAGAGAGGCTCTCATAAACACCGTGTGCAGTTCTAGTGGGTCTCAGATGTGTTTATGTTCGCTCACAAGGTTGCTGTTGCCAAATAGAAACTTAAGTGTTTTCTCTCTTCTTTTCAGGGAGTCTAAAAGAGGTCTAAGGGTGCCTACATCCCATTTCATATCACTATGCTTTTTGTGGTGCTGGAAGAAGAAAAAGTTGTTTCTTTTCTGTTGTTCTGACTCTGTGGCTTTCCATTGGTAGACAGCTGATTCTGTATGATGATTTAAACCAATTAGGAAAGACCTAAAATAAGAAAGACCTAAAATTTCTTCCCTTGTCTCTTGAGGATAGGACAATACCTGAGGATGTAGGACTGTAGCAATCCTTGTTCTACTTGACTTGAATCAGGCTTTTGCTCAGTTTTCACAAAAGATATTCACTTGAGTTGTCAGAGATTATAGTTCAAGCTGTTCTTTAGTTGCTAATATTAAATGACGCTGCTCTGTAAGGAGCAATAATGATCTGAGCAATTGATGAAGTGAATCACTGGCATGAATTAGACATGACCAAACACTGAACATCTGCTATAACCTTTGCAACTGGAGCCTAGCTTGAGTCAGTCATGTTGGTGGCATATTCTGTCTTTCTTGAAAAACGCATATGTATTTATGGAAGAGCAGAATAACTGACTGAGGTTTGAAGGGACCTTTGGAGATGATTTTTCAAATCCTATGCTCAAGCAGAGACACCTACAGCTGATTGTCCAGGACTGTGTCCACACAATGTTTGAATATCTCCAAGGAGGGGGGGGTCCTACAAGCTCTCAGAGTTGCCTGTGCCAGTGTTTGATCACCCTCATAACTCAAAAGCATTTCCTGCTATTCAGAGGAAAATTCCTGTGTTTGTTTGTGCCCATTGCTTCTGGTCCTGTTACTGAGCACCATTCAACATCTGAAATTTTGAACTGAGAAAAGATGAGGTTTATAGAGAAATCTGTTTAATCAATATTTGAATGCTTCTAATCACACTGATTGTTTTAAAAAAATCATCTTATCAGACTGCTGTTGTACTTTGGGTGTGTCTCTCTCTACTCCCCAGCTTCATCACAAGTTATTTCTTGTGAAAATATTGCTCATTCTTTTTCTAAATATAATAGATCAATCATTCACCACCAATCATTTTGAGACTAGTAAGGAGGTTGTAAAAACACATTTATTGCAGCTTAAATTGTGTGGATTTTAGTCCATAGGTCAGTATAGAATGTGGTTGTGTCTGCCCCCAGCTTCTGATCATAATCTCTACAAAGGTAAATACTGCTTAGAATAAACAAATTATTAAGTACCTTCTGGAACGAGAAGGGACAGGGAAGGAGATATAATATCAAGGTAAACAAAAGGTAAATGTCTAAATGATCTAAAACTGTAGTCCAGTTATGATACTTCTGTGCAATCATTGTGGTTTGGACATTTATTTTTGCCTGATGATTTAATGCAAATTGCAGAATGATTGAACCTCATCATTCTTTCTTTATATAACGCTTTCTACTAGGAAGATAGCCATTCTTACTTTATTTCATTTGTGATTGCTAAATTTTAAGACATGTTCTTATGTTAAAAATTCAGTTAGGTAATCTCAAAGTTTAGCAAGGTTTGTAAAGAGAGTTACCCTCACTCATTTTAATAAAAAAATATACTTAGATAAAATGTTGAACTTCTGAATGCAGAAGAACATTTCCTAAGGGGGTTGAAACCAAAGTAGTGAAATTTACACTGACAACTAGCAACAAATGTTGTGAGCATTACCTCCTAAGGAAATGTATATAGACCCTCTTTCTCTCTCTAACAACAGATTTATCTACCAGTTAGACAGTCTGAGAGGCAGTACCTCTGTGGCTGGCATAAGTGTTGAGAAAGTGGCTCAATCATGTAAAAAAAAAAAAGTGAAGATAGGTTATAATAAAAAATGAAAGCTTCTCTAGGGAAGAGGAATAGAGACAAGAGTAAGACTCAGGTCTCTGTGGAGTCTGTAATTTTGAGAACTTGGAGTTAAGGAATTTAATGCTTAGATGTGTTTCAAAGGTGGCAGTCTGGGCAGAGAAACAGGAAATAAAGGAATGTTCTAAAAAATTTGTGGTAACTAGTTTCCTTTCTTAAGAGATTGTATGAGGTTATTCTGTTACAGCGTTTGGTGTGGGTTTATCTTCATATGTTTTTTTCAATCCACATAGTTGTCATGATGGCGACTGGGGAAAGATATTACAGGCTTAGAAGATGGAGATATTGGTGATTGGATGGAATGATGACTGCTGGAAAGAGGATATGCTTCTCATTTGTGTGTCATTGTGCGCCCCATCACTGTTGGGTTTTTTTGCCATGTGAACATTTCATTCACATTGGTAACATTGTGTCATGGCATCACAGGATGCAGAAATGTCAGAGGCTCTGCATGGGGAGCAGCAGGGCAGGGTCTGTCAGCCGGGACCTGTTCCCCCCGGTCAGGAGCAGGACAGCCAAGGGCACTGGGGCAGCTTCAGCCCTGGGCATCAGGAACCTCTCTGGCAGGTTGAGGCCAGGCTGGGCCATCGGCCAAATTTGTGAGCCCAGCTTAGTGAGGCCATGGTCGGTCAGGGCTGTGGGGAGCCGTGCCCAGTTCAGTGAGGCCATGGCCGGGCAGGGCTGTGGGGAGCTGTGCCTGGCTCAGTGAGGCCATGGCTGGGCAGGGCTGTGGGGAGCTGTGCCTGGCTCAGTGAGGCCATGGCTGGGCAGGGCTGTGGGGAGCTGTGCCTGGCTCAGTGAGGCCATGGCTGGGCAGGGCTGTGGGGAGCTGTGCCTGGCTCAGTGAGGCCATGGCTGGGCAGGGCTGTGGGGAGCTGTGCCTGGCTCAGTGAGGCCATGGCTGGGCAGGGCTGTGGGGAGCTGTGCCTGGCTCAGTGAGGCCATGGCTGGGCAGGGCTGTGGGGAGCTGGGGACCGGCCCTACTGCGGCATCTCCAGGCTGGAGCTGACGGGGGTCCTGGGTCCTGGGCAGGTCAGGACCGGTGATGTCCTCAGGGACATTCTATGTTGAAAGACTTTCTGAAAATGTTTATTCTGGAGAGGCAGTATAGATGGGTCATGTTCCATGAAATGTCTTATTGACATTTTAGGTTCATTCAGGAGAACTGGTAAACACCATAGAGGTGAAAATGAGTAAGAGCTCAGTTTTCAAGAGAAGAAAATCTCAGAACATCTGTTGCTGTCAGTCGGGCCCTCGTGCTTTGTATCCTTGGCATTGTCCACTTACATCAACACTGATCTGGAATAGCCTCCCTGTGCATGTTTTGTCCACCTGAAAGAAGTTTCAATAGTGTAGAAATGGAAATTTATGCAGCTGGATAGGCAATTCCCTAAGGGCAGACAGATTGTGATGCACTGATTTCACCTTGATATCTGGGATTGCAATTTCTGTTACCTTACACTGTATTTTTATGGAGTGTGTGAAAACCAGCTCAGTGACTTAACCAGCAATGATAGTATCTGACACATCATTTATGGAAAGATAAAAATGTTTCCACTTCTGAGAGAGTTTTCACGTACAAGTTTTTTATTTAATGAATTTTTAGTTATTCCAGTCTTTCTGGCTGTGAAAATTTTAGGAGAATTTTTTCCTGAATCACTAGGGTCTTAAAAAATCATAAGGGTGAAAGGTATATTGACCAGTTTGCTTGTACATGAGAGGCATATATAATTTCATCAAAGGTAATTGCTTTACTAGTTATAACTTTGAAGTGACAGAGATAATTAACATTACCTCCAGCAGAGCAAGAGCCTTGCTGTAATAGCTGTTAAAGTGCCTTTTCATACATTTCTTGCTGTTAGTTTCAGAAACAGAAATACTATTAAAAGGCCTAAGGAGACTTGAAGTGAGGACCAAAAGATGATCTGAACTCCATGCCACTGGGTGGATTTTTTCTGTCTCCTATTCATCTTATTCCCTATCTGCAATCTCTGAATGCTGTACCTTGACATGTTTGAGGGCTATTACGTGGAACTCTTGCTGTTCCTTCTGAACTTTAGTTTCAATATGTCTCAGCATGGTCTTGAAGCTCTCTTTGGATTTTGTTTCTTTGACTTTTGTCCTTAGTAATTTTATTTTTTTTTTAGTTCAGATTGAGTTTCCCCTCTGCTTTCTGCTGTCTTTCTCCTTTAGCTGTATCTCGTCCTCCTTTTCCTCCTCCTCCTTAATCTAAAGCTTGGCCTTTCTCTTGTCCGTGGCTTGAGATTCAACCTTTTCTTTTGACACAGGGCTGGCACTCTCCCCTTCTCTTTGACCTTAGACTCAACATTTCTTATGTCCTCTGGTTTTTCTGTGCCTTGTTCTACACGCTTTTTTCGGCATTGTTACTTTCTTAGAGTTCCCCTTAGGGGATTTATCATTCCATTTGCCATTCAGAATTTCTTAACACGGCAAATTACTCTCTTCTGCATCTTCAGCATTTCTCTGGTCTATGTTGCTGTTTTGGGCCTAGGCTTCATGAGTCTAATTCTTCCTGACTTCTCATAGCAGTTTGCAAATTCTTCAGAAGATTTGTTTTGTTTTGATTCAAAGTGAGTCTACAGTCTTTGTTTGCAACCTGCTTATTGTATTTTGTGTTTGTTTTGGTTTTAGGGGTTTTTTTTTAGTTGTTTTAAGCCTTGGTTTGTTTTCTTTTTTCTCTTCAGCATGGTTTATTTTTTTCTTGTAACTTTTCAGGTTTTGACCTGTAGTATTAATTATTAGGTTTTTTTGGAACCTCATTGCACCAATATTGTCATCCTTTCATCCTTTGTTTTGTAATGAAATGTGTATTATATTATATTCAAATATTTATCTTAATTTATTCTCCTCATGAAGGAGGAATTTTTAATCTTTTTTATCTGCTATATCACATATGATATCTTGTTTATTCGTAGGTGGTTCAGGATGTTTCTGATATAGCTAACATGACAAATTAATGTTTTGCCAGTTGTATTAACAAAAATTCATATCCAAATAATTCTGAAGGCAAGATGATTTCTCGAGGAATGTTAGTACTTTATGGGAAAAAATAAGCATCACTTCAAATTCACATCACTTGTTCCGAGCTGCCATCATGCCTTACACACAGCTCTATTTCTCCTCTCCGTCTGCATCCTGTGGAGGTGGCCTCAGCCTTTCCATTTCTGTTGCTGCTCCTTTGCTGCTGCCATTGTATCTTTGGTAGCAGCCCATTTTCTCTGAAGAGCAGTCTCTGTTTATTGTTTGCGTTAGGCTGTTCTGCCTACTTCCTCTGTTCATCTTTGGTCTCTGCTAGACTTTTTCCTGCCCTTAGACCTTGCCAAGATTCATACAACCCTAATCTTTCTTTTTCTTTTTCTTGTAGTTTCTTTCTGAAGCCACCCACCTGTTTTGTGGGATATTTTAGTTATTTGTGGCTGAAGATACAGTCCCTCACCTCTGGCTTCAGAGGAGTGTCAATCTTTTCTCCCTGCTTTTCTCTGACTATTGCTACCACTAGGGTATCCTCAGGGGACAGGCAGAAATCAAGACTAGAGGTACAGAAAGGTTCAGAGGTTCAATTATTTAAAACAGAAATAGGTGAGCAGAGAATCATGAGGTATGTATGTCAGAGGTAGGAAGAAGAAACAAATTTCACATCTCTTTCTGATCTGCTTGAAGACAAGGACTGTAACTCAGAATATGTACATTGAGAAAGAGTGTGTGGATGAGAGGCTTCCTATCTTCTGGTGTGGTGCTTTTGATTAAAGTTGCAAAATGGGTCTGCAAAGTGGGAGGTTTTTTTCTGGATGGATTTCCTCCCTTGAGGCAAAGAGAGAGTTACTGCTTATTCAGCAAAGGAAAATTACATTTTACTGCCTTTGCATTGTTTGATACTTAATTATATTTAGTTCAAGTAAAAAAATTAAGATACCACCACTCATTTCTTGGATAAATCAAAATCAGCATTGGCTCAGCTGGTATAGCAGAAGAGTGGGTTGTTCGTTTTCTAACTTGAAGCCCACACTCTTTGACTCATGAAGATTATAAGTCTACAATTCAGGATGCCTTTTTTCTCCCCACTAAAATACAAAAGAAGCCTATGGTCAGATTTAGTTATTTTGCTTTCATATACTTTAATCAGGGCAAAAAATATTTTGTCTGCATATCTCTGATATACCTTGAACTGGTCTGTGTCTGTTTCCTGCTGTGAGATCTACCACTAGCTAGCTTTCCTCTTCTGAACAGCATCGTCCCCCCAAACTGTCCAGGCAATAAAGAGTTGAAATAACAACATCTGCTTAGTTGATATTCTGACTTCTGGACTATTGATTCTGAGGGTATATCACAGAACTGCCTGCATGCATTTACCCATGCTCTCAGGCACATGGTGTGATTCTTGGGGAATCCTGCTTGAGACCAGGAGTTGGATTTGATGATTCTGATGGGTCCCTTCCAACTCAGCATATTCTATCACCCATTGTTTAATCACTGATTTTTTTTAAAATAGATAAAAAGACTCAAAAAATTATTTGCTGTGAAATATGTCACTAGATACAATTTTTTCAATTTAACAGCGAGGAGAGCTTATTGTGAAAATTTTCAAAAGAAAGAGCTTGTTATGAAACTGAATTGAAAGTGAAAAGGGTATAAACACTGTAAAGGTTACAGGTTTAAAGATGTGTTTAAAGATGCTAAAATTGAATTCAAAAGGGTACATTTTCTTAAAGGGACTTCATGAATCTATCTGCTCAAACAGAAGTTAATTAAAATAGTCCAGTAATTGTGTTGAACAAATTTGAGCATCAAATACTAAAAAAATGTTTTTAGCTTATATTTAGGTATTGCCAGGATCTGGCAGGGTTTTAGGAATAGCTGGAGAAAGTGGGTCATCATGTTCAAAGCAAAATAGATTTTTTTTTTTTTTACATGACAGAGATTTTTCTTTCTCAAGTAGACTAAGATGACTGTACATAGTGACAGAATGTCAGTATTACTGGGTTCTTGTTGTATCACCTATAAAATCATACACAGTTGTGGTAGTTCTGAGAAATTACTCAAATAAGTAAGCTTAAACTGGGTAGCATTAAAACTAGGGCCATTATAGCACCATTAGGTTTAAGTTAGAAATGTGTCTCTGGAATGGTAAGCAAATCCGGTATAGATTTCAGAAAAAAATATGCTTAGAGGGACTGCCAGGGTCCCATAATATTTCTATTAAAATTTTGTAATTATGAGGAAATCAGTTTTCACAGATATGAAGACAAAATAGCTCTTTAAAAAAGAAAAAAAAAGTATGTAGACAATGCCTATACTTTGTCTAAGTGCTAGTCTTAGTGCAAGTCTTTTAATGTGTGCCTATGCTTCCTGATAGAAAGGAAGTGCAGCATTTGCTGTTGCTTTTTTGAAAGCAGTTGACTATTGGAGAGATAAAGTCTAAACATGATCTTTAAAGGGACATTGTGATTTACTAAAATACATAAAATTTAAATTATAACCCTATTCACCTACAATAAAATTCAGTCTGCCAAGGACAACTAGAAGACAGTGTAAGATAATGTAAAGGTGAAAAGGATAGACACATAGGTACGGAGTTAAACTTGTAAAACCTAGTTCACAAATAGTACCTTCTTAATTCATGCTTTAAAGCTGGAGACTATTTTGGTACCATGGAGAGACAATAAATGCAATCCCCGTGGTTACCAGTAAAGCTGAGTTCTTTCCTCCTCTCTTCTCCTCCTCTCTTTTCTCCTCTCTTCCTGTAGCAGTAATTAAGCTATAAAGGATGCTGAAATAAAGAAATGCAGGTTTTAAATAACTGAGAAGGGAAGCTGTGTTAGCCTTAGTGGATTTTCTCTTCCATTGACAGCCATCCTTAAATCCTTCCTTATTTCTTATATCCAGAGTTTAATCACATGCTACTGTTAGAGAATTGGAATGGCTGTCGGTCTATGTGAGCAGTGAAATCTCCAGTAAAAGTGCCACTGTCATATGGAGAGATTTAAGGCATTACCATAGCTTGGAATAAAGATTGTCCTAAACTTCAACATCTGATTCCTCAATGGGTGTGAATGAAAAGCCAAAGTGTTGCCAGCCTTCCCCTGCAGCAAGTGTCCAGATGGACATTTTGACAGTTTAGCTAGGGTATTTCACACATTCCTTATTCGTATTTCAGAATTTCTTCTTTTCAGACGTGTATTCACATAGCCATCCACTGGTACTTACTTCCAACTTACAAAGATAGTCACTGTGTTTACACAGAATTGAGGCCTGTGTTTGCAGTTGTTATAATAAATTGCACTTACAGGGAGTGGTTTGGTTGTAGAGAGTCAAACCATTCATGAGGAAGTATTCATTGTGATTAAAATTGCAGAATTTACGATATGTGTGCTGATCAACTTAATGACAAAAAGAATAAATGATAAGAAGTGCCTTTAAGAGCGATACAGAGAAAAACAGAGTGCATGTTTCCCCTGCAAAATGTGTGCAGGGGATAAGTAAATCCCATAAAGTCTGCTGGCTTTGGAGGGAAGACAAGTATTTAAGGTATTAAAGTCTTGAAAATATTAAAATTACCTGAAATATGTTTCTTAACACTATTAAGAAGGGTTTTAAATCACAGTGTCTCAAGATACTCTTGACAGAAAAGACTGCTGGTAAATACTGGAATTTAATCTAAAAAGTAAATCTAACATGGATAGATTATTCAGAAATAGTCTATCCATTGAAATGTCATTTGAAGTATAAACTATTGTTTTCAATTACACATAGGAAAGAATAAAAAATAGTAAAATGGGATTTAAAATGTGATTATTTATATTTAAATTAAATTGAATATATTTTTATATATTTGACTATTGAAATTTTATATTTGGCTATGCATAATATATGTTCAGAGAAATATTTAAAACCAAAGTGTTTTGTTATGATTTCTTCTGTGTCTTGGATTTCAGAGTATTTTCTTGCCTTAGCAGGTTCTCAAAATGTATGCTTTTGTGGTATACAGGTTTAAAGACAATTCTGTCTTTGTAGCAGTGTTCAATCTGCAAATAAAAAAATATTGCTAATAATTTTTATGACAGAAATCAATACAGTGTACTTGATGTATTTATTGTGCGGTTATTAATATTGTAATTTCTCTTTTTGTAATCTTGAAAAATAACGTTACAGGTGATTTACTAAGCAACCACTTTTTTACCATTTTTGACTAATACATTTGCATTTCTTTTCTTAATTTACTGAAGAGAACTATGTATTTTTTCCTAACAGGAAAAAATTTCTTCTGTAACTAAAATGACATCATGCTGCCTCCTGTGGGGGAATGCTGAAGCCTTCTCAAAGATACAACACAGTGGTAAGTACTAAAAGTATGTTCATAACAATTCCTTTTTTCATAAGAATATGTAAAAGAAAGATAGCAAGTCTCTGTTGCTGGTGTTCTTAAATGTGTTTGAAATATCTTTGCAATACATCCATTTAAAATGTTTGTTTACCCTGTGTTCATCCAATGAGACATGGAATACAGTACATTCTAAGCATTAGCACTGTTTATATGCTTACTTATGTTAGGCATGAATTGTTATTTTTCAGCTCTATAAGTATTGAATGATACCCATCAATTTGTAATTAAAAGCCATGAGATTAAGCCTGGCTATTTTGATGCTACTACTCAGTAAGGTTTGGGGGTTCCAGCCACACTGTACCAGACAGAGCTGTCTATCTTCAGTTTGCAAGACAAGGTTGGGTTCCAGAGTTCTTATGGGGCTGTACTAAAAAAGAGGCTTGGTTGCTGTTTCAAACTGTTACCATAAAGATCTATTTTTTCCTCTCAGTTGTTAGCAAAATATGACAGAACATATTTTAATGTATAGCATGTACACAGCACATATATCTATGTGTATATCTATGCACACAGATATCTAAAAATTCTTATTATATCAATATGAAATATGTGATAAGGGTTTAATTTAGAAATCCATGCATAGAATATGTTCTATTTATAAAACACCTTGATCTAATTACCATTCTTTCATACTGTGCCTGACACATTGATTAATGAGAAGGGAATGAGATGTACAAGTGACCAAAAAAGTTTCTCTGGTGCAAAGTCTTGCTTTTCACTTTATAGTATCCGTGAACTTTGAATCAGATGTGACATTTTCTGTAATCATTGCAGCAGCTGTAGTACAATGACGTTTCCATTTCACGTTGACACTGGGTCCTAAATTCAAGGAGAAGGAATAATAATATATCTGATGTGATAATAAAGTTGTGAATAAGCAATAATTCAAAGTGTGACAGTTTAGTTATGAAAGTCGAAGATACCATTATGTAGTGTAAAATTCAGGCAAAGAAAATAACAGCTTTGAAAATTTCTGTGATTTTTGCATCACTGAACCATGTTTATTCCAATTTGTAACAATTTACATGTAATTGAATAAAAAATACTTTATGAACAGGGACCTGTTTAATAGTTTAGCATCCACACTGATTGTGATAATAGCTGAACTCTTTGGAGTTATATAGTGACTAGTACAATATGCATGAGTGTCATATATAGAATTCAATTACTGACTCTACTTCAGAGAACTCATGACATTTTTTTCAGGAACGAGGCAAGCAAATGATATAAAGAGTACGAGGCTCATATAAAACTGAAGTCAAGTTGAAATAATAACTTAATTTCTTTGGAACTAACAATTTGTGGCACATTTGCCCTTTCTCGCATTAGAATAAGCCACAGCCATGTTCCAAGAAGGGAAATTCTCATCTCTAGATCTATCACAGTACTCTGAGATAGACCACAGAAGCTGGGGAGAGGTTTTTGAAGGGGAAACCGAGGGATGGAGGGATTTGAGTTTTTTCTGTTTTCTCAGCATTTTGTTTGCTCTTCATAATGCACAGCAGGAAAGTCAGAGAGGAGGAGAAGAAAAGGAAGCAAACAACACTAAAGCAGAAAAGTGAGATGGAGCCTATTGATGTCTGGCTTTTAAGTCACACTGCAAGTTAGTGAACATCAGAAGCCAGCTGTGCCTTTTGAAAATTTTCTTGTTTATCTAAGGTGATAATTGAACATACATTAAAAAAAACCGAAGAAAAAGAGATAAGAAAATGAAATTATAAATCCGCATAAATTTATTTCTGCTTCTCTGCTTGTTAATTTTCTGAATTAGCCACAAATATTTGTATTCAACTACTAGCCCTGAGGTACTCCAAAATACACAAAAGAAATACAGAAATATTTGTTAGTTTCTTATTTGTCTAGAAAAGGTTTGTATTGAGATTTTTTTCAGGAGAAAAATGGAACTGGATCTGAAGGCCTTCAGGATAATTCATAATCCAAGCCAAACTAACCTCAAAGTTGTATTTTCAGCAGAAAATAGGGATCCATTTGGATAAACAGAAGAACAAAAAAATTCCAAAAGATAGCTAGGGACGATAGCTTGGACAGATTCTAACTATAACTTTGGCTATATTGGACTCTTATATTTGAGAGAAATACAGAAAGAAATCCCTACATCTTGAACATTTTAACTGCTTACTTGCTATCTTTGTCATCCGTAATTCCAGATAAAAGTCTTCAACATGATAGACCCATTATCTTCCTCAAGAACAGAAACCATCAATTTATGCTTGGAGTATGCGATGTGTGTTTTCTGGAAATACATATACAATATAGTATTAAAAACTGAAGCAAATGAATGGCCCACGCTTTGTCCTCAGATTTTGATTGTGCATCAGAAGTATAAGTGAGTTTAAATGATGGGATTTCATTCTAGAATCCCAACCTGACAGCTGAATGTGCAGATGGAGCCCTGTGGTAGTCTGTGAAGCGCCGTGTCATTCCTTTGATGTAGCCACATACTGTCAGATTCTTGATCATGTTCTCAGACTCTGATCAAACCTTCTGTCTTGTATCATTTATGGTAACAAATGTGAAGGAAAAAAAAGCCTTTATATTAGAAGGCAGGAATAAATCATTCCAGTTTAAGTCTTGGGAGTTTTAGGAAACAGATCAACTCTTTATTCTCTGAGGAAAATCAGGGCACAATACAATTCTCATTCTTAGAGCTGTCAGAGCTCCTCAGCCTACTTTTCAGCTCTTGGGATTCAGATAAGAATTTTTGCCTTCCTCTTGTCAGGGTTTATGGCTGTACATGAAAGTACTCTTAGCTGAGCAGTCCAACCTCTGGTTAAGCAGCATCTTCAACTCCTCCAGTTTTCTTTTTAGGCTCTCACTGATTTTATACTCTTAGGTGGAAGAAAAATGCTCCCCCACATTTCCTCTGTCTTGGTGAAATATCTGCACAATTTTAGCATGGAAATCCATCAGTTATGTCGGTTCCTAAGACCATGTTATGATACTTAGGCTCTGCTCACATTGTAGCGTGCATTCTTCCTACCAATTCTCTCTTAATTTTGAAACACAAGGAAGGAAGAAAGCAAAGAACTCAGTTTAAAATTCTTCCCTTTTACAAAGATAGAAGGTATGTTTTCCATACTGAAACAAAAGTGATAAGCAGGAGCAACTAATGAAGTTACCAGTTGAAACCAGATTGATGGTCTGGTCATGTCAGTTAATTGAGGCTGAAGCTCAACATTTCAATAACTTTTCAAATTGGAAATTGTATCTTCTTTAAAAAATTCCAGTAGTGTAAATTGAATTTAACACCTACTGTCTGGAAATTTAACCAGACTTTAATGAGAGTTTGTCTAGATTTTGTTGTAGGATGTTCCACAGATCTCTACGCACCTAAAAATTTGTTTTCAGGGAGAGTATTCTGAAATCCTAAATCCAGGGTAGTTAACTGTTTCTCAGTTGATCTAGGAAAAATAAATTAAGTTGCATCATCTGCTTTGCTGTGAGATGTTACTGGTAAATCTAATCTTAACAAATCCATTACATCACTGGTACTAGTGTGAGTTTTCCATTAAAGGTAGAGGACTACTGTGAATAGTGGAAACAAAATCAAATCAAAAATAGTGGATTCTCTAATGAATATAAATAATCCTTATTTCCATTTGAATTCAAAATGATGTATCCATTATTTTTATTCCAATATTTAGTTATGCATTTCAGTATGACTTACCTAAAGTATCTAAAAGTAGGTAAACTCTAATGATGTCCACCAATATGTGAATTTCTTAAGAACCCAAGTGAGAAATGGAAATAGGAAGCATTTTTCAAACATTACTCAAATATGAAATATCAAACACCAAAACTTTCCAGGTCATTAAATTTATTTTCAGGTGGCAATATATTTGAATAATTTTAAAGCTTCTACCCAAGTTCATTAGCTTTTTTTAAAAGCCTTGGGAGGATAGTTAAACAATTTTATAAAAAATATAAGTCATGATTGTCTTAAATCTTTAGGACCCATGCACTGTTCTTATCTAAGTAATGCTTCCAGAAATATAATTGATTTTGTAGAAAATTAATTTGAACATAACATTGCACAAAGTACTGTATAATAGTAACAGAGAATGGTTAAAGTAGTGTAATTTCAACATTATACAGACTTCATTGATAATGGGAGTTCACTGAATCATAACATCATGAGCAATAAGTAAATGTGAAATAAAAAATAATCACACTGTTTTTCACAGACAGCTCATTTAAAGTTTAGTCATGTTCAATTCAAAGAACCGGAGTGCAAATTTTACTATCTCAATGTTTAAACTTGAAAATGTTTTATCACTGTGACTAATATGATTTAAATCTACTGTACTGAACAACAGGTAATGATGTTCTATCTATTATATCTGTTTCTACAGGGAACTCTAAACTCTTAAAAGAAGTTCATAATAACTCAGTGTTGTTGGGTTTTTAGTTTTTTTCCCCCCTAAGAACAGTAAAGCTTTTGAGAGAATGATTCCAGTGCAAATGAATTACAGGCAAGCAGTTGTCCTCTTGCTGTCGAGGTTCAAAACACACTGTATCTTCATTTTTAACCACAAGACCACTGCTTGTTTTGTTTGGACAACTCAGTAGTTGATGGGAAAGAAAGACCATCTGTAACTGTTAATAAATATCCCTTTACCTGTTCTTCAGCAGTTATCTCCCTCAGTTTTCATATAAAAGGAATGGCTCTGTGTAACAGCAAAATCTTGTGTCCTCCTGGTATCTCCATGACTTAATTTGAGCTCTGCACTCTCAAGTTTCTTTTTGAAACAATTGACAGAAGATGGTTTCTGGGATCATTGCATGGGACAATGATATCATACAATGCTTTTTATACAGGTTGTAATCTAGGTTTTGAAACCGAGGGCTACTTTGATTACTGGCGAAAACCAGTAAGGAGTGATGTCTCTCAAAGGTCCATACTTGGACAATGCTATTAAATATCTTCATCAGTAGCATAGATGGATAGGATTAAATGCACCCTCAGCAAGTCTGTGGATGAGTGGTGCAACTGATTCACTTGAGGGAAGAAATGCCATCCAGAGGAACCTCAACTGGCCAGAGGAGTGGGTCCATGAAAACTTAATGAAGTTCAGCAAAACCAGTGTAAGGTCCTGCACCTGTGTCATGACAATATCCATTACCATTAGGGGCTGGATGGTGAATGGATCAAAAGTAGCCTTGCAAAGAAGGATTTGGAGGTACTGGTGGATGAGAAGTTGTTAATAAGTGAGCAATGTGTACTTGCAGCCCAGAAATCTAACTGCATCCTGGGCTGAATCAAAATAGGTGGCCAACATGTTTGATGGAAGTGATTCTACCCCTTTATTCTGTTCTGGTGAAGCTCCACCTTGAAATGCTGCATCCAGCTCTGAAGTCCGCCACACAAGAAAGACACGGATATGTTAGAGTTGGGTCCAAAGGAAGGCCACAAAGGTGATCACAGGACTGAAGCACCTTACCTGTGAAGACAGACTGAGACCATTGGAGTTGTTCAGCCTGGAGAAGTCTATTATGAGACCTTACTGCAGCCTTTCAATATATAGAAAAGGAGAGATAAGAAATGTGGAGACTTTTATCAGGGCCTGTAGTGACTGGGAGCAAAGGGGAGTGGCTTTAAACTAAAAGAGCATAGATGGAGAGGGGCTGTAAGGAAGAAATTATTTATTGTGAAGGGTGGGGAGACACAGGAACAAGTTGCCCAGAAAAGCTGTGGATGCCCTATCCTCAACTCAAAGCCAGGTGCTCAAGGCCAGGTTGGGTGGTTTTGAGCAACTTGATCCAGTGTGTGGCATCCCTGCTCATAGCAGGGAGGTTGGAACCAGATGGCCTTAAAGGTCCCTTGCAACCAAAACCATTTTATAATTTTATGATATTTCTGTATAATATCATACAGTGCTTGTCTATCCATGTTTATAAAACATGCAAGTGTATTAAGGTAAATGGCTAAGTATATATAGAACAGATTGATTTTAACGCTCATATAGCACTAAAGGTAGCACTGTATGCACCTCAGCAACTTGGAGATAAAGTAGAAAACCAGTAATGATGGAATCACATTCTGTGTGAGTTTTTGTGTTTTGGTTTTTTTTTTTTAAAAACCTTGTTTGTTTGTTTGTTTGTTTGTTTGTTTGTTTTTAAGGTTTTAGATTTATTTGTTTGGGTTTTTTTGTTTTGTTTTGGTTTTTTTTCTTATTTTTAGAGAAATTATATCAGTGAAACCTTTCTGGGTAGTGCCCTTAGCATAACTATTTGCAGCTGATTCCATGATTGTGTGCCATTGCCATAGTTTGAGATTGTTTATCAAACAGCACATGAGAAGAATTAAGGTTTTTGGTTCTTTCAGATAGATGTGGGTTTTTAAAAATAGGCTTTTAGTACAGTTTTAGGAAAAAAAAAACTTCCAGCACCACTCCAGAGGGCCTGAATATCCCATGCATTCTATGTCATATCTGCTAAAATACTGAATTATTTCCATTCTGTGCTAAATGCGAGTAATCCACCACAATTATGCTAATCACTGCCCTGAAAACAAATTGATACAGCTGTTGAGTGACTAGGGAAGATGATGGCATATTTCTTTCTTCTTTGAAAGAAAAAAATAAAATGTTTTTACCAGCAGGAAGCCAAACTGCTTGTAGAAATTACTTAGAATTGAAAATCATTATTTGATTCTGAAGGTAAATATGTTTGTTTGTATATATGAATATAAAATACATTTAGCTTTAATTGCATGCCAATTTAGACCCAGATAGCTGGTATTGTACAGAATTTTTTAGAGTGTTATTTTGCTTTTATTTTCTATTGATGTTGTGGAAAATATATATACGTATATATCATAGTGTTTTCTATTGGATCTTAAGTATGGAAGCTGAAATTATCTAAACCACTCTTTCTAAACCAGGTTCATTATCAACACCCTCCACAAATTTCCTTTCATATATACTGCTTTGCATTCAAGTTTTCTTTTCCAAGAAAAAAGCCAAAGAAAGGGAACACAACACAGATATGGTAATATTGTTATCCACAACTTAGAAAAACTTCAGAATATCTGAGTGTAGGTGAAACTACTTGGGTTAAGTAAAATCAGATTCTGTCACCTTTCATTATAGGTTCTATTTCTTATGAAGATGTATGAAGTAGTACTCTTCTCTTTTTCACCTGGTTGCAGCTGTATTAATAGCATTTCTGCTCTCACAGCATGAACATGAATTTAAAGCTCACACAACTATTTACAGAACGTTAGAAAAACCAGCCTGAATTTTTATGTTTCAATAGGACTTCGGGAAATCACTGACAAAATTTGGTGCCTAATTATAATCTTAAAAAGCATTTTTTCTTTGTGTAAGAAATCAATAACCTGCAACCAAATATCTGTGAAAATTGTGGTTTGTCTCTTCAGGGTAGAAACAAAGCTCTTTTATCTGGAACTAAATTACACATTTAATTCTAATGTAGTTTGCAGTCAGTGGAGTTAATTATACTGAAAAATTGTGTTGCTTTTATCATTTGAGGCTTTTTGCTTGGCTTTAAAGGTATGTAGGTGATATTTCATATGCTGTATCATACCATTGTGACTGCTGTTACTGCTAGACACATGTCATGAATTTGATTCAAAAAGATGAGATGCAAATGCTTGAAAACTGTGAATAATGAGGTATAGTCTATTCTCACTTAAACAACGTCACCAAAACAAGTTGCAGGTATGCCTCCTTGAGCAGAAGGGTTGGACCAGTTGAACTCCAGACGTCCCTTCCAACTTCAACCAATCTATGAACCTGTGATCTTCATTTAAAAGCAATTAAATTTTTCTTTCCATAGATTTAAAATAACAGTATGACCCTTTCTCTTTCATTATATAGAAGTATCAAAAAGGATGGAAAAAATGCAAACAGTTATGTTACAAGTTTAAATAATGATGCTGAGTCACTTGAGAAGTTAGGTGATGAATAATTAGAGACTTAGCATTTCTGTTGTTAATACAGTTCTGTTGAAAAGAAGAAAGTTAAAAGAAATATACTATATTTGACCAAATGAAACAGAAGTAAATACTTCAAAGACTACGGAAATAGTTTTTATTTCATATTTATTATAAAGTATTAGTGAAATACAACTCATTGAGTGGCATGGTGTGAAGCTACGATACAGAGTTCAAACAATGGCAGAACTAGAATCTGTTTTCGTTAGAAGCCATCAAAACTAAAATGTATAAACAGTGAGGTAATAAGCTACATAAGGGTACAAGAAATTCACATCTGATATATCCAGCATCAAATGTATATTAATTTGAGATCAGAATTCATTAAAGCATATTTATCTGAAAACCAAAGTTTTTAGGATAGTGCAGTCATTAATCAATCGGAGTTTATTAATTAACAAAGCAGGAATTTCAATAGAGGAGCTTGACAAAGAAAATGGATGTATTAGAATTTCACCAATGAAAATTGAAGCTGGGACACAGCAGTCACAGCAATTACACTAACAGGTCATTCTCTTGGCAGCTTAGTAGTCTTTTGGAATATGGATTTTCAGTGCTTTTAAATGTTAGTTTAATATTAGTGCAACTTTCTCCGAGCTTTTTAAAATTTAAATATTACCACAGTATGCTATGAGGATAACTGTAAAAAAAGGAGTTAAAGAGTTATCAAAACTTGTGTTGACCTTTATTTAAAAACAAATTGGAACTCATTTGGCACAGACTTCCTTTTCTGTGAAAAAATATGTCATGGGGAACTTAATTCCTTAGCTGAAGAATTTTTCCCTATAGCTGTTTCTGATTTATTATTTAAAATCTATATGCTGGAAATCATCAGAAAAAAAATTAAATAACTCATTTTTTTTTGTTTGAAACACAAAACATGTCATCAATATTGCCAGAATATGGCAACAACACATACCAGTTTATATTATTGGCAGTGTAGCTCCCATGTCCAGAAATACAACCATCTTTGTGCAAGACTTTAGGAAAGATAATAGTTGCAAATATGCTGAAATTCATGGACAGAGAAATAATCAATCACAACTCCTGAATGGTTATCTTTGATACCTATAGAAAACAGTGTTAAATTCCAAAAAAAAGTGCTCAGCGCCTTGCCAAGGTGATATCTGTATCATCCTTTTGAGGAGCAACAGCTATCTAAATAAAGGCAAAAAGGAGATTTGAATTTCTTGTTCTGAAAATCAATAAGAATACTGCTGGAAAAACATATGTGCACTTTCCCACCATTTAAAAATAATTATATACAGCTGCAAGCAACACTTTTAGATGATGGATCTTTTTCTCTCATGCCAAAGAAGGCATTATGGAAGGACTTATTTTGAAGAATAAAGTATAAGTCAGATCACACAGGAATTACTGACATATCTCCAATATGAGGTAGAATAATCTTCTCCTCTGTCAAAGGGATTTAATTGTCTGCCCTGACCTCCATCTGTTCTGTTAATTGACTGCATTAGTTTGTGGTAGATATTTTTGGTTGGTATTATGTTTTATTAGTGAGATTTCTTGAGATGATATAATAGAAGCACACAGGAAGCTGTAACTCCTGCCATGTGACAAGGTATATTTTTTCCTCAGTCCTGGCCTAAATCAGTTGACTGAGGGCAGGAAAAAATAGATCAGTCCTTCCTAGTCAACCTGGCAGCTGCAAATTGTTTGTTTTGGTTTGGTTTTTTTTGGGGTTTTTTTTTGGTTTTTTTTTTGTTTGTTTGGTTGGTTGGTTGGTTGTGGGTTTTTTTTGTTTTTTTGTTTTTTTTTTTCAATATCATCCCATATGGGTAAGATACAAGAAATAAAAGAGAAGGAAAACCCCACCCAAAACCAAATAAGTTTAAAAAAAAACCCAGAAACCCAAAATAAATGAAATAATAATAAAAAACCCAATAAAAAACCCCAAAATAAATGAAATGATTTCCTTCTACACTTAAAAACAAATTTTATATTGATTGATTCGATGGGCATATTACTTTTCCTTTATACAAAAGGAAGCTAAAAACAAATGACCAGGAAGAAGAAAGGAGTCACAGGAAAGAATTATGAATTGGAGAATAGAGCATGCTAGTGTTCTAGCATGTTCTTTTCTCCAAAAGAGGAAAGAGAAAGAGTTGAGAATTAGAAGAGAACTGAGAGGGCTATGTGCAAAAGAGGAAAAGTATGGAACGTACCTTTATAAGAGGACATTTTCAAGCAGGGAAGAACAAGAGCAAGATGGGTTTTCAAAAAGTACCATGGCATAATGTTTTGTAATGGAATCATATTGTTAAAAAATATTTCTCATATTTTAAAATGCCCATGTAGTTTTGCATGCTTGGGAAACCAGGTAGAGTGTGCTAAATATGATAGTAATAATAAAAATAATAATATTGTATGGGTCTTGTTAGAAAGTCATTTGTAAATGTTACTCATTGCAACCAAAAAAATAATGAGAAACATGTTTTTTAAAAAGAAATAATCCAAATATTTCTAACATAATACTAGTTTTCCACAAGCCTATCATTTCTATGTTGGTAAAGGCTAGTATTAGGTGAAGATGGCAAAACTGGATAAACTCATTCTCAGAAACATGATTTTACACCAGGGAAGATTCATTGCAACAGTTCTTAAAATAACTTGAAGGTGGCTGTAACAATAGGTGGGAATAACAATGTTAATGGCAAAAATAATAAAACAACATCAGAAAATAAAATTAATTGAATGGTAGGTGAGAAAATATCTGCATTTTAGTCTTAACTTTTTATACAGAATTTCCTATCAATGAATGCTACATTATCTTTGATAAACCCTCAGCACAATTAATGATAGAACAAGACAAAAACTTGTTAAGAAACTCATAGCAGAACAAGCTCTTCCTGATTTTAGTCATGAGGACTTTGTTCATGTATGAAACAAACAGGAAAGTTACGAGGCTCTTAACTCTCTGGTTATAAATATAATTCTGTGTATATTGGTAAGAAGTGAAAGAAAGAATCATCCTGCTACAGCTCAGTTAGGACCGTTAGCTGTTTGATCTAG
This sequence comes from Geospiza fortis, assembly GCF_000277835.1. Taxonomy (NCBI): domain Eukaryota; kingdom Metazoa; phylum Chordata; class Aves; order Passeriformes; family Thraupidae; genus Geospiza; species Geospiza fortis. The sequence continues at coordinate 3,075,845 of NW_005054382.1, forward strand.
GCTAATCTCTTGGGCTTTTTCAACATAATCTTCAGAATGCTTTCATAGTGGTTGACTTCAAGTAATATTTAATGTCAAGTTCCTGTATTACAGTACGAAGAACTGCTGCCTGAAGTGTGTGCTTCTAGTACAGACAGACTATCTGACTTTTTCATATACAGTTTGGGAAACGAACATGAGCTTTAGTAATTGTTTCCAAGGTAGAGAAGGTACCTATTCTTTGTGCTAAGAAAAGATGGAAACATTCCAATAATTGGAGAGAAAGGATGAATGGGAGGAGAAATGGTAACTTCTGTGTTTTTTGTTGGCTTCCATTTCCTACTCAGGTATAGCCCTACACATTACAAAGCAAATATGATATATTACCGTAGATTTCTGAAAACCCTTTGATGCAAGAAAATATAATTAACTACATGTGAGATGGCTTTGAAATTTCCCATGTAGTAGAATGATAAGGATTGTCATGCAGATAATTTTGGGATTTTTTTTCCTAAGAGAAAACATCACATATTGTTCTGAGATTTCTCTTGGAATTGTTAAAAGGCCATGAAAGATGGTTTGATTTTTTATCATTTGGGAGTGTGGGATTTGAAATGGAGGACCTTTTTCACTGAACAGAAAACTACCAGAAAAAGATTTGATATCTTTTCCAAGCTTAGCTTTCCTGCTTTTTTGGCATGTTAATCAGTGGTGAGAAAAGATATCTCTGATTCTGTCCATGAGGTTACATCTTAGTCAATAAAATGGTCCAGGTGCTATTCTCTGCCCCTGAGGCCTCATAACATGGTGAAAATCTTTCTTTCAAAAAAAAAAAAAAAAAAAAAAAAAAAAAAAAAGAGCAAGAGCTATCTGTTGAAGAATACCTCTCCTACTCCCTGTTCATGCTGTGCACTGGCTGGTAGGTATGAATACTGGAATACTGGGGCAGGACAGTGTTGGAGTCCACGCTCTAGCCCTATCTAGTTTCCTGCTTAGACCCTGAATTCCAGTGCTTATTGCATTGGCCTGAAAACAGCTCAAGATATGACTTTTGTATGATAATATTCTGCTTAGCTTTTAGAAGTCCATAGTATGTGATATAATTCACAGCTCCCAGTACTTATGTCAGCTAAAAAGTTAAGAATTTCATCCTTCATTATTGAATTCAGTGTAGATGGGACAGTAAGCAGAGTATGTGCCACAGTCTCTCTTCTAGGCAAGCTTTTAAACTGTGTTTGTAGGGAAGAGGGGAAGGCAGCAGGCAGCACAGGAATGGTTTCATTAATGTTGTTTAAAATCATAGAATAATATAATATTTTTCGTTGGAAAAGATTTCTAAGATTCAGCATTGCCACACTGACCACTAAACCGTGTCCCTAAGTGCCACATCCACATGCCTTTCAAATGTCTCCAGGGATGGTGATTTCATCACTTCTGTGGGCAGCCTGTTCCAGTGCTTAGCAATCCTCTTGGTGCAAAAAAAATTCCTAATATTTAATCTAAATTTCCCCCACTCCAACTTGAGGCTATTTCCACTTGTTTTATTCCTTGTTATTTGGAAGAAGAGACTGCCCTCTACCTTGCTAGAGCATCCTTTCAGGTATTTGTAGAGAACAAAAAGGACCACCCCTAAGCTGCCTTTTCTCCAGGCAAAATGACCCCAGGTCCCTCAGCCGCTCCTCCTATGACTTGTGTTCCACCGCCCTCAGTCATTGATCTAGCAACATTGATCTAGTGAGGGATTCTGGTGATCCCATTTTTCTCAATATTTTGTGGAGACTTATTTTACTGAGACATGTTCTCTCACTTCTTAAGTATAAGGGGCTCAAGACAACATTTAGCAGGTGAAAGCCCACTAAGTTAGGAGGAGAGCCATGCAGGAAGAGAAGCTGGAGGACATTCCTCCTTGTGCTGGTGAAGTTGTCCACTTTCAAACAAATAAAGAAAACCAAAGGGAAAGATTTACTTGATAAATCAATTTGAGGATGTAAAAGCCTAGTAAAGATATTTTCCACTCACAATTTTTATTTTATGAAATAATTATGTAACAAATTACATAAGGCTTGCTTGAAATTGAGAATACCTGTCCAGGAAAATTTTTATTTTATGGGAATCCAATGTTAGAGTTTTCTCATAGTCAAAGGGTAAGAAACTCAAAGTGAAGTCTTTTGGTTCAGTGAGAATGCTTCACAGAGTCCTCATAGCTATCCCAGCCTTATTTGAAAGCTAATGTTTGTAACTTGGAAGAGAGAACAATGGGTTTAGATTTCTTCAGGTTAATGAGCGTAGCCACTCAACTTCCCCATTTCCAGAATGAATGTATAATTGCGACATTATCATATGAATGAAGCCTGTATCACCACCTGGTAACTGAACCAGGTAATGCAATGAAAATGTCCTGCCTGTGTCTCCTGTGTAATTAAGTCCTAAGAATTTGTATAATAAAGCAGCAACTTTTTTTGGCCATATAATATATTAATGGTGTGCATGTGTGCATGTGTCTGTGTGCATGTGCGTATATTTACATGTGTTCATATGCCCAGCTGGTTTAAATTGCTTTTCCCACCCTGTTTCTGGTTATTGTAACATTTTTAATGTATCCTCTTCTGAGACTAGAGTGCCTAAAGGGAGATATCAAATTCTAATCATTAAATAGCCTCAAGAGATCAAATTGCATATCAATCAGTCCCTTAGACAATTTCTCAGTTGGTTCAGATAAGAGTTGTAGTTTCTTTCATCCCGGACAAAAGCATGCACTTCAGTTCAATGGAGAAGACAAGAAAGGACTGAGACCTGTGAGTTTCTTTGTATAATATTTAGACAAACCTGTTAGATTATATTAAGAATTTTTCTTTTCAGTCATTTGATCTTTCTTGCAGAAGAGGAGTTAAGACTCATTCCATGTTACAAATGCTTTTTTTGAGATCTTGAAGTGGTAGTGAGTAATGAACTTTGATGTTTTTGAGGGTTTATTCAATTTATTAAGGCCTACTCTGTAAGCCTCATGTATCAAATACTGATTTTTGTGTGCATGTATTATTTTTTTTCATATCCATAGATCAGTGGTTTGCTCCAGGCATAAGAGATTTTACAGGAACTTTTGCCTTAAAGAAACTCAGGACTGAACATTCTGTTTCAGATCATAATATTTTTATTTTTTGTAGTAAGACATCTGAATTTAAGCAAAGAGAGGTGCATAAAAGAGGCAAAGAGAGACCCAGAGTGTGTTGCATTTCTTGTACAAGGTTATATCAGAAGTAAAAGCTGGAAATTATGCCATCGATTGTGCCAGACTGTACTGATGCTATTTTTTGTACATTTTTCTAGAATATGTACTAAAAATGTAGCATTTTCTTTAGATTTCACAGCTGCAATTAGACCACAATTGAATAGCTACTGTCATGGGAAACTTAAATTCAGATCACATTTTGAGCTGAACGGAACCCACCTGTAATTTTGGGATTATTACTTGTTTCAGGCTTATGTTTGTAAGGAGTTTATGTTTTTCCCTTCTAATGTTGAAACCTTATGTTTATTTGCAATCATCATCAATTTATCCTAAGAAGCAGCAAGTATCATGAAAATTGTCTAACCACTGAAATTCTTCTATACTTACATGTAGTAGCAGTTGAAACTACTGTTCAAAAGATCAGTGAGATAAGTGCAACTGTCTTAACTGAACATTCCTAGTTAGTCTTGGGTCCTTCTGGCCATACAGTTTTATTATCATTTTAAATACAGAAAAAAATAATTTTAATAAATAATAATTGCTGTGATTGTTCAGCAATCACCTCTTATAATTAGATCAAAACAGCTGTTTTTGTTTTTTGAGAATGCTGAGGTTTGTTTTTTCTTTTTTTTTTTTTTTTTTTGCTTGGAAAGAAGTGATGATCATGTGTTTTCCTCTTGCCTGCTTTTCAAATTGTTTTTATTACTGGGAGAATTGCTGTTTTCTAAAACAGTGTAGGGACCACACAGCTTTTTCCTATAATCCCATTGTTCTTTTTGATAGTATATGAGATTTAGATATTCTGAATAATAGTGGTAGCTCCAGGTAAGAAACAATGATATGAAAGAAATATGTGCCCATTTTCTGAAAAGTAAATGGTGATTGTAGTTTCTAACCTGAGGGATCTACTGACACTGTCCAAGCCTATCTGAGCCGATTTCTCTCACTTGGAGAAATTCATGGAAGGGTAAATGCAACATGTTTTTTAAAAACTCAAACATGTTTGTATGTAATTTGTATTGCTCTTCAGATTTTATTTCCATATAATTTTTTTTTTTAAATCTACCTTTGTCTTCTGTGACTTTTAAGCATACAACTAAGACCAATGTCAAGGTCAATCGTGATGTTTGTGTAGCTGGCATTTATTTTCACTTTAATCAAGGGTACATCATAATTCTTAAATTTGTATCACTTTCTTTTCAGTTTAAACTTTAAATCTTAAAGAAATTTTTGACTGTGAATTCATAAGTTATAATTCCCAACTAAATAATTCTGCGATTCTGTGAGACATTATTCAGATACTCATCCCTCGATTATAATGCTAAGTTAGTCTCATGACCCATAGGGCATCATGTTTGTTTTAAGTTCTCCTCAGGCTGAACAAAGACACAGGACCATGTGTCAGGGAACTCTTCTGCTTTATTGTACAGTTGTGTTCTTGACTGTGGAAACCAGTTAAAGGAAAGAGGATGAAAGAGAGGAGAAAGTGAGAGGGAGTGCAGTCTGTATGCCTGTAATGTAAATTAGGCTTTTTTCCATGTTTTTTCACACCCGCACAGCCTGCCCTTCCCCAGGAAGGGAGTTGGGGTGACAGGGATTGGGCACAAGTCTCAAGGCAGAGCAGGGAGTTGTCTCAGACAGCACTGCCCCACCCCTCCTCTGGTCACCTTTCCTGTAGCAATGCTCAGAATGTTTGAGATAAAACACGCTTAGATTGGGTCCTCTACAATTACGATTATCAGATGTCTAGATTTTGGGTTTTTTTATTTTGTTTTTTTTTTTTGAGGGTGTTTTGTGTGTTTGTGTGTATTTTTAAGAATCATTTAATAATAAATATCTTATTTGAGTTGGGAAAATGCTTACAAAAATACAACAAAATAAATATATACATGCTATAGATAAAAGAATTTCTTGTAAAACTTTGCTTCATGTTAATTTGAAGCCAGACATCACTGTAGTTACATTTCTGAGATTCAAAAATATTTTGTGATTGGCCAGTTTTTGTAAATAAACTTTCTACCAATTTTTTAAGTAATCCAGTCTAGAAGGTGGACATTATTTAATGATTGGTGTTCCTCTGTGTTGTTCACTATTATTTTGTCTGATAGTTCTGAATGACTTTATGTAGGATAAGGAAAAATGAAGCTTAACTCATTTCAGCGTATCAAGAAAGTTCTAGAAGCTCAGAAAAAAATCCCTAAAGAAGTTATAACTGTTTAGGGTTGTTCATTTAATTTGAAAGATAGTAGATAAACCCAGTATGCATTTACTGAGATTTGGAAAAACTGTTCTTTTGTTATTGAATGAACATTTAAATACTGTGACTATTCAGAGGGTGTAGTGCTGGTTATGAGGTCAAGGGGTATTTAAACCTGCTTTGGGAAGAGCTTTTACAGAAAACAACAGTGTGATTAGTTTTCTACAAATATTTCAAAATATATGGACATATTGCTAAAAATTAATAAAAAATTAGGCATGTTCAAAAATTTCTATGCCTTGGATAGTTCTTATTTACAGTATCATACAACAACATTACTTTATTATAGAGATTTCTATATGTTACAATATGATAATATTGTAATTGCTTTTGTTTAAAAACAATCAACCAAACACACACACAGACATAAGACAAAGCAACAAAGAAAACCCAAAAAGAAAGCCATACATATCCGCTTAATAACTTTCAAAATTACTTATTTCAAGGGGACAAAGGGAATAGAAAGAAGAAAAAACAGTTCATGTTCTTGGTAAATGAAATATTTTTTGTATCTCCATATTCTGTAAAATACATTAAATACTTAGCAAAATGTCAATATGAGGAGAATCTGAAATTTTATGGATTACATAATTTGTCAGTTTTTTTCTACTGACTAGCTGGTTGCTCTTACATTTCAGCTAATCAAGATCACTGAATGCTTTCAGAATGTCTGTCTAATGAAAGGGATGTGAGTCTTTAACCCTGACTCTCTATTGAGGTCAGACCTGTGTACATGTCCAAAACCCCCTTGGGAATATGAGAAGAAGGGAGGGCCAGAGAATAACAGTGATCAGTGAATGAAAGCTGAGATGTACTGTTCTACATTAGTTGTATTAGATAAAGCCTGGGAAACCCTAGGATATCTGCAGAGTCGTCAGTTTCCTGTATTGATATAATTTATATTTCTGCTGAGTTTTCTTGTAACTGGTCATGACCTGAACAAGAGGATCAAAAAACAAAACCTGAAGTCATTTTAGTTTTCTATTCTACACTGGAGCAAAGATGACTTCTAAGCCATGTCTTCTATTTCCCTACCAGTTACAGAATAAGCGTAGAGCTACTGAAAATCTTCTCAGGTTGAAAAAGTGGTGACTGCAGTTCCTGGAAACCATCAGTTTAGCCCTGAAGCCCCGATTCATAGACTATTTAAGCATCTCTAAGAATGTCTTGGGGCACAGATTTATAAACAAGAACAAGTTGTATTTCCAGACACACATCCATGTTAACTTCAATCTGCATTTTCTTCAAAGGACATAAATGTCTCATTAGCCTCAAATTACACTCCTCTGCCAATAACAAAATGATTGTATGTGATCGTATCAAATTTCAGATCTTCCTTGACTTCTCTGTGTGGTGTGCTGCCAGAAGTTGTTATTTTGAACTGAAAATTCTGATTTGTATTGATTATTTTTGATTGTTTGAATGAGTGATACTTCCAACTAAGAATTTTTTTGCAAGCAGTTTGTATGCATTTTTCTAATATTTGAAGCAGTAAATAAAAATATGGAAAAAGTACAACAATATTAGTGATAATAAATATAGATGTGACAAGTACGTCTTCCTGTAGACTCAATATGTAAAGGCATATTAAATAGCTGACTGTATACATATAATTGAACATCAAACTAGTTTTGATATATCTGAAAACCTTTCTAGAATGTTTACAGTTTTCTATTTTAAAATTAATCCCTAACTGAAATCTGTGACTCTCTATTTACATCTTTCAACATTTTCAATGATGTATCTAACATCATATTAAAGTCATCACAGTTCACAAATTAATAGGCAGCGTACCTTCTTCCTTACTTCTCAATATTATTACTGAAAATTATTTTCTGTGTCTTCTTGTATGAGCGTGTATACATTTCACATGTGAAACCAACCTTAGGAAAACGGCCATTCCTCTAGCAATGTTGATAAACTGGAATGTGTGATATTTTCTGCCTAATTGTGATATTTTCTGCCTAATTTTCTTGTCTGAACAAGATATTTTTGCTTTCCTTGCCTCAGTTTGAGTTCTTTGCTTCAGTATAATAGCAAAACCAGTTATCCTCAGGATGCACAGCTCCCAGAGCTGGAAGCTGGGGAAATATGGAGAGTATGAGTGAAGCCCCCTTAATCCAGGAGGAAATGGTTAGTGACCTGCTACTTATAGCAAATTAGACACACACACACACAAGTCTATGGACTCAGATGGGATACACCTGAGGAAGCTGGTGAAGGAGCTTTAAACTGCTTTAAACCACTTACCAGCAGTCCTGCTTAACTGGAGAAGTCATGTTGGTGGAAAATTAGCAAATGTAATGCTCATCCACAAGAAGGGTCAGAAGGATGACCCAGGGAAATACAGGCGTGTCAGCCTGTCCTCGATGCTGGGGAAGGTCATGGAACAGATCATCCTGAGTGCCATCACATGTTGTGTGCAGGACAGCCAGAGAATCAGGCCCAGATGATACTCACAAATGGGTTTACGAAAGGCAGATCTGGTTTGACAACTTGATCTCTTTCTGTCATAAAGTAACTTGGCTGGTGGATAAGGGAAAGGCTGTGGATTTTGTTTATCCAGACTTCAGTAAAGCACTGGATACTGTCTCCCACAGCATTCTCCTGGGGAAACTGGCTGTTCATGGCTTGTATGGGTGCAGTCTTCACTGGGTGAAAAACTAGTAGGATAGTCAGGCCCAGAGAGTGGTGCTGAATGGAGTTAAATCCAGTTGGCAGCTGGTCAGCAGTGGTGCTCCCTAGGGCTCAGTATTGGGGCCAGTTTAATGTCTCTATTGATGATTTGGAGGAAGGGATTGCATGCATCCTCAGTAAATTCACAGATGATACTAAATTGGATGGGAGTATTGATCTGCTGGAGTGTAGGAAGGCTCTGCCAAAGGAACTCAACAGGCTGGATGACTGAGACCAGTTTTTTGAGGATTGATAAGGCCAAGGGTCAGGTCCTGCAGTTGGGTTGCAATGGTCCAGGCTTGGGAAAAAGTGTCTTGAGAGCTGTTCGGCTGAAGGGGACTTGGGGGAGCTGTTGGAGAGCTGGCTGGATGTGAGCCAGCATGTATCCAGGTGGCCAAGAAAGCCATACTGTTCAGTACATCACATTTTTTACAATTGCATATTCTCTCTGCTGTGTCAGCTGAGGATTTCCTTCATGTTGTCATTTTTGGTTCTCTCCCTGCTGGTAATGTGTTCACTCTTGTTTATTTGTCATTCCCATTTCATTTTCTTGTTTTGTTTCCTCTTTTTTTGCTTGCTGTTTGCCCAGAAAATTTTTTTCTTTATCCGTCTTTCATCATCTGGATCACTGTGTTTCCTTCCACCTTGTCAATTTTCTTAGTGCTGTTTTCCACATTTCTTAGAATGTCATTACAAACTTCTGCAGTTGGGTGTCAAGGGAATAAGATCTGTTGCTCCTCCCTAAGCACAGATATAACTGGAAAATCTGATTTGTGCTGCATGATCAGTAAAGTGTGCCAAAATCAGGATGGGACAGAGCAAGAAGAATGCTACTCAAAATCAACCACCTGCTGCTGATTTCCATTGTTAAAGATGGTAGCAAAAATCAGAAGGGAAAGTGATGCTTGTGGAGGAATTTTGAGAGACCCATTGCTGGCTGACCACTGTGAGTGCCAGGGAGCAGCTGAAGTGGGGCTGTCCATGGCAGAGGATGACCCAGGAGCTGTGGGCACTGCGCAGCTGGCAGGGCAGGACTCTGAACTTCTAAGACTCCCACTGAGGGTGTGCTGAGGACAGGGACAGGACTCTGCCACCACCCAATAATTGTAAGGCCAGGCAGGGTGAGGAGTCAGGTCCAAGGTCTACCTGGGGACCCAGTGAAGCCAAGATCCAGGCTGGGTGTGGGGTTGGGCATAGGGCTTCCTGCAGCATAACTCAGGGACTGACAGCCCTGGTGGTGCCCCTGGAGACATGAAAATTAGAGCTGTTAATGATTTGTCCTTCTGAAATGGTGCTCAAATTGCAAGTCCTAGAGAAAATGTCAGTCGAAATTTTGGTCCCTCACACATAATATATATCTGGTATTTTTCTGGCCTCTGGTGTTCTAATGTTTCAACAGTTTTGTGGTAACAGTGCTAAAATGAAATTCCAGGAGTTTTGAGATAATAAAATGTCATTCAAATTATTTTCAATATCTGTGTCCTGACTGAAAACAGGACCTGCTTGTCCCCTTAAATATAATTTTGATATATACATGTGTGTTCATCCTACCAAATATAAGGTATCAATGTCAGTTTCTTATAACAAGGAATTTTTTGCTTGTGGAATTTTTTTACCTGTAGAATTGTTGTCTGTGCTTCTGAGTTGAGTAATGGGTAAAAAGGAAGTTCCTAATTTATTTGGGCAGGTAGAATGTTGATGTGTGTTTATTTGTACACTTTTAATGGTTAGCATATACATGCAGGTGACTTGCATTTCAGTAAACATTTTCAGAATTATTGTATGAATTGCCTTCTATTTAAAAATAAAAGTAAGAGAATGCAAGCAGGTAATGTTACATAATTGTAACACTATGTAGGCCAAAAGCTGACTTGAGAGATTGTAGCATGCTTTTTTTTTTTCTTTTAACTTTCCATTGTTCTGTCAGATATAGCAAAAAAAAAGAAAATAATAAATTTGTATCTCATTTTGACTGTTCTCACACTTGATTTGAACTAATCATTTATTGCATTCATTAGAATTTCTGAATTAGATGGAGGTAAATTAGGTTGTCATACAGAAAAGAAGTCATGTCTGTGAAAAATATTCTCTAGTTGTCAACTCATAGCAAAAAGAGATTATCCAATACAGGAAACAAAAGTAATGAATGGTTCCTGTGGGAGTGCAAAGAGGCTTAAAAAGAAGATTCTGTTTATTTAGGGCAGAAAATATCCTCAAGCTAGCACTTGAATGTGACACTCTTCCTGAAATCAGAAGTGTTTGATCTGTGGTTTGGTTTGGAAGCATATAGAGAAGCAGAAAAATTTGTTTTGTGGAATAATCTTATGGCTTCAAGTTTAGCTGTCTTAACTTACATATCTTTGGAAACACATAGCTGACAGTGATATCTAAATTTCAAAAAACATTTGTGGGCCTTGGCATGGAAGCAGTGTGTGGATATAACTTTTTTAGCTTTTTTTAATTTTATTTATTTTTTTGTTTAAGGTTTATGCCAACATAAATTTGTCTGTTGATTTGAATTGTTTGTTTTTTCTTGGCCGCAGGCTGACTGAGTGGGCTGGACTTCACTGAAAGGAGCCATTTCACTGGGGCAGTGGAATAACTGTGGATCTCTCACCACTCTACTTGTTGGGAAGTGCTGTGTGTTGCCAGGGTTAATTCAACACTGAAGTCTGGGATGGGCCTTAGGGGCAAACACTCCCTTGTTTCTTCTGACACTGGGATTTGTCTACAGCCAGTCAGCTGAGGCACCTACCACACATCAGCTTTTGTTTTTTTGTTGCCTGAACAAAGATTTTCCCTCACTTCATCTCCTGTTGACTACTTTTTTATTAGTTTTCATTTTCCTTGACTGAATAATTTCTCCTGGCTGTGGAAAAAAGAGCCCTGCTGATGTTGGTTTAAATAATGTCGAAACCAATGGGACTCCTATGGCTGCCTTTGATCTTCACACCAGTGTGTGTCATGTTGAATTCTAACTTCCTCCTGTGGATAACTGCACTGGCTATAAGATTTACTCTCATTGATGGCCAAGCACAATACCCAGTTGTTACTACGAATTATGGCAAAATACGTGGTTTAAGAACACCTTTGCCTAATGAGATCCTTGGTCCAGTGGAGCAGTACTTGGGTGTTCCTTATGCTTCTCCTCCGACTGGAGAAAGGCGGTTTCAGCCCCCGGAGCCACCGTCATCCTGGACGGGTGTCCGCAACGCCACGCAGTTTGCCGCTGTCTGCCCGCAGTACCTGGATGAGAGGTCACTGCTCAACGATATGCTGCCAGTCTGGTTTACAGCCAATCTGGATACTGTGGTGACATATGTTCAAGATCAAAATGAAGACTGTCTGTATTTGAATATCTATGTGCCCACAGAGGATGGTAAGTACCCTGAGAACCACACTGCGGTGTGCTCACCGGTTCAACATATGAAGAGTGTCCAGGTCTTCAAAGCATCTTACTGAGTTTCATCCATGCTTTATCTATGGAAATGGATAATGCCTCTGAATATGCATTATTAGTAATACTTTGTAGATTGAATATGCTTGCACAGATTCTCTTACTTTTCAGTGCAACACCAACCTGCAGTTTGATTGCGAGTAGTGGCCAGGGTATGTCAGCCAGCCTTAAGCTAACATCTAAAAGACAGCTGAAAATCATTCACAAGAGAGGAAAGGGGCAATAAGCAATAACATGAAGTAATATAGTCATTTTCCATGCACGAATGGTACAAATTACATACTAGTTTTTAAAGGAGAATTTACCTAATTTTTTCTGTATTTTATTACAAAATTTCTGGGTATGCTGTTAACTCTGCTTGATTTTAATAGATAATAGAAAATTGTTATAGTAATTCCATCAGCAGGAGCTTTTTTAGGATTTGTGAAACTTTTCAGTCCAGCTTATTTTTCTTCATTCACTAAATTTAAAATGAAGTCAAGGTGATTTATTATGCAGATTTGAAGAGGTGGCTTTAAACTTTCATCTGTTTTGTGCAATACTTTCTCAAGAGAGTTACTTTAAGCCCCTTTCTATAGACAAAAAGGATGAACACAATTGGTAATACAGAACTCTTTGAACATTCACATGATCTCAATCTTAAAAATTGTAGTTGTATGGCATGATTAATGTATCTTTGGTCGTTTTGAATAGTATTGCTTCCTACAGACAAGAAAACCTGTTTTCATCAGGCCCCAAACAAGATAAGTCTATTATTTCACAAGGAAATAAAAATAGTACTAGCGCTTGTATTTAATATTCCACTAAAAGCTAGTTCTTTCTGCCAATTAGAATGCAGTTACGGATGTATAACATGAGAGATTTCTCCCAGATATGCAAATCCCTTCACTTTTGCTGAGGGTTTGATTTACACAACCAAGGCATTGTTATTTCTCAGTAACCATCTCTAAATATGCAAATTTTCTACTTTGATTGTTATAATCCTTCTGCCTTGATTGGCTTCTTTGCTCAGAATTTCCAAGCTGTTTGCCAGCAATAAACATACCACCTTCTTTTCCTGTTCTCATCAGCTGAAGCAAAAACTTGAAAGCTAAAGTAAAGGGGTAAGGTTTGGGAATACTGGGGGCTTTGAAAACATAAATACTACCAAGGTGCTTAAAGGAAAAGTGCTGGGAAAGGAAAGCTGTGTCTATGGGGGCTCTGTATGCATGAGTGTGTGTGCATGTGTGTGTGTGTACCCCTGTGTGTAGACAAAGGAGCAGGTCTTTACAACTCAGTTCTTTCCTTCTTCCAGTCTCATTGGACTCCTTCTTACTCCTTGGATAATGACATAGATAATTTTTTTCCAAATTTGTTTATGCTCTGGATTTTAGCCTTCATCTTTTAATTAGTCACTGGGGAAGCTTGCCCTGAGAAAGCATTCTGGGTTTAGAATTTTTTATTTGTTCTCACTGAAGGAACATCAGCTCTGCTAACTCAGTCTTATTTTAGAATCCAGTTTTAATAAATAATACATTCATCCAATCTAATAATAGGAAGTTTCATTTATTAATTAGGGGATACAGGAAATTAGACATGAGAAAATATATGTGAACATCTAGGAAAGTTTTCATTATCAAATGAAAAGTAGTAAAATACTGTGGGCTGAATGACTAGCAAGCTATAACACTAGTCTTGCCATAAGAGCTAATGACATTTGCTGTTAGATTTAAAGTAGAAAGGACTGAGAAACATAATTTCACATTCTGTAGACCTTTTTGTCCACTTATTTTTGCAAAAAGCCTGGTTTGCTCTTCCTGGTTTTAGATTTTCTTTAAATAGCATGTAAATGGTATAGAGTTGCTTTTATATCTCCTGTTGAAAATGCATACACATGCATAAAAAAATGTAGCTGAATAATGAGATGACAAGGTTTGTGTTAGTGATGAGCTGAAGGTAAGGTTGCTCCTCTGCAATATGAATAACATTTTTAAAATATTCCATTGGGAAACAAGAACATTAAAAATGAATAAATTAAGTACACAGTGTTTTAATTGTATGCTGTTTATCTTATCACTAATTAATAAATCTCAGAGGCTTTTTGGTGAGGAATTTATGTTAACTTCTGACCATAAAGATTCTTAATGGGAACTGACCTACAAATCAGATGCTCTAAGTTAGTGTGTCTCCAAATCACTCTAAACAGTCTTAAATAGTAGTGCATACAATCTGATTAAAGATGTTATGCTTCATTATATGAGTCCTAGTTGGCAAAAATAATCTACGTTGTTATGGAAACAGACCATGAAATTAGTTTTTGAAGCAAGATTTCAGAGTGACTTTGAATTAAATTCACATTTTCAATTCTTTCTTCAGTATAGATTGATTTAAAAGAGCTTTGAAACTGTTTTCTAGAAGAAAAGGTGGCTGGAGTCATCCAAACCTAATAAATGCTCTGATTATGAAACGTACTCTGAATAATTTTTTTTTCTTTTTTTTTTTTTTTTTTGTGCTTTGGAGAAAAGAATAGAACAACAGCTAATGAATTAACTGCAGTCATTTGCAATGCTTACTTCAAAGCAATTCTGGTGAATAACTAAACAAAAGCTCAGGTTTGGACATTTTTCATTGTTTTGTTTTGTTGCAGTTCTTTTTCAGTATATAGCATTACCTGTTTCTTATTATTTTTTTGGTTTGGTGAAAGAGAACCAAATTTTGGCCTTGTACTTTCAATAAAGGATTGACTAATAAATTCACTAATAAATGACTAATAAATATATCCTTCCATCTGATTTCAGAATTGCTTCACTAGAATCCTTCCACGACAAACTAATGGGAATAGGAGAAGAATAGAGTCACTTTAACTAGACAGATAAGTTTAGTTAGTTATATTAAAAGAGTTTGAAATGTTACTGCTATTGTCTGAAGAAGTACCAGGAAATTAAATAACATATAAATCTATAGTTCCTTAAAATAGTTTGAGCTTCTAAGTTAAGAAATTAAAATAATGTGTTACATAGTCTGTGTCTGTATTAATCCTAGCCTTTCTTTAGACTCAGAAGATGCTGGATTTCAAATGTCAGATAGCAGGAGAATCCCATCAGAATTTCCTATGTTAACATGTCCTTACAAAGCAAAAGCTATTTTTCTTTTTATGGGCTATCTTTTTTCATTTTAGGTGAAAATATTATTTATCATAGAAGTCAATATACATACTTAGAAGAATAATACTGCAATTCTGTCTTGTAGATTTTTATTCTTTTGCTGTTTTTCACTAGACAAATGTTTTTTGGTGTCCCTTTCCTTATAGCAATACTTCTATTTCAGAGTGTCTAAGGTAACTGGTGATTTTCACTGTTTGTTTTCTTTTGCCTTTGGAAGGGAAAAAAAGTTGAAACCACTGTGATCCATTGAGATTTTTTATTTTTTGTTCATAAGTATAAATAATATTACAGTTATTTTAAAGATGCACACGCAAGCAATAATAATAAAATCTAAGAAGATTATTTTATTTTATATGTCAAACCTATAGTAATAATAAATTACTCAGAACTGAAGCAAATAAAATACTTATAGTGAAACTATCATTTTATCATTTTGCTTTCTAAACATTTGGCCTGATCTGCAGTATTATTTTTGTGGGTGTATGTTTTCTAGGCTGCTTTTTCAGTTACTATGAACTGTAATTTTCCACAAGAATACTTGAATGTCAGTTTTGAGGAGGTCATCTAGGGAGATGATATTGAGGACAGTGTGTTTATTATAACTTCAGTCTGAATATGGGTTTATCTACAGTGGAAATGCTAGATTGAAGAGGACACAGGCTGTTAATCGGCTGTGCTTAATCCCTGGCCTTTATCATTTGAATCTGTGGATTCTGAAGGAGATTGCTAACTCCTATCATAATCGGGGTAAAAGAGTGTAACAAGAAACAAAAAACCAGAAAAGACCCTTAATTTGTATTTCTTTTGTTATAAGCTTCAAAATTTTATTAATAACAAAGCAAGATTTAAAAGAAAAATCAATACAGCAAAGCAAAAAAGAACAAAACCCAACAAGAACAAATAATTTTATGTCTGTCTAAAACCTGCTATGTTCAGATCAAAAAAGAAAATAGTAAGGGTTACTTTTTTGTTGTCTTTGCTTGATCAATAGGAAGCATATATACTTTTTACTTATTTTGGCATATGGATAGAGTGTACATTTTGCACAGGGGTGGAACTTTTTATCCACTCTGTATCTGTTGCAGATTAACTAATGAAGTGTTTAGCATTTTCTTGTTTCTTGCTTGTGAGCTCTTGTAGGATTTACTTCAGAATAGATACAGCTGAAGTGACAACAAAAGGTGGGAGACTATGACACTTATTAAGGCTGAATGGGTAGGTGATAATTTTTCTTTAGGTTATTGGAACTGAGGTTTGCCCAGGATTTAACTGTGGAATTCCAGGAAGAAAAAAGTCTTGTGCAAAAGCAAAGACATCAACTGTGCTCCTTCTCTGGAAGAGATTGACTAAATATACCTGCAGCTCTTGACTCTGTGTCTGTTTGACTGAGAAATAACAAAATGAAAAATTTGAGCAAAGCTGATTGAGAAGATGAGCCTCAGACTATCTCTTTTGCATATTATGAAATAAATAATGACTGCTTAATATATAATTGAGTGCTTACAGTTTTCTTCTTGCAATTGCTGTTGAGTGCAATGTCTTTAACGTGGAAAAAGCGTTTTTATCAAAATTATCCTAATAAACTTAATTGATAAAAATTGGGGTTTTTTTTCTTTTTACTTTGAGGCAAAGAAAAAGATAGTGTAAAGATTAGTCTTTCACTTCATTTTGATGGCATAGAATAAAAAAGTAAGCTAATCAAATGGCCTCTTTGTTACCATGAGAAATAAGGGATCAAATGTAAAAATAGGGTCATACATAAAAATAGTGTCACAAGTGAGCAAGATAGTTGCAATATGTTCAACATAATTTTTGTTGAATTATTAGAAAGTGATGCTAATAATAATAGTAACTTGTAATTTCCAAATAAATTCAATTTTCTAGACAATAGATTCTCTAAACTTTATGTAGTTTTAGGTTTCAGTATATGTATATCAGACACTTTTCAGGTTATCTTAAAATTTTAATTGTCCTATTATCTCTTCACTACTTTTATAAATATAAGTAGCTACTTAAGAAATCAAAGCAAGGATTTATGTATATGTATATGGAATTAAGAATCCAATATCTCTTGTATATATGTTTACAGTTTCTATTGTTTCTCAAAATCTTTACTACATATTTTTTAAAGTCAATTATAATTTCTGTAATTGGCATAGGAACACAGAGTTTTACTCATGTTTTCTGACATGTGTTTAAAAGCAAATTAAATACCTTTGTTTACTTCTAAAATATTTTAAATCTGTTTTAAATCATACTTTGGACTTCTATAGATAATAATGTTTGAACAGTTTCATATTGCAAATAATGTTCTTCTGAAAAAAAAAGTTTTAAATCATACTTTGGACTTCTATAGATAATAATGTTTGAACAGTTTCAATTTTGAAAAAATGTTCTTCTGAAAAAAAAACCCAGGAGGAAATAAAACTTTGTTTTCAGTTTCAGTATTGTCATAGGTTTTGTCGGTGACTGGTTTAACCCCCACCTATTCAGTCAAATTTTTTTCTACTCTGGAAAACTAAAATTAATTATTAAAATTTTGTTATGTAAATCCATTTCAGTTTATAAAAACACATTTAAAAATTACACAAAATAAGACATATCCTTTTGTAAAATGACTGTATTTCTTTCCAGGGTGAGAAAGATTGATAATAGATAATAATTACAATACAAAATGACAATGTTGTAATTATTGCATATAATACCAGTTGAACATAAATATATACTTTTTAGGATCAGAGAGAAAATTGCTCTCCATTGTGAAAGATAAACTCCCTGTTGTGTCAGACTGCCTCAAGCCAATTCTTTCACTGTTAGGGTCCAATATATCCCCTCCTCCTAATCCAGAAATATTGTGGCATCTGTGAGAAAGGAGGAGGCATATGTCTGGCTGTTCTCTGCCTACCAGGATAAAGCTGTGGGTAATCCAGGCCCTCATTTTACATTCTTGCTTTTAACAGTCGCAAATACCTTCTGACACCAAAGAATAGGACTCTAATCTAGATGAAATAAAGTTCTTAAATCCTTAGAGATAAATTCAGATTTAGTTGCTAATTTCAAAATGCTGTCCTTTCCCCCAGGAGCTGCCCATTCCACAGGCACTTTACAGGATTGCACCCAAATGGCCTTCTCAGGAACTGATACGCAGTGAAGCCTAGCAAGAAGACTCAGCATTCAATATGACTTTAGTTAATCCCAACAGGATTTTTGGCACCGTTTCCTAGAGTCTCATCATTACCTCATATTGAAAAACCTGCTAGAATGGGGGGGAATGTTCTTTAAAACACGATGAATCAACATTTTTTGTGCAAAGGCAAATTTATGTTATCCTTTTAGTTTAAGAACAGTGCCTTTGGAATTGTAGAGGCTGTGCCATTTGGCTCAGTGACACAGAAGAAGTCTTTAATCATGTGAGTCATGAGACAGATTAGAATTAACTGAATTTTGTCCACTGACTCCCACTTGTCTATTTGGGGTGCTTTTTGTTTTGGTTTGGATTTTTTCCTGTGTGTTTCCTTGGGGTTTCTTTTCTGTTTTGTTTGGGGGTTTTGTTACTTTGTTTTGTTTTAAATGCAGCTTCACTCCACTCCTGAAAAACGTAAGCTGCTGCTGTTGTCTGTGTTGCTGTGTGTCTCCTTGCTTGCTGTCAAAACACGAATCAATGTGATACCTGCTAACGCTGAGGCTGTGCCTCTGTGCTAGAGCAGTGCAGTGGGCCCTTGGCAGGCTTCTGGGTGGTGAATGGTGCAGAATATGTGCAGTCAGATCTGATCAGTGTCTTGGCCACATCATTTGTATCAGCTTTGATTTCCTGGAAAGGCTCTGTGGCCTCACTGGTCTTCCTTCAGGTATTTTTTGCATTGGTCTGAAAGTTTTGAGAGCTATTTGTATCTTTTCATTCAAATTTGGTTCAGTTTCCTTTAATTTGCACATTAATTGCAGGTTCAAACAAAACTGACGCATGCTGAATAGCTCAGCTAAATCACAGGGCTCATAAATCAGTCACATCTGTGAAAATATTTCAAGGAATTATGCCCACATCAAGGTGGTAGTCATAGGTAGTTTGTCAACTGGGAAAATTTGCAATTCTCTTCTGCAAATGTTTAGGTATCTTCAAAATAAATTAACACTGGTTTGAAATAAAGCAAATGCTCATTATTTCCTCCAGAGGATTCCTGAAACAAGGGCAAGAATTTCTCCTGAACATAGCTTTTTGCACAGTACTTTGGTTTGCAATTGTTTTTAGAGGGGAAGAATATTTCTGGTCTTTATTCAGTGCTTCTTGCTTAACAGTCCACATAAAATTCTCAGAATGGCGTGTAATCAATTATGTATGCTTACGTTTTAGGATAGTATTAGTTGAATGTATTAGTTGTAATCCAAATAGAACAAAGGAAAAAAAAGGGAAAAAAAGAAAGTTAATGATAGCAAATTTCATTTGTGTTTGTGATATTATCATCTGAAGAAATATGGATGAATTTATGTTCTTGGGGTTTAAGGCTTTTTTTAGTCTGGACCTTGCTCCTGGTACCCAAAGAGACAAACAATAAGAAATAATTATTATGAAACTGTGAAAATGAGCTAATGCTTATAGCTATCTGGTACTGATGTGTTAAAAATCCATTATAATAGAAGGGAAATTTTTCTTTTACAGTTCTTGCTGTAGGCAAACTTTTAGTGAAGAATAAATTTAGTTGCAATGCTAAGCCAAGTTCCTACACTATATATATAGGGAATTTTAATTACAAATAGATTTCTGGTGCCTCATTCCAAAATGCTTATAATTGCTGGGTTGATGTTAAATAGATTTTTTCATTGACAGGGTGTGACATGTTTAATCTAATGAAGGGAAATTGCTTTGTGCAGATTCAAATGACTATTCAATTAGTCACTGGTAATGTTTACAAGCCATCATAGCTGGAAATCATGGATACATTGTCTGTTTTATTAAATATGCAGTAGGGCAAATGAAAACCCAATCCAAATATATACACTTCATCCTCTTTCAAATAAATTGGTATCAAATTAGCTTTTATGTAGTATTTTTAGGGTGGCCAGGAAATTAAAAAAATCATTCTGCATTTGTAATACTGCCCCCATGGTAGTGCTTTTGCTGGCTTTTCATGCTTCATTCAGACACCAGAGGGAGCACAAGTTTCCAGCAAACTCATTTTTTTCTGTCCTTGGGAATCACAGAGAGACACAAATCATGCTGGTGAATGCAGTAATGCAAACAGGTGCTGTTTTTTACTGTTTAAACAGATAAGAAGGGATCTGATTCCACCTTTCCCAAGCTGAAAGTTAATAAAGTTGACACTGTTGATTCTGGTGTTGTGGACTGTTGAATTTATACAAGGGATAGGACTTTTCCAAGCGAAACATGCACTCACACTGACAAATTTTTGCAAAACTAAATTTTTTTAATTGTAAAATAATAAATGTTTGGATAATAAGCATACTGGAAATGCACCAGTTTTTAAATTGAATAATACTTGCAAGGCATTCAATGGCAGAGCAGATTCCAAAGTAGAGAATTTGATCTGTTTGGTTGTGATGA
>NW_005054382.1:3096177-3108213 GCF_000277835.1 Geospiza fortis
CCAAAATATAAAGAAATAAGATTTTTTTAAATGAATGTCATTTTCTTACCAACTTCTGTTTTATGGTTATACAGCTCAATCATGTGAAGTGCCAAATGTGTTTTGCCTCCTTCTTTTTCACTGAGGCAAAAATGTTAAGCATGCTGAAGTTTCATTCTAACTTAAAGCATCTTTCAAGTTTTTGCTATCACTTTGTTGGAATTAACAATATAACTAAGCTGTACTATGTCATACAAGGCGCCAAATTACACAAATGCTGGAGGGCTTCCCCTCCAAAATACCTTGCTTTCAGATTCATAATGTATCTGATTCAAACAGACTGGTTTTTTATGGTGTTAAGGATTTTAGGTCCTTTTCTCATCTACCTAAACCCTAGACCTTGTTCTGCCTTCAGGAACTAGATCCAATAGGCCAAGTTACAATTGATGTCTAGGGTGGGTCCTTGGGAGTTGTATCAAATCAGATTTTTACTGTGATGATGCATAAAGCCATCCCTATGGATTAACTGCTACGCCTTGTCACTAACAATTGCCTGAAAGTAGAGCTAAGTCAAAGTGACACAGACATTGCGCAAAAGGAGCAGCTCCATACAACAATCTCTCAGTAGGAATGCTTCAGTGAAAGCAAATTGAAGAAATAGCTGAATACAAATAAATGCACTAATGGGAACTTAAAGAGTGGGATAAGGTTCTAAAAGTTATATTGTACAGTATATTCTTATTTTCATTCTCACAGGGTTATCCATAATGCCTTCAGTGCAGTGTTATTCCCAGAAGTAAACTGTAGTAGATGAATTAAATAGGTAAATTTTTCTTCTTAACTGTGTCCATTTTCACAATAAATTGCTGAGAGGTGTTCAAGCTTTATTTCTTCTCTACCCAATTTCACTATTCCTTGTAACCACTTCTTCTTACCTGCTTTGGCCACTATCATTTTATAAATGAATCCCTTTGCTCACTGTACAAAGTAAAACTATAAAGTAAGTGTAAATTCAGTTTCCATTTCCAAAAATGGTGGTATTTGGATATTTTTAAGTCACACACAAGAAGCAGCAGTAGGTGAGAAAACAGCAGCTATGATTCTTAAATAATTCTAGGAAGGGTAGCTATGTATATATTAGATATCCAGTGGATGTAAAAGATCAAGCAAAGAGAGAAAGCCTGATTCTCCTTTGTGTCTTAGTTCTTCTGTACCTGACTCCTTCAGTGGGCTGCTCAGCTATGCTTGCCAAGCTGCATTTGGCCTATGGGATAGTACATGGGGATCCTAATGCATCCTGCTGTAGTAAGCTGGGGTTTGCTTTAATTTCCTCGCTGTTGTTGGCTGTTGTTTTCATTTTTCATTTTTAGCTGAACATTTCTTCCTTGGATTTTTAGTTGTCATCATGAAATGTTCACCCCACACCCATGTATAAATATGCCCAGAAAATGTTTTGCATATTGCAAGAGTAAAGGGGAAGGATGATGTTCAGATACTGACTTTTGAGGGTTTTTTAAGTGTCTGTTCTTTAAATGCAATGTACACTTTCGTATAAAAGTGCCTGAGCATCTAAGAAGGCCGTGAAAGATTTCCATTGTGTAACACTTATCCTGCCTTAGTTCAAGCAGTAATTTTCAGTTTTTAGCCCCTTTGAAAGTGTGGCCTGTAATGATTAAGTTAATCTTCTATTTTTCTTCAGAAAAATGAAGAATTTATAACTAATTTATAAGTTTAGAAAGTATCTACATGTATCACATTTTTTAAAATGTTATGAAATTAATCACTAATTCCATTTTTGAATGTTCCTTCTGGATTTGTTCCTTCATAATACTGTATCAAACTTCTAAATGCAGGTTACTTTACCATGCTTGTTTTGCATATTTAATACAGTAAATCAAAATGTCTTAGTGTTGGGATAATTAACTTGATTCTTTCAAATTCTAATATATAGCTTTTGGATTTGACTGTCTATATTAATGTTCTTCTTCTTCTTGTGATCTTTATTCCTATTTTGTCTCAAGACAAATGATAAGATAGACACCGTTAGTTCCTAAAACCAATTATAAAACAGTTATTTCTGCATTATAAGTGGACCTAATTTAAGCATTTTTTCCTTCATGATGTACTAAGCAAAAGGGCTACTTTAGCACAAGTAACTTAATTTTTTGGTGACTTTTCTGTTTTGTGTTTCTTTTGTAAGCCTAAATTGGAACTACAAACATCTACCACTCTGCCTAGCAATTTCTCAATTTCTTGTATGGATTTATTGCAAGGCTTTTTGTTTAATAGAGAAGAGATTTTAAGTAAAATTGCCTGCTGGTTTTTTTTTTGTTGTTGTTGTTGTTGTTGTTGTTGTTTTTTGGTTTTGTTTTTTTTTTTTTTAATAAATTACCAAAACCACTGTATTACTTAGATACACTGG
The DNA here is from genome assembly GCF_000277835.1 of Geospiza fortis. Taxonomy (NCBI): domain Eukaryota; kingdom Metazoa; phylum Chordata; class Aves; order Passeriformes; family Thraupidae; genus Geospiza; species Geospiza fortis. The sequence continues at coordinate 3,098,579 of NW_005054382.1, forward strand.
CACTGAGGCATTCTGAGGTCTAATGGAGAGAGACATGAGATTGATCATCTGTTGCCTTTGTGCCTTGGTATTCCATTTAGAAAATTAGTATCACAGGGTTTTTTCTCTGATTAGCATTAGGAACAACTGCAAGAATATTCCTCTGGGTGACAAAAGTTCAAGTTACTTCCCATATACTTATAATCTAAAAGACTGTATTCCTTTTTTTTCTGTGTGTGCATAGCTTTTTTTAGGATCTGTCTTACTCCCCTTGGTGATCCATTTACTGGCAGAACTTTGCATGTCATTACATTGTATTGTAACCTCCAAGCAAAACTCTGAAAGGTCTAAAGGACAATAGATTTGGGGGCCATTGTAGCACAATGAATTTAAGTAATTGGGGAAAGAGATTTAAAACTAAGGCATCTAGGAATTGGTTTGGGTCATGTACTGATAGAAGATTGAAGCCTTGCTATCAAAGTTTATATTTAATTCTTTAAATATTCACAGAGTAGTCAGAAATCAGAAAGCAGATAGAATTTTTTCCAAGAGTTAAAAGGAAAGAGAAATAAGGAAATAAAGAAATAGGACTTAGGCCAGAAGAAGATCCCAAGGCATTGAAATACTGAAAGGTGGGGAGAACTTTGTGGCTGGGTAAGGCATATAAGCTCTCAGTGTAATCTGTTTAAACTCAGAAGAGATCAGCTAAATTTCTGAGGAATGAAAAAAGGTTGTTACTAATACATGATGCAGAGTTAATAGGTTTCTTATAAAGTTTACTGAAAGCAAGAAGTCAGAAGTGGATTTTGGAAGAAAGTATGCTCTTTGCAGATGCAACAAATGGCTTGGAATGTTTCTGTGAGTCCTTTAATTTTCTTCATTATCTCTCAACTAATAAAGAAATTACTCTTGAGTGCAATATTAAGTGTTTGCTCTAACAAATGTGCCAGATGGCTATGATCTAGCTGGCATAAACCTTATAGACCATTCTGAAATGAAAATGTTGCATGACCTATAAGCCGCCTCCTGAGAAGAGACCTAATGGGATATGTATTTTACACTGGGTCCAGAACCCTGGGAGCACCAGATGCATTCTTTATGCACAGAACTTGTTTAGTGCCATTTTTTATCATCTAAGACCCTAACCCATACTGACTTTATTTACTTTCTTGTGGCTCTTAAATCATCCTTGAGGGAGCAACCAACTACCTTTGTTTTCAGAATTTAATTCTTCGAAGGCATTGAATTTTGTACGCAGCGCACTTACTCTGTGTTGAACTAGAATACTTTGGGTTTGTACATAAGCCAGGAGGTGGTTATTAAAAATATCCCACCTTTCTCCAGTTCCCATTACCTTAACAAAGCACTTGGTTGTGTATTCCCTAGCTTTATTCCTCTCATCATTTAGCTGTAACCTTAGCTGTAACCTTGACATGATTCCACAGTTTAAATAGTTCCATAGAGTACGTGTCCCCTTGCTACTGGCAAGTGCATTTCTCCATCTTCTCCACAAATTAGAAGGACTGAAAAAAATTCAAACAGAATTCAGGTATTGCAGTATAAAAGATAGCTCCATGAATTGAATATGCACTTTCTTAGTCTATTATAAATGCCCTGGTTCTTAACCTAGGTGTAAAAAAACATTAATGGAGGATGCTTAAGCTAATGGATTTTATCCAAGTGAGTAGTGAATCTAAGGCACGCACACTATGAACAGCCAGTTTATCTAATGTGTTGTAATGGTAATGATTCACACCCTGAGAATTTAAGCATGTGTCAGCTTTAGTAATCAAGATGACATATGAATCTGTAATTGGTGATTTTATCTTAGCCATATCTGTAGACAATGTGAACTACAAGTGAAACAGAATAAAACAGTAAGGGTTAGTACCCCTGTATTTTCATGACCATAGAACAACATATTGGTCATGTTGAGCACCATCCCCATGTGACATATTGTTAGGAAAATGAAAATATTTTCTGGGATTATTTTTCATCAATAATATGATTGTAGTAATTTGGAAGTCAGTAGCTGTGATTTGCTATGTTTGTGGAAATTTTAGACCTGCATTTATTAACACTTCTTTTTTAGCAACCCTAAGCATGACATACTCCTGCAGGCTTAATGCTGCTCAGATATAGCCTTTGATAATTCCTGAAGTTTATGAACACATAGTTTTAAAAGCCTTACATATTGTTTTCCAAAAATATGTTGGCTTGCCTGTAGCCCAGAAATTATATACACCCTTGGGAATTTTCCATGAACAGTTAAAATGCACTAACCTCTACTTGATAATTGCTTTGAAAATTACATTCATATTTGATTGACATTTCCTTCAAAATTGCCTGTATACACTGATAATTTGCATTACACCTCAGTACTCCCTACTGCACAATAGGGTAGCATAGATAAGCTCTCAGGTAAGAGAGATAAGGATAAACTCCACATTTTTGCTGAACAGTTACATTTCTTAGATAAAGTCACTGACTGAAAAAATGAGAAGAGAAAAATAAAATGCTCTTTTATTCTCTTACAAGGGCTGTCAGTGCTTCACCTAGGAGGAAAGTATTTTAAGGAAGCTGGTAGACTTCACAAGTCTCCACCTAGAGGAAAGCTTCTGTTGAGCACAGCAGCCCCCATGGGAGGAGTTGTAAGCTCTGTTGGATATATTAGCACTGTATTTGTTTTCTCAAGGCCAGCAGACAGTAAGTGGAGTCTTGCACAGTCTGCTGTCAGAACATCCAATAAAGGAATATCTGATGGCAGCCAAGTCACACGGTGTGCCCAATACTCAGGCTTAATGATGGAGAAAGCTGCTTTGGGGGGCAATCCAAAGCTTTAGTAATATGGGGAAGTGCTAACAGTTAGCAAATGGTCACGACAATACATTTCTCTAGTTTGGACCTCACTGAGCAGGACTGATTTGCTAGACAAGGTTGCTGAAGGAGGAAGCAGCAGTGACAGCAAAAAAAGCAATTTTCAACATCACAGGGAAGCCTGGCCTGAATTTCTACCAGAACAAAGAGTACACAGAGAGCATCATTAATCCTCTCTGGTGAGACTGGACCGTAGCAAAGTAGATCTAAGCTGCTAAAGAAAGCCTACATTTTCCCAGAAATAACAGTACAGATACTGCAGGACAAGTGGATAAAAACAGTTGTGATAGGATACAGACATTTCATTATGACCTTTCCCACTTTTTTTTTCCTAAGTAGCACAGCATCTTCACTATTTCTTAGCTATGGTCTCTTTACTATCTCTATCTACTTTTTTTCTCTGCAAATAAGGTAATTTTCTGAGTCAACACTTGGCTTTTTATTTTCCCCTTTTTCTACTTATATTCGCAGGTCTGAGTAGACATATTTGGTAGTTCTTATTTCATCTTTTAGTGTTGGCCAAAATAAGTCCTTTGTTTAGCCATAAGTATATTTATTTTATCAAGAAAAGTCATAATCTGTGCTATGATGAAATTGAGATATTTTCTTAGGCTTTTATGTGCACAGTAGTTAGTTTTGAATCAAGCTGTACGATAAGACAATATTACCTCGTAAAGAATTTTGTCATACTTAGAAGGTTTAAATAGACTACCATCAGTAAAAATATGTTTTTGTTTTAGGTCAAATTTATTTGTTTCATTAACAGTTGAAATGGGCTTTTGCATAAGGAAATACTAAATATCTACTATATTCTGAGTGTATAAACACACCCACATGCCTACATGCACACATGCACACACACACATATATACATACAAATAAATATCTCTTTGTCAAGTTTCTTCTTATCTAGTGCCTTCTTTAGTAATCTGACATTAAAATTTTTAAAGGAAGTTGCAACCTGATCCATTATAAGAGCAGAAATTCCATCTGAGAGAAGATGATAACTCCTTTGATTCATGAAATATAAGTAGTTCCCAGAATCAGGGAATGCTTGAGATTGGAAAAGACCTCTGAAAATTGTCTAGTCTAATGCTGCTGCTAAAGGAGGCTCACCTAGAGCAGGTTGCACAGGACAGTGTCCAGGTGGGTTTTGAGTATCTCCAGAGAAGGAGACACCACAGCCTCTGGGAGTCCTGTGCCAGTGCTCTGTCACCCTTACAGTAATGAATAGATTCAAGGGAGTCTATTTCCATTTGCATTCAAATGTATTAATTTTGCAGTTATTAATGGCCATTTATTGCCAAGGTGGTTAGAAACTTCTCATGATCTGCAATTTTTAAGCATCTTTCGTGTTCCCTCATGAATTTTTCATTCTCATTCTTTTCCTGTTGTGTTATTATGCGGGATATACCACAGTAGTTTGCTTTCATTGATATCTCATATGAACTTTATTATAGAAACATTAACAGCTCCTGGAGTTTTGAGAAGCTTTGTCTTACATATTTGCTATCGGACATTATTTTCCTCAATTATTTAGTCTCTTTTCCAGAATTTCTTATTGAACCATTTGAAAATAATACTGCTGGATTTTATTGAACACGGTGGATGCCTGCCTGTCTGTTGCACATCAGTAGCCACCTATTCATTCTTTTCTCTACTAACAATCGAGAATGGATGTTCGTGTTTGGAAAAAAATAAAAAAGACTTATCAAGGTTTTTCATTATCCCTTTTGATTGCCTACTTACCTGTTGAAGAATTACAGCACTGCATTTACTGGAGGTTTCAGTATCAGCCTGTGCCCTTGAGATTCCACTGGACTGCTAAAGAACACTTATGCATTTGTAAAATAGGTACCTTAGTTAGCATTAATTAACTTAGTAATTATTTGTTTATTTCTTTCTTCTACCTCCATTTCTTCAAACACAGGCATGTAAGTAACTGGAAATAACTACTGAGAAATAAACTGCAATTGTCTTTTCACTGCTGCAAATTTCTTCACTATAAGAAAGAAACTCCGCTCCTTGATCTGACTTAGTAAAATTAAACTTATGTTCTTTTGCTGTACGTAAATACCCATCCTGTAGATAAATAGATTATTTTTGTCTTTAGAGTTGTCAGCTCAGCATATTCATGAACAATAAATAGGTTTAAACCTTTTAAATTAGCAGACTAACATACTCAAAGCCTGCAGCTCAGCATTCAAGTTGGATGACAGTTTTAACCATTTTTTATGAAGGCCTTTCTATAATTCTATTTTATTCTTGTCTTTTTTTAAAGAGCTCTTCAATATATACTCCTCCCCCCAATTATTTTCTGTTTAAACTACACAGCATATAATGTTGGTAATGGTCTTTTTTGTTGACAACAGTATGTCTAAATTTAACTTCAGAATTAGCAGGATAAACTTCAATAGAAAGTCCTTGTATTAAGAATTTACTTTGCCAATAATTAGTGTACTGCAATAATTAGCATATTAGTAGCCACGTGACTTGGCAGATTTATGTTCCAGTTTTATATACTTGGAATCTGTTGCATTTTAAAGCATTTTTTTCTTTTTCAATTTAACAAGAGCAGTGCATCCAAAAAAGAAGAAGTCAGGCTGTATGGCAGTGTAATTTCTGTACTGCCAACAGCTGTTATGTGGACCACAAAGGCTAAATTCTATGAGCAAAACACTATTGCCATTGTGTATAAAAAGAAAAACATAGAAGAAAATAAGTAAAAGGTTTCCATAATACAAGTTAGAACCTGCTTTTAACTTAGTTCTGTGGAATCATCATATCTTAATTTGTATACATTAACAGATTAAACTAATGAGAACAGAAGAATGTGTCTTCTCTGTGTTCCTGCACTGGCTCTCTCAGATATTTAATAATACGAGAGCTCTTGCATAAAAATCATTTGAGTACCAAAAAACCAAAACACCTTGTTCTTAGCCATTTATATATTTGTTCTCTTACTCAATCTCTCTGACTCCTCATCTTTCACAATGTTTCCAGATCTTTCAATGTCCTGCATGACAATTCAAGGCAGCAAGAAATGGTTTAATTTTGGATAGTCCTGACTTAAACACCAGCTGGCCTAGACTGGTGGTAGGGCTGCCAATTGTTGCAGTGGAGAATGTAGAGCTCCTTAGTCAATACTTGCTTTCCTCAGAGGAAACATTAGTTTCTTGATGAAAGAGGTGTTATTTGTAAAGAATAACATATGTAATCTGGTATAAAAGAGCACCAGAAAATTGTCAATTATGCATGTAACACAAGGTGGTATTGATTACCACTAATAACTGAGAACAGCAGAACTCTCATGGACTAAATTTACTCTCTGTCTGTGTTTTAAGAACAAAAAAAATCACATGAATGAAAACATTAGATACAGAATAGAGCTGAAAGGACTTTTATTTTCTCATTTATTACTTTAATTAAAGCAGCAAAGTAAATGCTTTTGCATAGAAAAGAATTTTTATGATGAAATTAGAGTAAGAAAATACTTCTTGACTTCCTGTATGAAACATTTACTGTGATCTAAAGATAAATTCTTGTTAAACATTGAACTTTGCTTACTATTACCTGTTTTGGTAAAAGATATGGTACAACTAGTGTTTTATTATTGTTATGTTGGTTTTCACCAAACTGAACACAACAGTAATTCCAATGATGCAATTATCTGACAGGATTTTTTTTTAAAGAGATTCTTTTTTTAGCGAGTATCCAGTATGAAAACAAACTAGGAAACAAACAAACAAACCATTGTAGGGATACCTACTTCCTTCAAGTCTTAGTATGTTAACTTTGTATAAATATTCAACTCTCATGTTAAAGGTATTTCCACAGAATTGAATGCTAGTCAAAGCTGGATGAAGCAGGACACTCTGGATGTATAAGAGCCTATATTGAAAGTGTGTCCTTTATGCATGTGTGGCAGCCTTCCCCACTGTTTAATTGTATCTAACTGAGAATTCAGTTCAGTCAAAGAAAGAACAGAGACAATTTCTCCCAGGCTGAGCCTGGGAATCTTAGATGAAAGAATTCAAACAATTATTATCTCTCTTTCTGTAACCATTGTTTGTAGATATGGTTCTCCAGAGTGTCCCATTCATAGTCACCAATAATGTGAGATGTTTCTACTTTGAGACAATCAAGTATCACCTTAGCGAGTCACATTATAGAAGGACCTGCTACTTTCATTAAATGCTTTTGCTTTCTGATCCACCTGGAGACTGGAGTCTTTCTTTCCGTCCCTGACTCAACAGCGTCATCTAACCAGCAGTACAAATTGGCCTTTCTGCTGTTACCCAAGAATATATATCCAAAAGTCTCAACATTAGAAACAACAGCCCACACGAAGCTGGCACATGATATCCAACCTAGATACAGAGCTGGCTGTGGTGGAAAGCCTCAGGGCAGCAGAGGTGGGTGTAGCTCAGAGCAGGAGCCAGGGATGTGCACCCCATGTATGAGCCTTTCCCCATGGAGGTCCTTGCAGGAACATTGCCCTGGAACTGCTCTGTGCCAGTGGTGTGGGAGGGTGCAATTACAGCGAGAGATTGTGAGGCCACTGTGGCTGTAGCTGAGGAATAGCAAAAGAGCCTGGCATTTGGGACTTCACTGACCTGAACCTGTCTGAAAGTAGTACTGACAGATACATAGCAAATAATGCAGATAGATAAATAATGAGTATGTTTACTCTGAGCAATAAGAATGGAACTGTATAGGTGAGGAGGATTCAAGTACTGTGGCTTATACTTTGATGGTGCATTTTCAGTGATTTTCATCTACTTTAGCTGAGTTTTATAAAACAAACTATGTAGGCATATTTTTCTGTGTATTTTACATTTTTGCATATATTTTATATTCCATATATATTTGTGTATGTGTATATATATATATACTTATCTTTGAAGAGCTTTCAAGTAAAAGGCTATCTTCAATAGAGTTTATCAGTTTTTATTTGGAATTCTAAGTTATAGTGCAAATTTAGTCTCATGAATTAAACTTCTGTAGGAACAATTTTTGTAACAATGCAGCTTGCTTTTACAAGGCAAAGAGAACAATAGTCTTTAAATTTTTTTCTTGTCCATAATGATTAGAAAAAAAAAATAAAATAATAGTTCAATCAATAATAAGTCAAATAATAGCCTAATTTTTTGTACATAATAATAACTGACTGTGTTGGAGATTCATTAGAAACAGACCATTTGGTGTACAGATATTAATTTAAACTAATTCTACTTTAACCTCAGTTGTACCTGACAAAGAAAGCATGTATTGATTCATTAAATGGTGAAAAAAATATTAAATTTCTAATAACAAGGTAATAATAATTATAATAATGTAATACTACGATAAGTAATAATGTAATACTACTACTATTTCTACTACTAATGATATAATAATGATGTAATAGTATGAAGAATTTTTCTACTCCACAGATTTTTTTTTACCCTGAGTAACCTATTTGACAGTACCAAATTACTAGTAAATCCTCAAAACAGACACCATTAAAACAAAAAGGATCTGTTTGTTAAATAGAGAATTTAATTTCCTTCATTTTTTTTAAAGAGGCTCCATCTAGACTACATGTTGTTGTCACTTATCAGATCTAATTAGATTAAGAAGGAAGAATGTGATAGAAGTTTTCTACTTCTTGTCATCAAAAAGTCTTTTTAGTTCTAGCCTAGGGATATCTGTATACTGCTACTTCACACATGGCAGACAACCTCTTAGGGACTCATGGAAGCCATTTCTTTTTTCCCCATATTTGACACTTCTGTGTTCTTCTGAAAGCTAATTTGCATTTTAGTATTATGGGGTTTTTTTCCATTTTTCAATCTGGTCATTGCTTTACCACTTGTTAATGCAATCTATAGGGTTGGTTTTCTTTTAAGAGTTGGTTGTTTTTCTGCCGTGTCTGGACAGCAGACATGGCAGAAACTCTGTTTACAAGGGAATTGTAGATACACATATTAGAACTAAACTAACTACTTAGTGAGGCCTCATACATCCTTCCTGGCACTTATGGCACTTATGGCATAAATTACTTCCTGAGAGGGGCTTCTCTCTAGTGTCCATTGAGGCTTTTTTTTTTAAGGTTTAGAAAGTCAGGATTTTTTTGTATATTACTCAGGCAAAGTTCAATGCTCCCTAATTCTCTGTTATATTTCTAGCATTGCACAATAAATATTTACATTTGTAAGTAATTGCATTAATTTCGGGCTGTTCCTAGTAATTTAATGTAGTATGTGGGAAAAGAGCAGAAATCTCACTTTGAGTTCAATAAGGGTTTAAACCATCTTCACAAACAATGAGACATTGACATGTGCAAGAAACCCTGTGAAATGCTTAAGGATTGTGAAACCTGATTCCTGGAGCTGGAGCTACCTCTAGTAGTCACTTTTCATAAAATAATTTTTTACAGGTTTCCAGTTCATTTGAATACACCCATGCATGGCATTATGCACTCATGCATGGTTTTCTGACTTTTGTTGCTCTTCTGACTCTTCCTGATGCCTTTGCTCATAGGAATATGAACATTCCCTATAAATTATGGAAATATTCCACTATGACCACTTATCTGAAGCTTGCTCAAATGATTGCCTTTATTTTTCCTCTAGTGTTTTTGACATGTTATTGGTTTCCTGTCCAATTCCTGCCCTCCAGGCAATACAACTACTTTATAAAGTATCAGATGTAGCCAGGTTTTCAATCATATATGCTATGTATAGAATTTGATTAAGTTGCCCAGGATTTTCAAAAGCGAATTTGACAGCAACTTT
>NW_005054382.1:3108278-3157565 GCF_000277835.1 Geospiza fortis
GAATTTTAGTGGGGTCCAAGGCAACTAAGGAAAAAAGGGATGTAGTAAAAAAGAACATGCATCTTCTTCTTTGCACTCACATAATAACCTAGATCTTACTGGAGGTTTCATGGAAACATAGTTTGGTTTTTTTTGTTGTTTTTTTTTTTTTTTTTCAATTTCCTGAACTGTTAATTAAGCTCCTCTTAATCTAACATGCTGTCTGCTTTCTGCATATTCTCTTCCAGTCATGTATGACAACATTGGAAAGGGATTTTAATGCTGGAACTTTTAAAGGCTTAATATTATTTATTTATTATTTATTTATTTAAAGGCTTGTCATTGATTTTTGGACCAAGTTTTGCTGTTAAAGAAGCTTCTTCAGAATTCAGTCCCTGGCATTTAACTTCTGTATATTTATAGGTATCCCACTTATTTGAATGGACTATCAGAAGCAATGAGTTACCACAAGTTTGTTTCTTCATGTAAAAATTCAATATTTTTCTTTCAAATGGCAGGTGGACTTGAGATAATAGCTCTCCATTAAACTCATGCTTTCCTTCATATCATTTCCAGGTTTACATTTGCAGCATGTGTATAAGCAGTGGAACAAGCATATATATATGGTCTGTCATTCTAGCAACATTTTTAGAATACATATGACAGTCACCCTAAAAGGTCTTTCAGCAAAGCTCACATTATATTTCTTTGTATTGAGAGTAAAGCAAGGATTAAATAACCTGTTTCCCTCTGTGCTACCTGTTAGCCCTTTTAGGATCCAGAAGCACACATTTATGTGCACATGCAATCAAATGCATTTCAGAAAAGAGCAGATACTAAACATAATGAGGGTTGAGAAGGCAAGTTGCTAATGTGCTCATTTTTCCTTTACTAGTTCGTTTTTCCTAAGCTGCCAGAGGCCTACATTTTCCCCAATACTGCCTTGTTTCAGCAAATGGATCAACAAAATAGTCATCATCTCACTCCATCTACCCAAAATAATAATGGTATTTTGTGTGGAAACAAGACATATTGTTTCATAAAGCTATTGAATGTAATCTCTGCCTATGTTAAAGTCAGTGGCTTCTTTTGCTGCTTATATGAAGATGCATTTCTACAAGTGCAATAAACAGTAAGATTGTCATGTTTTAAATAGGGTTTAGGACTTCAGTATAACAGCAGTGAAAATAATGACAATGTGATGATTTAAGATAAATCATGATGAAAAGTGTATATTTACAGCATTCAAGATAGTGAATCATGTTACGCAAAAAATATGTAGTGGTTTCAAAACTACGTGAGACTGGAACTTTTAAGGCATTATTAGATTGCACATGGACCTGCTCAACGATTTAGGTACCTCAGTTTCAATTAAATTTGACTATGAGGTTAGTTTGAAAATACATGAATGTGACTATAAACAAATATCTGTAAAACTGTGTATCAGAAAAAAAATAAAAGGCAAAACATACTTATCTACTTGCAAATCATTTTTTTATGCCAGGGTACATAATTTTACCAAAGACTTCTCTTGTGTGTGACAAAACTGCTGAAGTTTTCATTCTACTGAAACACTCCACTTATTCCTTAATAGCAGAAGCCTGATTATTTTAACTTAGTTTGTCATGTTGTGAATCCTTGCTCCTTGGGTGCAGAAAGAACATAGTGCTTGTCAGTAAGGTGGTAGAAAATTACAGAATAAATTGTCTTAGTGATTATGAGGAAATGTAGTTGGCTTATTTAGCATAAGCCTTAGAGCAAGTTCATCCATAAAACCTAAACTTTTCCCTTAAAAGCTTTTCATAATCTGCAAAGGAAGCTGTTTCAGTTTACTTAATGTTTATGGGATTCTGACCTGATTCAGAGTTGCTTAGGAACATTCTTGCTTTAGAAAAAATGATCCTTTGCTGGATTCAATGATATGAATATTTATTTATAGCTATATTGTGCCTTAGGCAAAACCTGGAGTGAAAGATGATTCATAATTAGCATTGTCCCAGAAGGAGCCCTGGAAGTTATAGTGGCTTAGGAACAACCTTCAAGCTCAGTCTCCTTTTTCTTCACTTCCTGCTTCAGGGATTCAATTATTTTAACACAGCAGCATTAAAAATTGAATGCTGCTCAAACACAGCATCTGAAGATTATATTCTCCATGTAAACCTACCTGTATTAATACAATCACTCTGCCTACACCACTGTATTTACATTGGTTTTGTTTTTGTTCTCCTTTAGAATGGGTCATTTAAGATTGTAATGCCACTTGCAGTAAAACTGCCTCTAGTTTGACCTGATTTCAGAGAGGCCATATGTCTGATACATATATAGACTTTTCTGGAGTATTGGGATCAAGATTCCATTCCAGAAATGTCTTTCTCTTTATTCTGTCAGTTATAGTTAGTCACTTTGTGTTGTGATCTGATTCCAAGCACTTAATCAGTATTATTTTACTATAGGGGAATTTGATTTGTCTTGTCATTAAAGGTGAAGAACTAGGTAGGATATAAAAATAAGTGAGATTAAATGCTTCTTTGGCAATTTTGAGTCACATATTTTTTGAGAAACAGTTGTATTGAGTGCCTTCATTGGCATCTGCTGCTTTATCAATTGTGGTTCCTGCTTCCTGATGGCATAATACCACTCTGCTTTCTAACTTCACTCTTAGAGATTAAATTAGTGTTTATCTCTCTCCAGTAAATTCTTAATCCTTCCTTCTCTGCCAGTCACTTCTCACCTGCTTAAGTATTTCAGAGGTGCGGATGAATCCTCTTCATACTGCAGCTGTGCCAGCAAAGAAAGTCACTGCTTGCCACCCTCCAGTGCAGCAATTTCTGCCTCTGCTTGTGAAGCTAGTCAAATGATTGTCTCCTAACCTATTTCAGTCAGAGTGTTTTAGCTTTATCAGTTTAAAGAGTCGCTCTTTGTTAACTTGACACATTTTTGTCTGAGATAAGCTCTGAAGAAATCACATGTGCAGTTGAATTAGCTTCTAGCAAGAAGACAGTTATAAGCTGATGACAGAAAGGGTGGGATTTAGTCAAGAAATGGTAAATGTTTTCATGACTATAACTGCCAATGGAGTTATAGTCTATGACAGAAAGGGTGGGATTTAGTCAAGAAATGGTAAATGTTTTCATGACTATAACTGCCAATGGAAGAGAATACATTTCCACATCTAAATTGAAGATCAACCGTACAAAATTATTCCATTTACATTCAGTTCTTCGACAGAAATTGATATTATCTGATTTTATGCACGTGCGTTTGAGCAAGCTGTGTGTGCAAGATGGACAGAGTGGAAAATCACCAGGACTCTGCATCCTCTGTATATCCCTATTGCAAAGATAGACAGAATGGAAGAAACATTAAAACAACATAAAAACAACAGTGAAAATACAAAGTTTCCAGTAGACATAATTTGACATAATTTTTGCTCAAATTTTATAGGAGAAAAAGCAGCAATGCAGCATATGACATCATACTCTCCTTACCAGTTTTTTTGCATCCTATGCCATGGCTATTCCTCCATCAAAACATAAATATTATGGAGTATAGGATTAATTAAAAAAATAGTGCTGTGAGTTTGCTGTTTACCTTTCCTATGTATAAGTGTTTAGAGAAAAGAGTGCTTTCCAAGGAATAGTGTAAAAAAAAGTAGGAAATAGCAAACTTACTGTGGCCTATGACAAGGGAAATCTTCAACCATGCATTTAAAGATCTATCATATTTTCAAAATGACAATACTAATAAAAATTTCCCATACCTATATTCTGATGCTTCTGCTCAATCTTTAGGGACTAGCATTAAGGCTAGACTAAGAAAAGAAAGGAAGGAATAAGGTGAGACAAAGATTAGACTTGTTTGGCTTTAGTCTTAAATAATTAGGCAACTTTGGTATGCAATATTTGTCTCTAATCACAGTTGCTTCTGCTGTTCCAGCTATTTGAATACTCTGCTGGGCACCAGCTCCATCATCAACCACAATTTGGCTGCTGCATGCACATTGGAGACACTGTCAATGACACTGTTCTGATACATTCAGCGGCCGGTTCTGCATAGAAATTGTTGCTAAAACCTAAGCTGAAGCCTGGTTTGGGGGAAGCACAAGAGCACAGTATTCATACAATGTAGGAAAAGGTTACTCTTAAGTCCTGCCTTAAAGTTCTACTTACCACATTGCATAAAAAAAAAAAAGGCAAAAAAAGGCACCCTTTCCCCTCCACGAAAGCACAACCTCCTGACTGAACACATGGATATATTTTATATTTAAAGAGGAAATATGCTTATAGCGAGAGTGATCCATCTGGTATTTCTCCCCTGATTTACTTGCTCCTAAGTTTACTATATAATATATTCATGTGGGTGGCTTTTCACATCATCATCAGACCAAGCCTCCCTGCATGTTTTACACATTTGCCTTTCTTATATTTAGGATGCTTTTTAGCTCTGTTTTCCTTCCTGTGTTTTCTTAAGCCGAGAAAGTTTCTATTCATGACCAACCATAAATACCACAGAAATACAATAATTTTGATTAACTCAAGCAAACCTCTCTTGGCCACAGTGATCATGTGGACAGGCTGAAAAAGTGCTGACTGAATGCGATGTGTGCATTGCATTGCGACGGGTTACATCACGAGTCGTAACATGATGTAACCCCGCGCAGCATGATGTAAGCGTCGTGATACATTGGAGATTTAAAGAAACATCAGCATTCCCTTCTCTCCCTCTGCTCATTTCTAGGAATGAACTGTCATTCATGGTCTAGTAGTTAATAACCAATCCCTCTTTTGAGTCTGTGAATCCGCATTTCTTATTCTTATTCTTATTCTTATTCTTATTCTTATTCTTATTCTTATTCTTATTCTTATTCTTATTCTTTTCTTATTCTTCTAATTCTAATTCTAATGCTAATTCTAAATCTTATCCTTAGTTATACTAATAATTTCCTTTCTAATTATAGAGCCTCAATCCTTAAAAGAGATGTTATTTTAATTCTATATACATATATAGGTACAGTTGCTCTCTGTCAGTTATCATAGATTTCTGGTGAAAATTTAAAAGTAGTCCAGCTGTGTTTAACAATGTTTCACAGGTCTGAAGGGTAAAAATTATTTATTCCAATTTTAAAATTGTGTAGCCAAACCATAGGTTGAAACATCTTTGATTTGCAATGCCAGTTGTATGTGGGCAGCTGTGCCAGGCTCGTGCCTTTAAAAAAAAAAAAATTCTCTTAAAACTTGGTGCATTTTTTGCAACATCACTGCAGCTCTGAATCAGTTCAGCCTGTCTTCTGTGTAGATGTTAGGGTGCTTTGTCTTGTGACAGTGGCTTCCTATTACCATTGCTGCTTTCAGGACAGACTTTTGTATGTTCCTTTTATTAGTGTCCATTCTGAAACTAAGTTAGCAGGCACATATGCTGCAAATTTTAATTAACCTTAGAAATTGAAATGCAATTCTTTTATGTACTTGTGTACAAGTAATTGTGTGATTGGCTTTGATGCTTTGAGAAAGTCTATTTTTAGAAAAATATGAAGCACATGTAATTTTTTAAGAGTGAAGAGAAGCCCACATTTTATCCCCTAATAAAATATATTCCTTTCATGATCATAAAGATGAAACAGAGCATGATCAAATAATATAGCAAACTTTAAAGGTTGAATAAAATCAACAGGAACAAAACCAACCCTCTTGGAAACCTAATTCTAGGATTCTCTGATCCATTTGTGAGAACTAGGGACAGTAACTAGTCCTTCTTTGATCCTAATATCAATTTAGCATTTCACTGCTACCACATCTTAAATAATTATATTGTTAGAAAAGTCAGTTTTCTCCACAACACCATTAAATACTGAGGCTGAAAGTGTTTTAGGACCACACAAAATATTTTTATTGTGTTCCTTTCTTTCAAGCTGTCAGTCCTCTCATACATCAGAGTAAGGAATCCCGATGGTGCAAGAGACTTCTGTGTGAGCTGAACTTCACTGTGATTTCTTGCCAGAGAATGTGGTGATTGATCTATGCCATGAAACACACAATTCACCATCTCTGCCCCATAACTTTTATTGTGAACACAAATCAGTCCCACTTATCTCAGTTAAATTACACATACCTGTGTGTTTTGCCTTTTTTTGAGTTGTTGGTGCCAGCTATATGGTGTAACGTACTTAAATGCTAATAATAGTACCAAATGCTAATAAATATTTGGTATTTTATTGCATTATGTCTTTGTCACTTTTTTGAAGTATTTATTGGTTTTGAGTTGTTAAAGATTAATAGATTGTAAATATATTCAATTCTTTAAAGGAATTCAACACTATTTTCACAGAAAATTTGGCTTTCTTCATACATGAGCTCTGTAAAGGAACAATTCAGAAATCTTATAATTCTTGTTATTTTTTCTGATCTCTGGATGTAATTGAGGATTCTAACTGAATCTCTTCACATACAAAATAATTTTTGTCTTCCAGAAATATAGAGCACTGATGGAAGGCTTTCTGCTAGATGCTGTATAAAAAAGAATCTGGATGTAAATGTATCATTCCTGATAAAACCTGCTATACCTGGTTATTATACATTGATGGACAATATTTCTGTATTTTCAGAATAATTTCATGCTTTGCTTTGATATTCTGGGTGTTGCATTTGGCAATTTTTTTTAAGGTTTTCATGGCTATGTCTAGAGTAATGCCTAAGATTTTTCTCTGGAAATTTTGGATAATTCTTTAAAGAATTGAATCTAACAATTACATATCTGTCTCCAGTTATTGCCATATTAGTTTTCAAACATACTACTTAAGAAGTATGTTCAGCTCAGTGCTGTTTTTTTTTTTTTTTATTCAGAAATTAAAAAAGAGAAAGAAGTACATCTTGTTTGAAATTGTCTCAAACTGGGGCAAGCATTGCTTGTCTCCACAGACTGCAGAGTGAATAGCTCATATCTCACAGGCATGTAGATGTTTGTGTGACTGGAGTTAAAAACATGGCTCCTTAAGTTTAAAAAACAGAGCTCCGTCATTTCCTTAGATTTATAAATTGTCTTTTAAGATATTAATATTCTTTCTAGCCTTGGCTTGTGTAGTTTCTATGTCTAGAAAATTGTACAATATGATAATTCATCCTCTTTTCCAGATCATTAACAGAATATTAAAAAACCTCAGATTATTATATAGAATATTTCACTAGATCATTAATCTTATGCTAGTTTGAAAATTGACCTCTGGTTACAATATAAGATACCCTGTGTATCTTGTTTTTAATCCATGACATTGCCTCTTTCTCTGTAAATAATTATGTTCTCAATATCTCATGGAAAATGTTTTTTGACAGGTCTTTTGTGAAAACCTAAATAAATTTTATCAACTTTTTTTTTTTTTAAATCAAGATTTCTAGCAGATAAAAGAGTGATGTTTGTTCTTTAAAGAGAGCTATGGATTATTTTCTGTGTATGTATATGAATGCTCTATGATGTTTCTAATAACTGTTTTCCTTAGGCTACAGTAACTTTTTTTCTTGATTTTAATATCTATATTGTATATTCTTACTAATCTCTTATAGTAATTTATTTTATTAGATACTGAAGCACTTCACTGGCAAATCAATAATTTTGTTCTCAACCCCTTTCTGGGGATAACATACTGGTTTATAATTAATGCATCTAGGCATGTAGGTGGTAGTAATTATTCTTCCGACAGTTCAATTTATCAAAATATGACTTGTTTAACTCTCTTTTAGACATCTCTAATTCCTGACTGAGAGAAATGCATGTCTTGTTGCTTCTTGTAAAACTAGAGACCTAGAGAAAAATACGGAATAGAACAAGGTGATATTAACAAGAATTCAGTCAGAGAAACTGCAATAGCATTCAATTATTACTGAATGCTGAAAGATGGAGAATAACTGAAGAGAGTGTGAGATTGAATTAATTTTGATATTCTAGGGCGTTGTCATGGTAAACCCCAGCCAGCTCACTCACATGCTCACTCATTCCTCCTGTAGTGGGATGAAGGATTGTATCAAAAGGGTAAAAGTGAGAAAATTGATGGGTTGAGATAAGGAGTTTAATAGATAAAGCAAAAGCTGTGAACACAGGCAAAGCAAAACAAGGGATTCATTCACTGCTTCCCATTTGCAGGCTGTTGTTCAGCCCTCCCTTGAAAGCCAGGATCTGTCACGTGCAACAGTGACTTTGAGAGACAAATGTCACCACTGAACATCCCCCTGCCTTCCTCCTTCGTGCCCTACTTTATATGCTGAGCATGAAGCCATATGGTGGGGGATGTCCCTTGGGTCAGTTGGGGTCTTCTGTCCCTTGCTGTGTCCCCTCCCAGCTCCTTGTGCATCCCTGGCCCTCATGCTGGTGGAGTAGGGTGGGGTGAGAGGCAGAAAAGATCTTGACTGTGCAAGCTCTGCTCAGCAATAGCTCAAACATCCCTGTGTTACCAGCACTGTTTCCAGAACAAATCCAAAACATAACCCATGCAAGCTATTGGAAAGAATATTATCTCTACCCCAACCAAAACAAGCAGAGGCAGCAAAGTACATATTGTGGCAGTTAAGCAGTATCCTGGAAAAGATAAAAACATCACTTTAGAAGGCTTAACCACTGTAAAGAGAAAGAATGGTGTCAGATGATGCAAAAACACGCAAAGGAAAGAAGGAAGAGTTGGAAGAAAATAACTTGTCAGAGGATGTTGGTTTCTTGGTGTGAAAATCTGAGAGCTACTCATGACAGAAGGAACATTATCAATTACTTTAATGATCTTGTTTGTACCCTACTGCTGATATTAATGAATTTGAAGTCTATTTTCAAAGGCAAGGGTCTGAATCACAAATCAAGGGTTGTTACTGGAATTGCTGCTTTTTACAAAAATCTGTAATAAGCTTCCAAGGGAAATTTATGTAGAGACCTGTGAAATGAGATACTAAAATGAAATGTGGTAAAGTCAATATGGGGCAGAGAAGGGCAGTGCACTTTGATCATGAGGGAAATTATAACACCAGAGTTAAAATATGGATGACAGCAGGGGTTTATTTTGAAATGCTAAAATGTAGAACGTTGTTTGCACAGAACTCTATATGCAATTTTGTAGAATGTCCCATAATACATTTGTTGCAAGAATTATTAAACTTGTTCCAAACTGAATGTGTCATAGATTTTAGAAAACATGCAAAATAAAACCACAGCCCTCAGTAATGGTGAACATGCTTAGTTTTATGCAGCCAAGGTTTTGATTTGTTTTCTGGGCTGCAAGCCAAACTGACATCTCATGTTCAATTTTTTCACCCCCCAGTATTCCAAAATCTTTCTCTTCAGGGCTGCTTCTCAATCCATTCTTCGCCATTCTCTACTGATGCTGGAATGTCCAGACCCAGGTGCAGGACCTTGCACTGGGCTTTGTTTAATTTCATGAGGATCACACTGGCTGACTGTTCAAGCCTGCCAAGGTCCCTCTCATTGGCAGCCCTTCTCTTCCATGTGCCAACTGTACCACACAGCTTGGTGCTGTCCACAAACTTATTGATGGTGCACTCAATCCTCCTGTGTCGTTGACAGGGATATTCCATACTATTGGGACTAGTACAGACCCTTAAGGTGTTACTGGTTTCCACTTGGACTATTAGCTCTTGACTATTTTTTCAGCAACCATGGAGTCAATTCTTATTCCATCTCAACAGCCTTTCCATCAAATATTTATCTCCCCAATTTATGAGCAAGATTGTTGTTTGGAACTATTCAAAAGAGCTTTCAGAAGCAGAGATAGATGACATCCATAGCTTTTCCCTTATCCCATAAAAATCATGGAAAGAGACTGGATTAGTCAGGAATAATGTGCAGATGATTTTCTTTTCCTTTCTCCACTTTCTATGGCAAATTTTATCAGGGCTTACTGATAAGAAGTAGGAAATTACCCACAGTGGTGCCTGAAAAGCAAAACACAGCTCAAAGGACATTCTCAGATTTTTCCTCTTTTGCTAAAGGATCTAGGCATGAAAGCCTAAAGCATAGGTGTGAGAACTTGGCAAATGTCACACAGACACACACATACAACCACATACACATAGAGTGGAACTAATGGAATTTGCCTTTTGGCAGCTGCCCAGCTGAGGAACAGCTACTACAGAAATCACCTTTCACCTGGTGGTTTTCTTCCTTTCAAATTATGCCTCAGGAGAAAAACAGTTGGCAGAGACTGAGTGTTCTTTAGAGGGGAGGGGAGAGTTTAAAGGCACAGGTAAGTTCATCTGCTACACTACGTGGCATTTGTCAGGAGGCTTTGACCTTGGACAGGAGGTTTGGTTGGTGCCAGGAGGAAACCCTGACAGATTTGATCACAGCAATCTGTTTTTACTGTGGTTTTACATCTGATACCTTCTTCTTGTTGCCATAAGTAGTTGGAAAGTTGGCTGTGGTGTTCTGGTTTGTTCGTGTAAGTGTATTTCAGTCCTGGTATGACTGACAGACTAACAACAGCATACAGGCAGGTATAATTTGGACTGATGTTGTGCCAATTTTACCTTCAGAAAACCTCACTAAGTCCTTTTGTCAGTGACCTTCAACAGAGTGCCAATTATAGTTAATTTCCTCAAAGAGATGGTAGGTGTTTTAAATTGTAAATTGCACTGATTGAGAAAAGGAAACATTCAGCTCTCTTCTGCAGCTGAATATAAATACAGAACAATTTTTTTTTTTTTCGGTAGGACTTGAAGGTGCATATGACAACAAATAACATCAGCAAATCTACAATAATATTGCTTAAATAAATCAAAAGAAGAAAAACTTGACCTGTTCCTTTTCACAAGGACTACTTATATTTAGTCAAAGATGACTGGAATTCAATTTCTCAGAAGTAGTTGCATACATGAGCTGTTTTATTTCACATCTAACTCCATGTAGTTCATATATAATTCTTATAAAATGCAAAATTTAACTTGCCTTTCTTCAGATGGAATAGTAAATCATATTATACAATATTGATATTATATCATTCCATTATATTGTATTGTATCAAATGGCACATTCTCTATAGTATTTACATCAAAAAGGGTTTTTTATTACTTGCTTCTAATTTCCTACATCTGTCAGATAATTATAATTGACAAGCCACTGTTATTCCTTTCTAAATTTTGAATAAAGCATGAGCCCCAACGCTGAAAGTACAAAATGTGAATTATGCCTGGAACATTGCAAAATGGAAAGCCAAAATGAGATACTGGAGTTCTCATCCAGTTTGTTTAATAGACAAAAGATTTTTCCACCAGCACAGATATATAATCCACAAATTATTCCAAACCAACTGATATTTTCAAATAATGAGTTTTAGATGTATCAGATACTAGTGAGCTCAGTGCTGTGTTGCTGAATTATGAGTTTAAATCATGATTCTAACCACCAGTTTTGAGGTTAGTTTAATATAATTAATAATTATATAGTGTGCATGAATCAAAATGGTCTGTGTTCTTCTTTAATATTATAGATAAAATATCACAGCTTCATAATATACCCAAAACTAATGCTTGAAAGCAGTTAAACTGTAAATAATACAGAATGCTGCAGGTTTTGTCTGTGCTTTCCCCTTCCTCATCCCTCTTCTCTAAAATCTTTCTGTGAAAACAAAAAAATCTTACCAAGTTGATGGCAAAAAGGTATTGCCAGTTGTTTGGGATAGCGACACTAATTTCTGTTTTGAGAAGTCATATACATTTTCAGTACTGAGTAATAATGAATAAAATATTTATATGAACTTAATATTCAATGTTCTATCTTTTTCTACACATCTGTTATTCAGTTCTAGGGAAAATCTTTTATGTGCCTATAGTATTTTGGGAAGTATTAGATTAATTAAATATTCATATTTTACATTGTAAAACTTTTCATCATATACAACTTAGATGTGATTTTCCCAGAAATGGCTACAGTATATTTTATTCCATCTTTTAAAATTACACTCTTTTTATTAGCAACTTAATTATTTGGTAGTCTAATTGTTTAGTTGATTTGGTATTATTAATCCCAGTAAGATTTAATGCATTATTGTGTGTAGATGAATATGTCATTAAAATGTAGTAGGGAAAAAACCTGAAAACATGGCTATATGCTAAAACCAAACCAATCAACCAAAAAAATCCCAAAAACCCAAAAAATCTTTTATCTCCATTGGATGTTTCATATGGACCTTCTATTTACCTGTAACTAATACTCCCAAGATTTCCAAATAAAAACTAAGAGGTCAAAGATCCAGTAAACATCAAAATATGGTGCCAAACTATTATCTATCACAATGGAATAAAATTACAGTTTCACAGGATCCATTGGCATAACAAACACAATTACTCTCTGAATTCTCTAAAGGAAACCACAAATTGAACTAGTCTTCAAAATGAAGAATTAAATAGCTGCATCGTATAATTAGATGTTTTCTTAAGAGTTGATTATTCAGTTCACAGCTTCCAGTGGTGCCTACAAATGCCCAAAGGGAGAATTTGCACAAACAGCTTCACCAAATAGAGCGTGTGCTTGCAGTGTTCAGTTGTCTGCAAAGAGGGCAAATTCACAGTCATTGTAAATGGCACATAGGTACTTCTCTTAAGTTTATTTGAAAGTAATCACCCTTTAGTTATAAGTAGTATTAAGCCAACATTAGTGAATTCTTTGCAAATTCTTCGCAAATTCTACTTGTCTACATTAAGTAGAATGTAGGTGCATCTAGGTTTGGGAATTTTGACTAATAATAAATGTTGAATTATCTTCTAATTTAGAAGTCGTATACATTATTGGCAACTTAATTGTAGTGTACTCGTCATGCCAACAACCTTTTTCCACTCTGCAGCTAATTGCACTCAGCTCTTGTCTTGCTCTCACTGACTTGGCAGTACAGGTTTAATATACATCTGAACAAATTTTGCAGTGGGATTTATAGATCCTACCATGCTCCTCTGGCTTCTTGTGCACCAGCAGAGCGCAGGAAACTGAGCAGTCCTTAACTTAAGCCAAGCATTACTCAGTAACAACTAAAACATCAGTGTGTTATCAACATAATTCTCATTCTAAATTCAAAATACCACACTGTATAAGTTACTATGAAGAAAATTAATTCTATCCCAGCTGAATCTAGGATACAGCTTTACTACATTCACACTTTCACAAGTGCATCACTTCAGCAGAGAAATGCCAGTTATTTGAGGTCACTGCTATGCTTTCATACTGACAGTGTTTCAGAGGATGCTTGTACTGAAAAATATGTGCTTCTTTTGGAATTAATATAACTGTATGATAGTTTTATGGTTTTAATTAGTCTTTCATTATTGAATCAGTAAGCATTGCAGGCTTATTCCAGTTTTCCATAAAATAAAGCAGATTCAGTTACACTGGAAGTGCAAGGAACACTCCTCATATCTGTTGGAGGTCACTGAAAGGATAGGCTTCACAATGCCCTCTTTCTTTTGAGCCATTATGGATTGTTTTGTCAAAGTAATGCAGTATATTTAGAAGATGGTAAGTTCTAGTTATGGTGTAACTTGCATGACAAAAACCCTTATAAAAACTATTAGTGAATTGATCTGCCTACCTCATTTCTATTTTATGACTCCTCTAAAATAATAATAATTTTACTAATACTAATATGAATGAAAACAATATGTTTAGTGTTAAATCAATAGATTTAAAAATTATTATTCTTGGAAATTTTTATTCAGAACTATTTTAGGAAGTATGAATTGTGCCAAAATGAATTAACAGGGGTTAAATATAAAATCTAGTCTTTTTATGAATTCTTTTCCGGAAAGAATAAATACAATCTAAGTAAATGCAAATATTTTTAGAAAAAGAAATAATATTTAGGTGTGTTTCTTTCAGGAACTATACCATGTGTACACTATAAGTTTCAGTGTTTATATTCATCATAGACATATTTTTAACAATCTTTTTGAAATACATTGCTCACTTTCCAAAAATGAAGTATATAGGAAAACTTTGAAGTATAGTGAAAAAAGCTTTTTATGTAACTGAAACCTATAGGCAACATAGAGTACAGAGTTGAGGTAATATAACAATCCCATACTTTTTATGCAGCCTCTTTTTCAACCTCAGAATTTTTCTTTTTCAACTGATTTTTTTTATTTGTCCTCTGAAACTATTTGAAAAAGCTTGTGAAACTGCATTTTCTTTTTGATTTAATCCTCCCTGATGCATGGAACACACAAAACTGTAGAAATTTCAGCTGATCTTCCTTACAGTCCATCCAGTTATGGATACCAAACAAAATTGTCCTTTAATTCCCTTTTCTTAAAAGGGAACATTTCCTGGATATACAACATCTATGTGTTTTCTCTGGAATTGCAGTAAACTTTTTGTGTGTTGCAGCTGGAGTGATTAAGAGGATGAATTCAATTGTACTGCATGTTCCTTGGTTAAATGTTGCTGCTTCACAGAGCTAGCACTTGCAACCCAAATGGTTTTGTTTTGTTGTTACTAATGGCATTAGAATAATGTCTACTTTAATAGTCTGTCTTCTGCTACTCAGTGATAATATAGGAATTAAAACAAAACTAAACACATTTCATTCAGGCAAATTTAAGCAAATTTCTGAGCTTCCATTGAATTTCACATTGAAAACTATGTAGAACAGTAGGTCTAAGTCTTCATATTATTAAGGAAAGAGATGACATCTAATTTATGGCTAAGGACTGCACTGAAATCATCAAATATGGGTGTTTGCTGGAGTTATGCAAATTATTGATGTATTATAACTTAATTTAGACATGATTATGGGAAAGGAGTGCCAGAAGATAAAAGTGGTTTCTTTCTGGAAGCTGATTAGCTGTAGAGAGATTTTTCATGTACATTTATATGTACATATTTGCTTACATGTGCACACTCACACACAGTTACACACACATGTTGAAATTATTAAGTAAAGAGTTAAGAATAATAGTTATTTAAATCTAGTAAATATGAATTTATTTTTCTTTCTTTGATTAAATGAACAGGCTTCCAAACAGCAGGTATGTAGATATATTGCCTGCTTTTATGGTCTTTCCTTAACATAGGGCATCCACAGTCATTTCTACGTCACTTTAACAAGCTGAAATTCTAGACAATCTTTTTTTTTCACTGTGTTTGAAGTGTCAAATGCCTCATTTGAGCTTTCTTCAGCTGCCAAATTAGAACTTCTTGTTACAACTATAAAGGCAGCTGGAGAGCCTTGCCACAGGGATGAGGCAGGTGCAGTGTTATGGCAGCCAAACTGCACCAGTGATGGAACCCTTTTTTGGACATGAAATGTGTCAAGTATTGCACACTAGGTGAGACTCAAAGCAAAGTTTTCCAACCAGTCTTAGGATAAATGCTGAAAGGAAATTTTGTTTGACTGATGCTCTCTTGAGACTGTAATGAACTGTTGACTTGACCTGATTGTAAAGCTATAATAGTTTTCATGGGATAGGAAAACAAGAGCTTTAGAGTTCTATTAAAATGGCTGCATAAATAAGATATATCACTGAGATAACATCTATTAAATCCTGTATTAATTTGGTTTGAGCTGGAAATTTCCAGAAGGTTAAGCATGTGCTATGTGAAACTGAGAGGTCATACAACTGATAATGCGCTGTGTGATTTCTGAAAACTGAGCTCTTTTCCAAATTTAAATGGGGTCAAAAGGTATGTGACAGATGGAGCAATTGCAAATAAAATGCAAAGAAATGGCATCAGCTTAAGCAGTTGTGGATGATTTTTTGCTGCCATTAGAGGCTTCAGAATGAATACCTAATATACAAGCGTGGTAAACTGCATGCATGGGACCTGCCTCTGTTGAGACAATATGTGATTCATATTGTCTGAATGGAGGAAGATGCAGCATAAATTGTCAGTACAACTGGGACAACTTACAAAACCAGAAAATTTGCTTCTGAATGAGATTTTTGTTCATTATGCAAAGGAAATGTGAGCCAGAGGACATGCTTACAGCAGGGTGACTTCTTAATTTCTGATAGATTTGTGCATGGCATTGGAACAAATCTGGGAATACAAGGTGACTGTACATACATAGATAAATGAAATCAGCTACTTTTTAATAGTTTATTAACATACTGATGATTGTTTCAAAATCAAAACCTTTTAGAGATGTTTGCTGACTTAATGTTTACAACTGCTTTGCTTAGAGTGCTTCTTACAGGGAAAAACAATAGCCCCCATGAAACCCTTCTTTGTTATGACCATATTGCATATTGGCTGGAGCTGTTTTCAAAACCGCATATATACATATATATATACATATGAAAAAGAAGCAGTTTCTGGCAGACAAAAATCCTTTGCAAAAGAGCTTTGACAAAGTTCAGTAATACTTTACACCATGCTGTTTTCTCTCAGCAGTGAATGGAATTATAGGACAAATGAAAAGAGGTCACCTGGCCTTTAAAATATGCATTACAAAGTTGCATATTTTTCTAGTAATTGTCATTAACAATAAGATATTTTTCTAAAATACAATGAACCTTTATGCAAATGTATTCTTCAGTAGAGCTATGCTATCTACAGCATATTTAACATATGTAATTAAATATTTCCTAGTCTTGACCATTTGGGAAAAAAAATTCCATCCTAATTATATTTTGAAATATTTTTCTGCTACATTTCAGCATTATGAAAAGTGAAACACAAACTTTACAAACCAGGAGCTCTGGTCAAACACCAGGTTAGTCAATAGAGATACTCAAGGAATTCAGTCTTTACTGCACTAGATCATTACTACTACTTCTGGATCCTGGGTTGCTGTTGAAATTTACCATCCATGTTTAATGTGGGATGAATGAGTAAACAGTTCTTAGACTGCAGAAGGGCCAAATCCTATAATACAGTGATTATGTTTACTTGGTGTATTGGAACTGAAGGTTAATATTGCTGCTCCTGTGATTTGGGATAAGGAGAATATGAGATATGGGGAAAAAATTGGCCCAACCCTGAACACTCGCAAAAGAAGCCCCAAAGCAGAGGGAAGTGTTGATCTGTGGGACAATCAGCTGTTGCAGGCAGGCATTTTTTTCTGAGCAATGGGAGTTTCTGAGTTATGATTCCATTCAGTCTCCAAGATTAATGCAACCTTAAACTAACCTTAGAGGCACAGTGACTTTTTTATCTTATGACAGGGACTACCATCTTTTTTTAGAAGTTTAAGGACAAATGAATTGACATTTTATTAAAAAAAAACCATAGCATGGTTGGAAAATTCAAATTTTTGCTCTCTGTGTGAGATAGTCTGAGGAGAGCAGATGTTGTTGGAATTGTTTCAGCAGCTCCAAAACCTCCTAAAATACTTAGGAGCATTGCTTAGAAAAATTACATGAATCTTTCAAAAAGATAAGCTTCCAGAAACATACTATTTCATGCTAACAGTATCACACACATGGCTTGTATCAGAAATAGCATGGCCAGCAGGACCAGGACAGTGAAGGTCCCCCTGTACTCGGCCCTGGTGAGGCTGCACCTCAAATCCTGTGCTCATTTCAGGGTTCCTCACTGCAAAGAGAACATTGAGGCACTGGAATGCTCTGTTATTGGAGGACAGTAGGGGTGGTGAAGCATCTGGCCACAAGTCTGAGGAGCAACTGAGAGAGCTGGAGTTGTTTAATTTGAAGAATATGAAGCTCAGGGGACATTTTATCACTCTCTGCAACTACCTGAAAGGAGTTTGTAGCCAACTGGGGGTTAGTCTCTTTTTCCAAGTAACAAGGCATAGGGTGAGAGGAAATGGCCTCAAGTTTCACCAGCAGGGGTTTAAATTGAATTTTGGGAAAAACTTCTTCATGGAAAGGATGGTCAGGCATTAGAACAGCCTGTCCAGGGAAGTTGTTGAGTCACCATCCCTGGAGGTATTTAAAAGATGGAGATGTGGTACTTAGGGCCACAGTTGGACTTGATCTTTTTCAGCCTTAATGATTACATAATGATTTTATGGCTGGTATCCATAGTATGCAAAAAGTCCAATGTGATAGGAACACAGAAACTTGGTTTGAGAACTCATTGACATAATCCATCTTACCAGATCTCAAAATGAATATAAAATCCTCTCAAACACAAGAACGAACTTACAAAAGTGTATTCCAATTGCCAATAGGAAAATGATTGTTTCACAGCATGTAGGAGAAAGAGCATTCCCACTCACACTGTAAATAAATACATACTAAGTTATAGTAATTTCTTCTGGAAATGGATTACAACATGATATTTTGCATCTTTGGAGAACATAAAGATGGAATAAGGGGTGTTTCAATTATTACAGATAACATTATGTCACATAGCTTGTTAGATGATATATCCAATAGCATGATGTGAGCACATTTTCCTAGTTCTTATTACACTTGCATTGTTTTTATCAGAAGTACACTGAGCCATTTTCTTTCATGTGCTTCCCACACTGGGAAGCACTTTAAAGAGAAAATCCTTGCAGTATGTTGTTGATATGTGTACTGAAGATTTTGGGGTGAGATAGTACCCAAATTAAAATGTTCTGGGACACAACTACTTCTTTCACTCAAAAATACTTGAAATAGGGATTACAGTCCTAATAATTGTAGACACAGTTTTTGTCTAGAGGTACTGCATATATGGGATCACACTGAGTTTGATATTTTTAAGTTCATACAAATAAAAAATATGTGGTAGTTGATTTTATATTTGCCATATGATGATCATATTTTTTATCAAACAATTAAAAGACTACCTCCCTGGGGAAACTAATATTGAAATTTGTTATATATGTTCAAACTTGTGTCTGTATGTATTCATTGCCTATAAATAACTATTTCTCATAAATGTTTTACATTAATCAAAAATAGTTTAAGGGCAAGGTTGAGTACTTTGTTTATTTAAATACAAAATAACTTTATTTGTGTATCACCTGAGAAAGTATTGCACCTTCATTGGCCTATAAGTAATTTGGAACAATACTGAATAAAAGGACAAAACACAGATGGTGGCTGAGATTATGAACCTGTATCTATTTTGAAAAAATATAGGGATTGGAGAACATCTATATTTCATTGACAGAGATATTTTACCTAGTTAATTACGTACTGGATATATATAATAAATCCAGTGGTGTACTGCATAAACAATATCTTTTGTACAACAGCATTGAAGATGGAGACTTTATGAGGAGGTAGAGTATCAATCACTGCTTTTCACATTTTTTCTCACTAATCATCATCACTGCATACATAGTGGCCGTGCTTCCAGAAAATGCCTGTAGAAAATGTGTATCTGGAAGACAAATAAACAAGTACACTGATCCTAAAACTGTATATATTAAAAAATCTTAAATACTTTAGTAATAATAAAGACATTCTGTCTTACAATCATAGACTAAATTTAATTGAAGCCTTGGATTTTGAGGGATATAAATATAGTTAACAGTAAAATTTAAATAGGAAAATAAAAGGAGTAAATAATATTTATTTAAATATGATGTATCTGTTACAAATTTAGACTTCATACATAAACAAGTTAAAGTATACTGTTCTTTTTCAGCATGTATTGAAAAGACACCTCAAAATAAAGAAAATTCAAGAAAATAATGATTAGCATGCTTAGACCATTTTATTTCTGTAGTAGCTATGTTGATTTCTAAGCTAAATTATAAATTGAGTTTCCTATTCGTGTTTCACTTCTTATCAAGTAACTGTTTACATTACAGAAGGCTACTTGCTATGGGAATAAGCACAGTGTAATAGAATGCTTGGATAGCTTGGTGCATTTTTATTTTTTAGTCAGAAAACAGAAGTATTGCCCAAGGATGGGGGTGGTGAAAATTATGTTTAGTTCCTCTTGCTCCCATAAACACAGGCTGTGACACCTATGAGCATAAATATTTATGTGTGTGTGCATGCCTGTGTGCGTGTGCGTGTGTACACCTCAAAAGTATTTTAAGAAAGCATATTGAATACAAATTAAAACATATTCTTCCCTAAATCTTCTAATAGAGAAATGCAAGTTCTTTATCATGGTAAGTAAATGTTTTCAGTCAATTTCTAGGCTTTTCTGAAGAGCATGAGATGAGGTATATTTTCAACAAAGGATGGTTTTGGGCCAATTTCATGAATAGACATTGACTCAACTCTGTTTCACTTTTGTTTACAGTCTTCTTTTAAATATCTTTTTGCTCATATGGAAAACAGATTAAATTCTAAGGAGGTCTTTATGGTTTGTCTTGGTCAAATCAAGTTGTGTAAAACTCAAACAATCATTTTATTTGCGTTATTTCCATCCAAAATTCAGGTTGTGGCTATTTCTTAATAAATTGTAATGACGATGAATAAAATGTTAAGTTGTTGAAGAAAGTAACTCAAGGCGTTATTTCCTCAAAGTTACAGAACAGAATAAAAAAAATTGCATTTCTTCTGTAAAACATAACTTTGTAATTTTTAACATACTTTTTTGGTTTATATTATTCTTTTTTAATAGCGCATTAATTTGATTTTTTTTGAAGAAATCACTTTTAACTAAAGTACTGCATTGTCACAGAATATGATACATTTTTTCAAATATTTTCAATTTGTTCTTCTTGACATTTTATGTTTATGTGCAGTTTGCATCTTTTTTGTTTTTCAATTTCAAATGTAACAGATTTTGACATTTTTGTTACATTTTTTGTACTGGTGTTTTTTTTCTTTTTGAGAACCTGCTGGTTTTGAATTCTCTTTTTTCCCTTTATTCTCCTCCTCAATATGAACCCAGGAGCCAACACAAAGAAAAGCGCAGATGATATAACCAGTAATGATCGTGGTGAAGATGAAGGTATTTTTTGTTTTTTCAAAGCCTGACCCTGATGCATGAACATAAACTTTTCAATTTTTGTTATAATAAGAATGATTATTGTTATTATTATTGCTGTTATTTCAACATGATTTTTAGTCCTTTATTTGCAGAAGCTCACATCAGTGTGCTTCTTTATTTTCTTCTTTAGAATTTGCTTTGATTGTTTTTCTTTTTAAAATCTAAATTAGCATATAGATGACTGCAGTTTCTCCGTGTCATAGGTGTAAAATTTATTCCTAAATATGTGTGAAGTGAGTAACATAAATGTTATTTGAAACCACATATTTTTCCCCTCTATTCTTTCTTAGGCTGGGAAAATGGAATTTAAAAACATGCATGTGCTCTTTTCCCTCCTACACATTTTGTATATTCACTTGTTTGAAATTCATGAAAAAACTCACATATATCCTTCCTTTCACTTCCACTGTTTCCCCAGTGCACATGCTGTACATTGATACAGTTGAATTGTGCTTTGTCTTTGCTATTTTTATTTACTTATTTATATTTTTTTCTCACAGGATGTGGTTTATTTCAGGACACAAAAATAAAGGAAGCTGTTGATGTTGCTTTATTGTGTTTTTCCTGTAATCAGCTAGCCTCTGAGACGCATTCATTCGGACTCTGACCACATTCCCACTGAAATCAGTAACAATCATTTTCATTGACTTCTTTCAAAGTTGGACTGGGTTTCCTGAAAGGAAATGCTAAAAGTTCACAGTGAAATACCCCAAAAAGTTTTAGATGGAAGCGATTTTTTTTCTTGCCTTGACACAACAAATCTATTTAGGATGCCCCAAAATAGAAAGAAGTCATGAAACCTTCCTCTATTCTCACCCTTCCTTTTTATTATAGTTACATTGTCAGTTTACATGTATTTACCAAATTAAGAAAAAAACATTTTCACATTAAATGAGAAGATAAAAATCCTGGATAGTTTGTTGGTCTGGCTTCAAAGCAACACCTTTACTAATCCTCTCAGGCCTGGCCAATCCAAAATGTTATTCCATGTCCTTTCTCCTGTTTTTTTTCCCATCTAACATGATTTCAAATGACTTGGAAATATATGTCCTCTCTATTTCCCTTAAAATCATACACACTGCAGTGAGGATACTATCACCTCTTTTCCTGGGAGTTCAGGTCTATTGTAGCTACTCTGTCTGTATATAAAATACCATAATAAAAACCTCAGGTCTTTGATTCACTCTGATTGCCCTCTACTCCACTACCTTCACTGCTGAATTACACTTTTTCTTACAAGACAGAAATACTGTGCAGAGTACTCTTGAATTGCTCTGTTGCTTTCTGATTATCAGTTTCCTATTTCTGTGCAACATAGGTTTTTTTCAAACGATGGTATAATCATTTCTATACCAAATTCTGAAGTTAATTTTAAAGTAAAGGACAAATAACAGGCAAAACCAAAGTTGCTTTAAAGATAAATACTAGATTATGAACACATACT
This sequence comes from Geospiza fortis, assembly GCF_000277835.1. Lineage (NCBI taxonomy): Eukaryota > Metazoa > Chordata > Aves > Passeriformes > Thraupidae > Geospiza > Geospiza fortis. The sequence continues at coordinate 3,130,525 of NW_005054382.1, forward strand.
TATTCAACCTTTTTAAAAATTGATAAAATGTTAGGATTTCATGATTAACAAAGGCATTCACTTTAGATCTAAGCATATAAAGCATCGAGCTAATTTCCTTTATGTTGAAAATAATAATGTTCTCATTGAAGAGGAAGGGGAAACCTTCTATTGACTTCATCAGTGAAAGATTCAACCCTGAGGTAGAATAAGGTAATAAGAAAAGATTAAATGCAAACAAATCTTTCCATGAGATTTTGGGGAGAGAAGGGAAAGGAGTTCAGCAACACAAATAATTATGTTAAAGAATTGCTGCTTTCAGGTTCTTTGAGATCTTAGCTGTGCCTTCAGAGAAGCAGCAATTTTATATACTTTGCTGAAAATGCTGACAATAAAAAAGATAAATATATTGACTAGAATGCACCTCATTGCTTTAAATGATCTGTTTAATTGCTGTACTACTCTTACACTCACCACAATTAAAAAGATCTTATCACAAAAACTTTTGTTCTGCTGCTCAAGTACAACATGTAAAATACAACATGTATGGATATATCTTTTCCTGGAAAGGAGGCAGAATCAATGACAAGCCTTAAACTCGGACAAGTGGACAGGTGTACATTGCAGCCTGGACATTTCTCAACTCAGCTGGAAATTTGCGATATTTAAGGTGTACACAGGAGTAAAGTAAAAGTGGGACACAGGAATATTATAGTCAAAATAAAACACTGACTATCTGGTACCTCATTGGTAATCACATTTTTTATCTCAGTATTTCCTAATCAGCCTGAGGGGAGGGAGGATGTTTGGAAGCTTTTCAAATGCAGATCCCTCACCTGTAGGTATTTAGCTCAGCTTTTTCTTTGTCCACCTCCCTTCTCCACTCTTCAATATATGCCTATCCAAAAGATTTTTTCCAAAACCTGGTTGAATACTCAGAGGCTCTGCTTTTCCTTGTATGTTGTGCTGTATACTGATTCCATGCAGATAGGCTGAATTATTTGTAGAAGACCTGTACGTCTAATGGTAGCTCTCTGAATTGCCTTCTACCTTATAGAGGAGTCATCACTGGCATCAAGATCTGAACTTTTTAGATTAACCTTCTCCCAAATATACCCCAATCACTGATTAGCACATCTTTCTAACTCACTTTTACATATGTAATATCAATTTCATTTAACTTTCTTTTAGAATTTTTTAGTTTTGTCAGTTTCATTGAACTTTCTTTTAAAGACCCAGCTGTTTATTTTTTTTAAAGTAGCCAGGAATTTTCTACTTATACAAAAGATCATCCATTGACTCAAGGTTGTTCTTTGAGGCTTAGCTGCTACTAGACCAGGAAAAGTGCAACACAAAAGACATAATTTGTTTTAAATACAAAAAATCTGTACCATAAATTCACATAAATCCTCTCTGTTAACCCCTAGGCTGTTTAAAAGAAAGAACAGTCTGCTATGATTTCTTCTACTAGAACAGTTAGAATTTTTGCTACTATCTCTTACTGAACTATTGGGAATATAATTTCAATAATTATGTCCCACAAGAAATGGGAAAGTATGGATCATCACTATAATTTTATTATTAGATGCACAAACATTTCTAAATTGGTATATTTTTGAAGCCGAGTATTCTAAAGAAACCAAGATTATTCCATAATTTGTTTTTTTAGGCTTTAAGACATTTCTATTAAAATTAAATTTCTTGTAATACTGAATGCGTTTGAAGTGAGTTTCCATTTTAGAGGAAATAGTATTTGAAATTTTAAATTATAAATATTAGGCTTGTAGGATGGTCCTGAACTGTGTAAGCTAGTGGGTATAGGGGTGGTGACATTGAAAACATAAATAATTAAGACTATTTTAAGCACTATTAAAAATTGCTAATGCCATTTTCCTTATGTTTTTATTGCTTTATTGTGTTTTCCTTACTTGAATTTTTTCAGACATTCATGATCAGAACAGCAAGAAACCTGTTATGGTCTACATCCATGGTGGATCTTACATGGAGGGTACTGGAAATATGATTGATGGCAGCATTCTCGCAAGTTATGGAAATGTCATTGTTGTCACTATCAATTACAGGCTCGGGGTTTTAGGTAAGTGACTCTTTTCTTCATGGAAATATTTTCACAGAAATAGTTGATTGCTGAATTTTTCTACTGATCAATCATAGATATTTGGCTCAGTTTTTATTTTAAAACAGAACAATCTCAATGATGGATTTTGAATTCTGTCCATTTTTTAATGGAAACTGAGCTAAACTACATTATTTTTGACAACTGCTTTCACCTTAAAAAGAAATGAACTGGAAATGTATAATATTTTTCTTTTTCTTAAATAATTTCTATTCCATGTTTAAAACAAAAAAGAAGAACAAAGTCAATCAAGAATGAGTCCTCAAGGTTTTAAAACAGTTTGCAATGGCAAGAAGAAGGAAAGTGTTACTATTTATCTGTATTTAGTAATTTTGTGTGCAAATTGGTTTTTAGAGATACATACAAAAAATAAAGGCCATACACACTGATGGAATTTGTGTTGTGGGTAATAGGCAATCAAGGGGATTTGAGGAGCACAGTGACATTATCTTCAAAAAGACAAGAAACTCCATAATCATGGCGCATAGCATGTACCAAACTTTTGTTCAAAATAAGGTTTATTCTTTTTTTTTGAGGTTCTGCTTTTCAATAGAAAAAATGAAATCTGAAAAATGACAGAAAATGGCAGACATTAGAAAAAATTGTTATCTTGGTGAAAAAGCTTATACCTTGTATAGAACAGAATACAAAATGCTCAAATGCTCATATTTCTGGCATTTTAGATACACAGGCTAAGGTACAGTAGTTTTGTTTGTGTGTCTTTTTACAAGGACTTTTGAGCTTGTTTTTCCTAATAACAAAGCTGATCTATTTTCATGGTAGGTACAGTTTTGGAAGGCAGAAGTTCTGCTGCTGAGCTATCTGTTCATGCTGTTCACATTTTTCAACAACTTAATAGTTCATCAGAGTACTGAGAAATTTTTTTTGTCCCTGATTTTGATTATTCATTAAATAGAAAAGAGTAATTGTTTTTATGATGGAAAGAGATTTAAATTTAAAGCCAGAAAAATAAAAAGATATCTTGGTATATTTATGCATGCAGTATTGGTATTCAGAAACACCCAAACAAACAAACAAAAAATAACCTGAAAAAACAAATCAACCAACCAAAAAAAACCCCCACATAAAACAACAACAAAAACAAAAAAAAAACCAACCAAACAAACAAAAGGACAGAAAAGGAAGAACTTACAACGCAAGAAAACAAATTTCAGTTTTGGTTGTTGTCAAACAACATATATACCCAGAATCTTGGTAGTTTTTTATCCATAAAAAAGATTATTTAATGCATCTCTTTAAAAAGTTTTCTCTTGTTTTTTTACAACTAACATTGTTGAAGGATGCAGATGAGTGTAAACCACTATAAATGGTTTAAAAGGTTTCATTGCATCTCTGTATTTTATAAATCTAAAGGGAAAAGTGCAATATCTGCATTGGTGAACTCCTATTTTATGTATTTATATTGAAAACAAACAAAATATAAGAAAGAGTCAGAATGCTATTTTTTTAATTGTGCAATTCAGGCAAAAAGGCACAAAACAGGGACATTTATATGAGAAAGAAAAAAGTAACAGTAGTCAGGATTTTAAATGGATTAGGAAAAATATATATGTGTATTGACATTAAATATTGCTTCTCAACAGTAGTAAATGTAACTTTCAAGACACTATGGAATTTATTCTTTATTACAAGAGTCTATGTTTAAATTAGAAAAACGGAAGATATTCAGAAAATGTGTACATGCTTAAAAATCAGAGGAAATCTGTTTTATGAACATATTTACATTTTTTTTTCCTCCTGGGTAAAATGTAAATGTGATCATTGAGAGCTCATTAGGCTCTCTCTGGACATTGAAAGATATTAGGTGAATTACATGTCTTTTTTACTTGCTTCATGAGTTTAAAAAGAAAACACAAATTTCTTCAGAAAAACAGCCATGTGTAAAACAAACATGACTATTCATAAGAGTTAAAAAACAAGTGTCATTTTATCCCATACGGTTTGAATACTAACAATATTTGTATCCCTTTCTTCTAGTCTGGGTTGCTGGAGGTCATATTTCTGTAAATCTGGTGTGTTTCAATGGTGTTTGATTTGTAAGTGCATACGCAAAGCCGCATACAAACCTGTTGTTAGTGACAGAAATATGTCATTCTATCGCTATTATCTCACCCTGTAATGAAGGAATATAGATCTAATTGAGCACAGTGCTGAATTGCTGGAGATGCTAAATTCCTTTGGAAAATTCACTTGAATGGACATGAATACTGGACCTTATACTCTCCATAAATGTTAGTACTGTTGTTGAGGCACATTAAATTATTTTTTATTTCGGTCTATTATGTGTCATTAATAGCAGTGGATAGAAAAAGTATTAGGACCACACAGATAACCACTGGATGATCTTACTCAGACAGATCATAGCACCAAGAAATGGTTTGGGTTCAAAAGGACCTTGCAAGACCATCCAGTCCAACCCTGATGCCATGGGAAGGAACACTGGTTGCATCAAGTAGCTCAAAGCTCAATCCAACCTGACCTTGAACACTTCCAACGATGAAGCATCCATAACTTCTCTAGGCAACCTGTTCCAGTGTCTCCCTACCCTCATAATAAAATTTTCTTTTGCCCCCTGTCCTGCCACTGTAGGCCTGGTTAAACCTTTCTCCATCTTTCTTGTGAGCACCCTTCATATATTGCAAGGCTCCAATAAGGTCTCCTAGAAGCATGTTCTTCTCCAGGTTGAACAGTCCAAGTTTAGCTTTTCTGACCATTTCTGTGGCCCTCCTCTGGACCTTCCTTAACAGGTCCGTGGCTTTCTTGTTCTGAGGTCCCCAGAACTGGATGCAGCACTCCAGGTGGGGTCCTACAAGACCAGAGCAGAGGGACAGGATCACCTCCATCACTGCTGGCCACACTGCTTTTGATGCAGCCTAGGATGTGGTTAGTTTTCTGGCCTGCAAGTGCATATTGCTGTCTCTTGTCCAGTATTTTCATCCACAATTATCCCTAAGCTATCTCATTCATCTGTCTGTAAAATACTGGAGTTTCTTCCAGTGGTGGTACAGGACCTTGCACTTGGCTTTGTTGATCTTGAGGTTCTCACTGGTCCACTTTTCAAGCCTTTCGAAGTCCTTCTGCATGGCATTCCTTCCCTCTAGTACATCAAGTACAATACTCATCTTTGTGAAGTCCACACACTTCCTCATGGTGCACTTAATCCCACTGTCTGTGTCCTTAATGAAGGTATTAAATGGTATTGGTTCCAGTGTGAACCCTTAAGGGACACCACTGGTTATTACTTTGCACTTGTATATTTAGTTGTTGGCTGCAACTTTTGAGTACATGGCCATTCAGCCAGTTCATTATCCATCCAATGGTCTATCCATAAAATTCATATTTCTTCAATTTATTGTCAAGAATGTCATAGAGGATTTTGCAAAATTTCTTAAAAGCATCCAGGCAGATAACATCCAGTCAATAACATCGATTGCTCTTCGCTTGCTACCGATGGAATCACATTACTGTATATGGCCTCATTATTGTAGCTAAGCCAGACACAACTTGCCCTTGGTGAAGCCATGATGCAGTCTGTAGTCACATTTCTGTCTTGCATATGCTTCAGTATGACTTCCATAAGGATCTGTTCTGTGATCTTATTGGGCATGGAGGGGAAGCTGACTGGTCAGTACTTCCCTGGATCCTCCTAAGTATCCTTCTTAAAACAGATGTGATATCCCCTTAGTCACTGGGGCCTTCCTCAGATTCCCTGGTTTTTCAAATATGGTGGAAATTGGCTTAGTGTCTGCATCTTTTATTTCCCTCAAGACTTTTTATTGGATCCCATGGACTTCTGTATTTCTTCAGGTGATCTGAAAACTGATCTAATACAATGGTGGAGACTTAATTCCCCCAATCTCTGCCTGAAAATTTGGGGATTTGACAGATGTAGGAAGAGGTTTGGTACCTCAAACTTCTTCATGCCATTTTTCAATAGTTCTCTTGTCTCATTTATTGTGGGAAGTACATCTTCCTTTTCTGAGCAACATATCTGTAAAAGACCTTTTAGCCAGTCTTAATATTCCTTGCCTAATTCAGCTTCAGCTGCACCTTAGCTTTTCTAATCCCATCCCTACATATCTGGACAGCATCTTTATCTTCTTCCTAGGATGTATGTCCCTGGTTCCACTAAGAAAATTCTGGTCTAAAGTAAATGAAAAGACAGACGTCTGAGTGAGAAAAGACACTTTTTTAATGTAGGTGTAACATCATGACACTCTGAGTTATAAAACATTTTAACTGAATCATAGAGACAAATATTATCATGTCTATCTTTTCTCCTTGCACATGGGTAAAACATAAGTCTTTAGTTTGTGCACTGAACAATATGTATCTGCAACTCCAAAAATACCCCCTGTCTTAGAGGACTGCAGAGATGCTCTGGGAATAATTTCCTCACCTTTCTCTTTCTCTCTAAGTAAACATACCAAAATAGCAGACAGATGGGGCCAAGGCTTTCCAATGTTTTAATTCTCTCTCTCTCCTTTGAGTTCTAGAATTTCCTCTAATTTATAGATCCACAACAAAGCATGCAACAATAATATGCGTTGTTATTTAGAAGGCCATATTTTCCCTTTAAGTATAAATATACATTTATAAAAATGCATTCCATGGATAAGATACTTTTTGGACAATAAAATAAAAATATTTATATTTTCCTTCTACTTATTGTAGTGGGCACTGTTTGAGGGGTGCTGTGGTGCTGAGTTTAATTACTTATGTTCTTCAGGGCTTGTGAGGATGCTGCTTGTGCCCTGCTAGGCAGTTTCTGTTTTAACTCATACCTCTCCACAGTGATGACTGAAGATGCTACTGGAGCTACAGGAAGCTGCTAAGTTTTCCCAGTGTGAGGCAGTGCTCCTGTACACTGAAAAATTCAATACTGTAAAACACAGGAGTACTGAATCCCATGGCAGTCCCCAACCCTCACTACATGCTTTGAGCATTGTGTAACTTTTTATTATACATGTAAGTTTTTGAAAAACTGAGTTGAATTTTCAAAATTCCATAGCTATTTGGAGAGTTCTCTAACAAAAATAATAGAAATTTATGAGAATGGGAGGGAAAATAGATATCCTGACTAAAAGTGTGTTGTAGTGTTGCAAAAAATGGAATGGTTTGAATAACCTGGCTTACTCAATCTAGATACTGCTCAATTCCTCTTTATTGTCTACATTCTTAGTCTTTGTGGATATGCTTTTAGAAATAGCAATATCTTTCCAACACAGCTATAAGCACTCTTTTAGTGCCTTTTTCAGGATTATGTTGGCAGGAAAAATACAAAAGACGGATTTATGTTTAGTGTTGTTTTACAGACATGACCTGAATCATCCATCTCATGGTGAGATTTCAATCTGTGGAATCTCTGTTTAGATTGCATAACAGCAGAAAGTAAACCTGACAACTCACCCTCCCTAAAAAAAATACAAAACCAAAACAAAACCTCAAAGCAATAAAATCAAAGTCCTATAGTACTACTTTATACAGTTAAATTCAATCACAGTGTTACACATTTTCAAGAAAAAATCTTAAGCAATCGTCTAAAAAGTTGCCATATTCAAAGAGAAATGTTCTTGTGTGACAAAACGAAAGACGATTTCCAGAAATATGTATCAGTCATTTGGAAGCCAGAATCTTACTACAGAAAAACAAGAAATGCGAAAGCTGAGATGAATTGTAGAAACATGAATGAGATATTTTGGAAGGCAGAGCTAACTCAAACATCTACTGCAGTAAAATGAGACACACTAAGAGTTCAGAATTGTAAAATTGAATTAGCATTTCCGAGACCCCTTGCAATTTTCTTCCTCTTAGAATTCTAAATCATGCAGATAAGAATTGACTATCTCTCATCTATATGCCTTTTTGGCCATAAGCATCAATTTTAAATACTCGGTCTGAAAAGGGTGGACTTCCTTTTAGCTGAAATTATATCCAAATGCAATTATAATCTCTATAAGTAATCACATTAGACAGTGAAATATAAATCAAGTTTGCAAGGAAGCTCCATACATCTTCAAGTTAGTGAGAACCTGAGCTTGTTCTAGTTCACTGGGTACCTGTTGTGCAAGTTACAATGCTGAGAAAGTGTATGTTGTAAATGAACTGCTTAGGATTTGACTGACTGTTATAGGTCCATTCCAGCTGAGCTGCATTGTGCTCTATTCTATTCTATTCTATTCTATTCTATTCTATTCTATTCTATTCTATTCTATTCTACCCTATCCTGTCTTGTTCAGCAGTAATCAAATAAAGCAAGCAGTATGTGATCCCATGGGCCAGATTCTTGTGTACACTACTCTACAAGATATTAAACTTTAACTTGAATAGTGTAATTGCTGCACAGAATAAATTTAAATTTTGATGTACAGATATCTGTTCCCACTGTGCCTCTGGACAGCCCTCTCTACCTCCAGTGTGTGTGATTCCACTAGTACAGGAAACCTAAGGTGGTGTCCCGGTAGAAAAGGCCAGAGGTAATAAAACATGGGAATGACGCAGGAGCTGGAGTGTGCTAAGTAAATCGATTTCATGCTTAAACCAGAAAAGAGGTTATTTAGACTCATTAAGGTTACTGTGACTGTTTTTGTTGTTGAAGCCAATACAAACTTCTCTACATTGCCTCACTCACATCTCTAAGCTTCATGCAGATTTCCTGGACAGTTTGGTCTCTCATGTTTCTTCTCAGCTGGCTAACAGTTTTTTAGCTAATGTCAGTTTTCATGGCTGAATTTCTAGTTAAGTGTAATTCCTAATTTCCCAGAATGACACCTGGCCAGTGTGGTCTCTCATGTTTCTTCTCAGCTGCCTAACAGTTTGTTAGCTAATGTCAGTTTTCGTAGCTGATTTTCTAGTTCAGTATAATTCCTAATTTCCCAGAAGAACACCTGTTAATCTCACTGCTATTAACATATTTTTGTAAACATTGCAAAGATGATCGTTAATTCTTTTATTTTTTCTTTTGGTAAAAATTACATTTTTCTTATATTTTAATTATATTATTACAGTCACAGAAATTTTGTTTGTGTAAATGCAGCTCATAAGCTCTATCCATATACCATTTGATTTAGACTCTTCATTTCAAATATCAGAAGCAACAAATGCTAAGTAACAGTGTCATCAGAAGCCATGTGTAAACTCATAGAGCTTCTAAAATTAGGTATATTGTTTGCTGAAATGTAATTGCCAAAAATGGAATTTAGCAAGAAACTTTTGTCAGAGAGTTCCTTTTACCTAAAAGTAACAGAATCCAGTTTCTCCAGGCTTGATGGATTGACTCAGTTGACTATGACAGTAGAGCATGGTCTTATAAAATAATTTTTATCATAGCCTATATAGTAAAACAGATCAAAAAGCTACAAGACAGTGTAAAAGGACAATTTGGGCCTGATCTGTAAGCCAGTTACAAACCCAATGCATGATGTGTTTACCCAGCAGTGTGCTGGACATGTTATCCAGAAAGATACTGTGAGAGACATGCTTTTAATACTATTATGAAGATTCTGGCTGACTAAAAGAAATACATGTTAAATCTATCATTTTATAGAAGACAATATTTTATACAGAGATTAGAAGGAAAAAAATTAAAAAAGAAAAAAAAGTGTAATTTAATCTTACCACCCCTTGGAAATGAGCTTGTTAACATAATCAGAGTGGCAATAGTGTGGGTGTGAGGTAAATGTCATTACATTGTTCACAAGGAGACAGGGGAGCATCTTATAGTGGTTAAAAGAGTTAAAAGATGCATGATTTCAGCAGCTCTTGGAAGGATAGCACAAAACAAATACATTTTTCCTGAATTATTTTGTACTTTCCACATAATTCCTTGCAATTAGAGCCTAGCAGACACTGAAGGATTAAAATACCTTTGCTGCTTTACAAAACCTATTCACATTGTATATGAATATACAATATAGAGAGCTAAAAACATGCTTCCAGTGTGGATTTGGAGTTTCTATGTTAGAACAGATGGATTTTTTTTACTTTAATATCTCCAAAAGCCTCTGTAAAATATATGAAAATATTGAATGAATAAAGCTTTCTGGTGATGGATGTTAAGTGCATTCTTCAATAGATATCTGCAGGCAAAGGTTAGCAGCTGAGAAAGGCTATGCATTTTCATCTTTTCACTTCTGCTTTCTAATTGAAAATTACGGTTTCCATTTAGGAAATCAAAACAATGTGTCCTTTTGGCTTTCATTGGTGTCAAGTCTCCTGTGATAGCACTTGTTCATTTAAAAATCACATTAATTAGGAGAAAACATAACAGTACTGGATGCAATAAAATTACTGTTGAAAAATTGAGAAGGACAAAATGTTTTAAGAATTTTCCATTTTTCTGTTCCCCATTTTCACACCATCTGTGTATTGTATTATGTATGTTTCCTAAAACTAAGTACCCCCACTTTGGGATCTGGGAAAAGGTAAAATAAATATATACTTCTGAAGAATTTTAGAGACAAGAATAAAACCAGAAGGGACCTAAGTTTTTTTACTCGTACAATCATAATTTGCATAAAGTCAGATCTTAGCCATGTAAAGAAACAAAACCAATTTCTGTAAATATAATTATAAGTTTGAGTTTTTATTTCTGCTAGAAATGTTAAATCAATGTTTAACACTTACTCGGGTGTGTGAGTCCTTTTGAAACAATTTAAGTATGATTTTTCATATTTCACTTTTGTTCCATGTAAAACAAGTTCTCTGATTGTAAATCTTTGTGCTCCTTGAAAATATTTCCACATTTTATAAGCAAGTGGGTATCTAACTGCATTATGTCTCTGTTATAATCTCATCTCTAATGACTAGTTGTGTTTCTATCAGAAGATATTTCAGTCAAATAAGAAGGTAACAAATAATACATTGATTTACAGAGATTGTCTAGCCCGCAGCCAAGTATCACATTGAGACTAATTAGTCATGAGAAAAATTTCATGCCTTTATACTTTCAGTGGGATTGCATTAGTCCCCAGCAAGACATAATCAGTGAACATTTTCTTCTGTTGAGAATCTTTCAGGGAGAAATACTGTCATTAAAACTATGGTTTTGATACAGATGACTTAGCTACTGTAAAGTTCTAAGAGATTTGACTGTAAAGCTCCTTAAGTTCTATCTAATTTTCGTTTTACCAGAAAATATTGAGAGAATTCCTGTTTCTTGGACAGAGGGGAAACAAACCAAACCAGCCACAAAAAAAATCCCACACTTTCTGCATGCTATTTTTATGTTACTGTGGGAAGCAGGAGGATTCAAACACACATTCTGCCCTAGATTGTTAATTGTTTTAAATCAAGGACTTGGATTAGTCCTTGATAAAAATACAAGGAATTCAATTCTGAATATCCTTGAATAAAGGGTAGCTTACAGATGTTATACTCCCAAAATAGAAGAGAGAAAAAGCTATGACTCATAAGGTCCTAATTTCATCTTTACTTTTCCCTTGCTCTCGGGAGAAATTACATTGCTTCAATTGATGACTTCTCAAAGAAGCAAAAGATTTCTCTTTTCTGCTAATGTGCATTACAGAGTGATAAAAAAAATCAGTTTTTTTCATAACAATAGAGTGACAGGAGAATAATTGCTTTTTTCTATACAACGACAACCAGGAGCTCATGGCACTTTGTATCTGCTTATGTATATGCACATGGTCTCTGCAATGCTAGACTCAAGATAATTTCTTTCTGAAGTGTTCTTATCTTCATTTTCAAGTGCTGTAAATCTGTTTTTAAAGAAAGAATATTTCAGTCATTTATTTTGGTGTGTGGAAGTTTCTGCTGTTTTTCAGAATGTCAGAATTTAAATTATTCGGTTATTTTGTGGGGAAAGAAAAAGGGGGCCTTTGTGCAAAACCTTTTCTTTTATGCATTTGATCCTTAACACCAGCTTTTGTGCCATCCTCTGGATGGATTCAAGGATTTTCACGTTCTTTTTAAACCACAGGGCCCAGAACTGTACTCAAGGTGAGGCTGAATGAGGGGGGATTGTTGCAGACATCTTTCTATGAAAAATCCTTTCCTTAGGATTTTTTCCTCCTGAGAAGCTGAGAGACCTCAGGAACAAATTTTAAACAATGATGATCTGCTGCTGTGGAATGCAACAGGTGGATCTGTGATTGGCCCATCTTGGATGTTTATAATTAATGGCCAATCACAGCAGAGCTGGCTCAGACAGAGAGTCTGAGGCAGCTCCCTTTGTTATCATTCCTTTCTATTCTTAGCTTAGTTAGCCTTCTGGCGAAACCTTTTCTTCTATTCTTTTAGTATAGTTTTAATGAAATATATATCATAAAATAACAAATCAAGCCTTCTGAAATATGGAGTCAGATCTCCGTCTCTTCCCTCATCCGAAAACCCCTGTGACCACCATCACAGGGGATAACTGTCTGGTTTGGGCAGCTGGTGATGCCCTCCAGGATGGGGTTTGTCCTCTTGGCTGCCCAGGCACCCTGCTGACTCCTGCTTAGCCTGCTCCTGACCAGCATCCCCAGATCCCTTTCTGCAGAGCTGCTCTCCAGCTGCTCCTCTCCCAGTATATACATGTGGTTTTTTCCTATGATTTTAGTCAAGGCCCAACTGAAATGCAAGTTAATTTTACTGAGACCTTTATAGTGCCTGGTGAAGCAAGCTAGTCATGCCTGTGGCTGATAAGAGAGAATAAAATCCAGCTAGACTTCTACTTTTCAATAAGTATCAGTAAATTTTCAGTAAGCTTTATCTCTTAGGCACTTTAAAAACCTAAAAAAAAAGAAGTTATTTAATAATTTATCTTCATAAACAATGTTTTTTATTAAAAATACTTTGGCCCCCTGTATGATCTTCATAGCAGATATGCGCATGGACAACACTTACAAGAAAATATTCCAAAGATTTACTTCAAATATAGTCTTCTGAAAGAGAAACTTTATGGGGAAGATAAAAATCCATTGTCCATACTGCTAAAATAACACAGACTTTGAACAACTGTTTCTTCTTCATAACTGCATGCAATATATTCAATAACCTGTGGGACAAATTTTTCTGACATTCATGATTAAACCCTCCTGCTGTTTAAATCAGTAGGACTTTTGTCTTTCAATTTAAGGTATCCAGTTTTCATCTTCAGATTGTCTTCCTTAAAATGCAATATCTTCTCTTATTGCGGAGAAAGTCTTCCTTTCATTTTAATAACTTGAATCTGAAATAATTCACAAAGATCATAAGAGGAAGCAAATCACTCCAACAAAGAAGCATCTCAGTCTGATAATCAGTAAGCTATATAGCTGTATCATCGAGGATAATTTGCTTGCATCTTGGTATCTGCCAAAAGATGATACCTAAAAGAAGACTATATTAAAATTCTCCTATCTAGAAACACTTTCCGTGTCATCTCAATGAAGAAAAAATTCATTCAGAAACATAAAAAACTCGTCACCACAGAAGTTCTAAATTGGTGACATTTTACCCCTTCCACATTTTAATTTTTCCTCCAAAGGCAGTACTCAGAATGTATGACTTTGATATACCCTGCCTAAGAGAAATGAAACTGATGTCTTAGAGAAATAATATATAGAGAGGTACTACTTTAGAAATTCTAATGTATCACCTATGCATTTTTCTATTTATAAGAAGAAGTAAATAAAAGGCAAGGTCAGAAAAATCCTATAATAGATTCATAAAATGGCCTGGGTTGTAAGGCACCTTAAAGGTCATTTAATTCCAACCCCCATGCCACAGGCAGAGACACCTTCCACTAGACCAGGTTCCTCAATACAAAACAACCAAAATCACTTATGGCATCCTACGTGTGGCAAGTCTGACTGGCAGATATTAAACAAATTTGGTTATATTGCCTGTAAACAACCATCTGTACTGAAGCAAACGAGATATTTTACAGAATTTACAAAACATTCCAAAACATTGGTTTAAGGACAGTTTGTCCGTGCAACTTGAATCTTGAATACATAGACTCTTTAGAAGTGTGGGAAGTTGCACATTTCTCTCATGCCTGGGCATGCAAGACAATAGTCTGGTATATTTATAAAATATATGGGAGATGGACTGGAAGTGCTGTCAGAACTTCCGTTTTGAAAAAACATCAAGGAAGCAGTGCTTATAGATAAAAATTACTTTTTTAGTCTTCTTGAATACATTGTGAACTACAGTTTAGGGGGAAGCACAGAATTTTGAACATTATACATCCCAAAAGTTATCACATATTTGCATCTATTTTTTTATATTGGTTGTGAGATGGAATATTATTAAATGTCTTTAAGTAGAATTTACTCTGCAAGAGAAAAAAGTGGTTTTTTAAGCAGAACTGTGAACTTTGTGTATCACTCAGGGGATTAGGAATCAGACTATATCATCTTAGATAAAATTGTTTATTTACTGAGCTTCCTCACAGAGAAATGTGTATACTCATGTTGAAAGTGAGCAGAAGTAGTGAAGTAGCAAAAGGTGATAACTTCATAGACATTCAGAATATCAGTGGTGAATTCAAGAATACAAGTGCCATTCTAAGTAATGACTATTTGAAAACAGCTGCTGCAGAAACTTTCTACATGATCAACCCAAAAGGTATGGACAGAGTCAATTCCCTTTATAAAAAAGGATTTCAGGGTGTTGTCATGGTTTCATCAAGCCCTACTGAGCCACTCACTCACTCCTGTACCTGTAAGATCAGGGAGAAAACAGGAAGGATAAAAGCCAGAAAACTCATGGGTTGAGATGAAGACATTTTAGTAGTGAAAGCAAAAGCCATATACACAAACAAAGCAAAACAAAGAATTAATTTGGTGTTTCCCATGGGCAGGCAGATGTTCAGCCATCTCCAGGAGAGCAGGCACCCATCACAGGTTACAGTTAGTTGGGCGGACAAGCACCATCATTCCAAATGTCCTCCCCTTCCTCCTTCTTCCATCCACTTTATATGCTGAGTGTGATGTCACAAGGTCTAGACTATTCCTTTCTTCAGCTGGGGTCATCTGACCCATCTGTGCCTCCTCCCAGTCCCCATTGTAGCCCCAGCTTTCTCCCCAGGGTGGCAATAGAAAAAGCAGAAAAGGCCTTGGCTTTGTTTAACTATCACTCAACAATAACAGAAACATCTCTAGTAACCTTTGTTCGGCACAAATCCAAAACACAGCCCCAATTTAACTCTATCCCAGTCAAAATTGACACGTCTATGACTGGTTTTATTTTTAATTCAAGTATCCATAGGTGGTCTTTTATACCATATGGAATTATTTGATTCAACAGGAAATTAGTTTAAGAAGTTTCCAATTTTGGCCAAGTGAAGAAAGCATACTCTTAATACAAATGGAAATATTTTAATCTTTCTCTAACTTTCTCCCATCTTGTTTAGTCACTGAATAGAAAACTATGTATTTGCTTGAACCTACACAGTTTATTTTTCAAATTGTAAAGTATAAAATGGGTGTTTATCTGAAACTGAAATTTATTTTTACAGAACTAGTAAGAAATAGATAAATGTTTCCCCTTTTAAATAATAAGCCTTTATTACTTGAAACAATAATTCATTTTTTAAATTAAGAAAATGCAAGTTTAGGAGATATTGCAGGTGTGAGTTATGCCACTTCTCAGTTAACATCCTCTGATACATATAAAAAGCAAATCACTTTAAGAAAATATGGACGAGTTGAAAAAACAAACTCAACTTTTTTATATCTCTTGTGATCCTAAATTGTAACATCTTTTAAATTTTTATCTTTCAGAATAAGATAATGTTGCTGAGCAGAATGTATGGTTTGCAGATACAGGGATTATTAAAATACTGGCCTTTAAAATAATATGATCCTGATAGCCAAGATAACAGAGAAGAAGGGAAGAACTATTGAGTAGAATGTTAATTTCTTCCTATGCTGCTTTTACACTTTTTTTTTTTATATTTTACACAGTTCCCTAATTTTTTCTACAGTGGAAATAAGGTCAAACATTTCTAAGAGCAGCTGTTACAAGAAATTTCTTCTTGCATGGACATTTCCCTTGGGCAGTGACTCTTTTCTGTCCTATAAAATAGGAGATTTCCTCATTAAAGTAGCACTTTAAATATTGAAGCCTCTAAGACTAGTGCAAAGATAACAATTTTTTATCCTGTAAGACCAAGAAATTGCTGAACACCAACAAGTATTCCCTATTTGGAATCATCCGAACTTATGAGTACTTAAGGAACATATTTAACACTATTCACTGTTTAGCTCAGGGAGCAAAAAACCCCACGGTATGGTTCCTCCATCCTGAAGTGGAAGAGTGAGGTCTTGTGTAAAGCCATAACTCCTGATTCTCAACTCTGCCAAGAACAGTAATTTCAAATAGTAATTGCACTGTTTTTCCATATTCTTTTTATTGTTGTCATATTTAACTTTAATTAGAAGTTACAGCTCAGTCATGACTTTATGTGGAAATTTCAGATCATATGAAGTGTTTACTGACTTTGAAACCCCTGCAAAATCTTTGACCCCTGAATTTTTTCTTTTCCCATTTCCCTTTTAATGATAGATTAGGGCACAGGATGGGGAACTGGGATTACTTGGCTTGAACTATGCAATGAGTAAACCAGAGGTAAAATTCCTTCTTTTAACCCATTCTGGCAGACATGCAACTCTGGACTGAGAGAAAGCATTTCACACATCTGGCTGAAAGCAGTTTCTGCGGATCATAGCTGTAGACTCCAGCAAGCTCATCCATTTTACTTATGGCTGCATTAGAATTGGCATATGAAAGAGAACAGGAATAGTGTTTTGCAGCCTGAAGTTTAGAAATAACATAGAAGGAATAGATCAGAGTCCCATTCTTAGATGCTTCCAATATAATAAATATAAATTTCTAAAAATGAACATGATAGCATCAGAAACTGTGCATGCCATGTTCTGTGGTCATCAGATTCTTTGATCATCTGCTTCTCATATCACTTTTTCTGAAACATACTGCTGTAACTTTGTCATATATCTCAAAATGTCTCTTTGTGGTGCCAGGTAGGTTGTGCATATCCCTGAAAAGATGCTTAGTCAAATGCAATCAAAATTATTATGAATGTAAACCTTGTAAAAATGAAAAGACATCCTTGAAACAGTTTGATTGGGTTTATTTTTGGTTTTTTTGGTTTGTTTTTTTTTTTTGTTTTTTTCATTGTGGACCTGACTATGCCTTAATTTATTTCACTGCATGTATTTATTCTGTGTAGTGTTTTCAAAGTAATACTCAGACCATGTTAAATAATGGTTATACCTGTTGCAGTGCAAAACAGAAGAGAAATTTTTAAAAGTCCAATATTTTCATCCATGAGCTCCTCTTGGTGAATTCGATCTCCTCTGCCACATAAAGCAGTAATCTTTGACCCATTGATGCAGGGACATGAAATGTCATATTTCCTGAAGTTGATTGCTTTCATGTATTCCTCCTATTTATACCATGTATCTTTGTTCTTCCTGGTAACCCAGGAATCACATTCAAATCCTCTTAGTCAGAGGTGACTGTTTGGTATGTATGAGCATCAGTCGTGTCTCGCATACTGCCGAGGGATGAAAGGGCTGAAGGTTACCTCTGACACGGCTTCAAGGTCTGATTGCACATTGTGCCACAATCAGTTTCTGTGGATTCTGCACATGGACTGGCTGGACAGTTATGTTCAAAGGGATGATTGGCTTCTAAAAATAGGAGAATTACAAATAAAATAGGAAAGAGCAAAATTGAATGCCAGGAGCAGATTAAATACTCAGATGCCAGGTAAAGAAAAGGCAGGCATAACCAAGTTTGAACTAGATAATCATCATGTGGAATTAAGGCAGAATTAGGTGATAAGGGTTAAGATGAAAGGACCTTTAATTGTTAGAGTATTTATTAAGTATTTAATTGTTTTTAAGTTATTTTTGAATATCATGCCCTTTAAGTTACCATGTAAATTTCCTCCTATTGTTGGGTTTTCTTTTGGGTTTTTTTGTTTTATTTTTTTAATTCAATAATTATTTAAAGCTTCAGTGCTTTTATATGACAGAGATTGAGCAGCAAGAATATCTGAATGGAAGCTGTAAGTGTACACTGAAGGGAAGGCTTCCATACTGGGACAGAGGTATTGTGCATGTGGCTATCACTAAGATGACATGCAACTTGCCCAGTAAAAGTGTTTCATGTGTTTAGAGAACAGTCTGATATAGAAAACATGGTCTGTGACAAGAACAAGGAACCCATTAAAAAATAAATAGTATTTACTTTCAAAACAGCTTTCTAAAAGGAAAGAATAAATAAATAAATAACAACACATTAGGCATGCATACATTTTCTTCTTAATTAACTTACCTAAAATTATGCCTGTACTAGTGGTTAGCTATGTTTAAAGGATTT
This sequence comes from Geospiza fortis, assembly GCF_000277835.1. Lineage (NCBI taxonomy): Eukaryota > Metazoa > Chordata > Aves > Passeriformes > Thraupidae > Geospiza > Geospiza fortis. The sequence goes on from NW_005054382.1 coordinate 3,148,997, forward strand.
CCTTATTTTTGATAGTCTAATTACATTGTTATAAATGGTACTTATCTTTTTTCTTTAAATCATCTCTTTTGAAATCCCCTGAACAGTTTTCAGATAAGAATATTCAAACTTAATTTGTGATAGTGTAAATCTAGGTTTTGTGTACAAAACAAGTTCTAAGTTTTGCAGGAATGTGGAAAATGGAATTTTTATGTATACTTCTCAGCAGTAATATTTTTTCTTAAGTGATTTTAATCCTTATTTACCAAATTTTTTGGGCTCAAATTTTACGTCTTTTTTTCTCGGCCTACCTTCTGTACACAGATAGGTATATAAATTTTAACAAATACCACGATCATTATTATGAAATATACTGAAATAATATACATTTATTTCCTCATAGAAAAGAAAATCTTGGCAAAGACCTTGAAAATCAATAGAAGAAAAACAATGTGATGTTTCCAAAGAGCAGTGTCTGGTGCAGGGAGAATCACTACCTTCCTCACTGGTAATAAGAGTGGACTTATTGATGAAAACCAGTACTATATACTGCATGTATATAGAGTATATACTGTGTATAAAAGATCAGTACATTAATATATTTTAATAATTTTAAAATGCATTTTAAGCACATTCTGAATAGTTCTGCATTTTTTTCACCATAAACTACCTTTTCTTCTGAATTTTTGGTGTTTTCTGGGTTTTATTCCCATATAAATATTAACAAAAGTTGAAGGATGAAACTCTGCACATCAAGTTTTGATGAAGAAGTAGGGATTTCAGCAGTTCCTTTAGAAGACAGAAACTTTTTTATGGTCATGGAACAGACAAACAAAAACTATCACAGCTGTGTTTATACCAAGCCCTGACTATTCAAAGTAGTGGTTTGTTAAACTTGAATAAGAACTTGATACATGCTTGTTTGTTCATTAATGTCTTTTTGATCAAATTGAAGAAAATGGCATTTAAATACATTGAAGAAATGCCCTTTTCAAAAAATATATATATATTTTACATGTTGAATTGATACATTAGATTCTTATCTTTATTGATCCTTACTTACTGAGTGCAGATTATATCCTAAAATCTAATCTGAGCCTTCAAACACGACAGAAAAAACTACACTAGCTACCAGAGAGAACACTGCTATATAAACAAAAAGAGAAAAGTTGGTTATTTGAGTCTTTTTCAGTGCTGTGAATACTGACTGTGTCTGTTAGAATATTTTACCTTAAAAATAAAGAAGTAATGTGACATGTTTCTTATAATTTTCCTTCACATAGAAGAAAATATAATTTATCCCTTTTCCTTGCCCTGAAGAATGTAGTCTTTTGTGTATCCGAGATGCTTTATTCACATGGATAAGCCCATGAGCTAATCTCCGTGCTAGCCAAGAAGAGTGAAGGATTTGACATAACCCACTGAGTGGAACTAACTGCAGGAGTGTAATCTAACAGAATCCAAGGAGAAGTGCATGTTAAAGATACTTAATGGCACATTTTTCTTTAAAATAAAGGAGACCTTGGGCGGGAATGAATTATGGCTGAGGTCTTGGGTCTCCCAGTTGAAATCAGGAACAAGACTATGTGGAAGAGCTTGCTAAGGGAACAGAGGACATGTGAGTTATAGAGGTTTCCTGTGCCCTTAAATGGCTGCTGAGTAAATAGAAAAACTCTGAAACACGTTTGGTTTTTTTTTTTTTATTTTTACTTTCTCTGTGGATATATCTAATGTTCCACTAGAAAGACTTTCTATTCTTTATGTCTCCCAAAGGGATGAAATATGAACAATAGTAGTCCCATAAAATTAGAGCAGTTGGTCTTTCCATGAACACAAGTCATGATTCATTTTGAAATCCCCTTTATGGCTTTCAGCAACTTTATAGCCAGGGGCTGACAAGAAAACAGGAGGGGTGTGAAGTAAGCAGGAGGCTTTTCTCAGCAGGCTCTCTAAGCAGCAAGCATTTAGTGAGGAAAAGAGACTCCTTCAGGGAGTGCTCCACAGCAGGAGTCTAGTTCAGGTGAAGTTCCCTCTAGGAGAGCCTTCAAATCCCTCTGACTGTACTAGGAAAACAAGAAAAACTATGTTCCTTACAGAAACACTTAAATTGAGTTAATCCACTTAACGAGAAATCGAGCACCTTTTTTTGTAAAAAATTCTTTAAAAGAAAACAATATTTTATTTCTTTCGGGGTCTTTTGGTTCTTTTGATTGGGTTTTTTAGTAGGTTTGTTTTGTTTTGTTTGTTTGTTTGTTTGTTTTTTTTGTTTGGTTCAGTTTTTTGTGAGAGCTAAGAATTGTTAAAGTGGGAGAGAAGGGTTATAGGATATAAAACTGCAGTGAAACATAATGAAAACATTTATATAGGCTTGTATATTTCTCTTGCAGCTATGCTGGGCACAAACCACAAAAGAATGGAGAAAACAGAGAATATAGTGAAATAATTACAGAAAAATATTTAAAATTAGTAACTGGAAGCAAAAGTCCTGTCCAAACAATATTGACTTGGTGTAAAATATGCTGAATTTCTGAGATGGTATTTTATTATTTTATTTATTTTAAATAATAAAAAAAATGTCAACAGCTCTAGTTGCAACAGTGCAACACAGAAGTTGGAACTGGCTGTTGGGCTTGGTGGGGCCCAAGAAATGTTTGGTATTGTAGATAAAAAAAATATACATAAGGAAAATTGTTCCCTTTTTCTAAGGGTTTTTCCAAGTCAGCTGTGTCAGAGAAAGTGACTAGATAATCTACACATAAAGATATAAAACTTTTGTTTTCAAAATGATTGGTTCAATAACCAAATTAATTAATTTGACACTTGATTCTGTAAGGTGCTGAGCGGTTGGCTCTGATTCAGCAAAATGTCTCCTATCTACTTCAGTCTCATTAAGACCTCTGCCCATTAAAAATGTGCTGGGAATTCATTGTTAGAAAAAAAGGAAAAAAAAAACCCAAACCTAAACAACCTCTAAACCCACAGATGCAATTATAGAATATTAATTTACTCAGTGAACCATTTTAGTGTTTTGTAAAGATTTAAATCTGCAAGGGGTTGCTGCAAATTTGAGTTGAAACTACTTTTCAATTAACTTTTTTTTTTTCAGTGCAGGTAGGAAGATATTTTTTGTCCTTGCAAGCTCCCTTTTTTTAGTTGCTGTTATCAGAAACGGACCTGCTCTTACTTAATATTTTTGAAACATCACTCTATTACAAAGTTATACATCACCTATGTATTATTATTATTTTATTGAAATATTAAACATGAAACACCAAAACTTTAATGATGTATTCTTTAATTGTCTGATTTAGAATATTTGTCTGGTTCAAGTCTATCTAGACTCATGATAGGAAAGGGTCAAAAAGGAAGTGCTAAGTCTCTAAAGGTTACGTAGCACTAAATAAAAAAATATTTTTATATTTTCAGTGCTTTTCAGAAAACACAAAAAATTCAGAAGAAAAGGTAGTTCATGGCAAAAAATTGCAGAACTATTCAGAGAGATTATAGGAAAAACAGAAGCTGAAAAATATACTGAGTAAGCAAAACACTGAATAATAACTAACCACCTCCACCCCGAGCAAGCTTAAGCTCACAGCAGGTGCTTTTCTTACTGCAAACAAGACAGGTTGTGAGAAAGAACAGAAGGAAAGAATCACCACAAAACCTAAGACTAATTGGAGGTTGAGGGGATGGGGGAATGTCACCTCCTTACCTACCTGCTGCACTGAGATACAATACAGGCAGGTTTTGGATAAAGATCTAAGAACCTAAACTCTTGGGAGACCTCAGAAGCCAGACAATGTCAGACCTATAAATGGCTTCTTTTTACCTGGTCCTTGTGGTGGATAATAGTGTGATGGTTACAGTACTTACTTCAGAAGAGTGAAACTGGGGTCATCAGCTGTGCTGAACATTGTGGAAGAGGTAACAACTGCTGAGGTATGCTTCTTATCTTTTCTATCATAAATTTCAGCCTACTTTTCCTTTTCTCATATTCTTAGCCACATGTTTTCTCATCTTGATGAAATGAAACAGTGGAGAGTCCTGTGCAAGTGTTTATTGTGTTTTGGTGGAGAGGACACTTCTGGAAACATGGTGTCACCTTTGCATTGTCTGAAACCACTGCTTTTTTTACTTCATTTACTTCTACCTTAGTATTTCCTATACTTGGGGGTTAAGGATTGTATCTGACATGGGTACACTGGATAACCTTTCAGAATCTAGGAAAATGGCCTAAAATATTAAATTAAAGAAAGGTTACATTTCCAGTCTTTAGAAGTGGTTTTAAAGCAGAATAAATAGAAATTGGTTGTTAAATAATTTGTTAACTATTTGTTAAATAATGGAGGTAACAGACTGCCTGCCCAAAGTTTAAATAAGAAAGCATGATAATGAAATGGAAAATAAATTCTCAGTGTCTTTTAATTCTGATAGAACATCTGGTAATTTATACTACATGTGATTCTCAAAATGACTAATTTTCAAACCTTTTTTTAAATGTTCATCTTTAAAAATATTTTTTACTCAAATATATAATGATACTGACTGTATCTACAATCTTGAAATGTTGACACTGGAATACTTTCTACATGAGGTAAACATGTCACCTCTTGAGGACTTGGGAGGTGAAATCTGGTTGGGAGCTCATCTCATTAAGCAGACTGGGAACTGACACAACTTGGATATCTGGCTATATGTGGTGTATCCTCTCCTCATAGCAGAGGGGGGTAAAACTAATCTGATTAATTTTAATCAATGAATTAAGAAGTGGGCAAAGTCTTAGAGCTGCCTTCTTCTCTGAGCTTATTGCAAATAAAGTCCTGGCAGCTCAGAGGGAGATAGATGGGGTCAAGAAGCATGAGTTAGATGAGTGGACAGTGAGGTGGATTGAGGTAAACCTGCTTCAGCAAAGGGGGTTGGCCTTGATGATCTCCAGAGACACTTTCGTATCCTCACCATTCTGTGACTCTGTGATGTAAAGGATTTGTTTTTGGCAAATCCTTCCTTGTATTCACAAATAATATTCCACTTAAATATTGGGACATTCTTTAAGATCACATTTTTTCTTTACTGTTTTTGCCATGAAAAATGATTTAAAGTTGTTGTAATATCATGGAAAGTCAAGTTCACAAAACATTCTCCCAAGTCTAATCTAGCGTCTCTTTACAACATTCGTGGTGTTTTGGAGTTACTTTCAGGGACTTTTGTGCATGCTTTTTAATACTTGAAACTTTAGTAGTAATAGTGTTCTACAAGTTTGTTTATTCTTTTTCAGTTCTGTCATTTCAATGTGAATTAATGTTAGCAATGTAATTATTTTGCTTTAGTACAGTAAAATACACTATAAACTGTTTGTTGTCTCATTTTGGTTTTCATTTTAATGAGACTTTTAAGAACATGTAGCTTATATGAAATCAGCAGTAGAAGATGAGGTATGCATAGCAACATTAAATTTCTAGTGAAAGCTATATACTATTACTGTCAGTTGTGAAAAGATATTTAACACGTTTAAGAACCAATGACTTTCTAAAACAATGTCTTCTGTACTTCTGCCACTAGTACAAATGTCTTTTTAGCATAACTCTACCATCTTCAGGAAGCAAGAGGAAAAACAAAGGAAAAATTAAGCAGACAAAAAACACAAAACCAGTCTTCAAAGCTTTTAGGAGCTGATCATCTAAAAAGTGATCTTTCATAGTCAGATTATAGCTTGAGAAGAAAAACATGTTTGAAGCTTGTTTGTCGTGAATTCAAACATGACCTCAGTTCTAGTGAATTTTTGTTTCTTGAAGGGTTTTAAAATACTAAGAAAGTGAAAATAGTAGCACTTTAAAAATAAATTAAAATTAATTTAAAAACATACCCTGATCCTTTTAGCTAGAAGGAATTGAAAACAGCTTAAATTATATTAACTGACTTTTAAGAATTCTTACAGAGACTTATTAAGAAATTCATAATTATAGTAGCTAAAACTGATTATATTAAAACAGTAATCAGAATGTTTCTTAAAAAAGAGAGTATTTTTATCATGCTGAATGGAATTAAAAGATAAAGACAAGTTTGTTAAAATCTATTAAAAAAAGAGTAAAAAATCCCTCTTTCTAGAAAGTGCTGTGACTTTCAAGTAATGGCATCCAACAACTTGACTGAACATTCAAGTAATGGTAGAACTGTTTGAACTAGGAAAACCTTACTCCAGGCAACTCCAAAAGACTTGAAATGTTTAGGGTATTACAATTTGTATGTACTGGAATTCAAAGCCCAGTCTTGTCCCTGGACATGATGGCTCTTTTCAGCATCTTTGTAGGTGTAAGGGCCAAGACAAGGGTAAGTAAGGATTGCAGATGACTCAGGTGAGTTTCTTGGCATACAGGAAGGAGCTATTACTTGCTACTGTTAAAATAGTATTTCAGATGGGTGGTCTCTTGTTTGGGGGGTTTAGACTTTTGTTGTTGTTGTTGTTGTTCTGGTATTTCTTTTCACCCTGTAGCAGTCATGTTTTGGTGGATTATCAAATAGGAAAACTTGGAGAAAATGTTTAATGTTCTTCATGGAACATTTGTTTTGTCTGTGATGTGAACTGAGCTATGTCACTACTTGTCACTGTAGTATAGGTACAGATACAATTTTTTTTTTCTTATGAGGTGATCTTATAACTCCTTTAATACATTTTGCATTCTTGATACAGTGCATTTTTTTCAAAGTTAAACTGTTGACTTGCTTGAATAAGAATAAGCCAGACATACAGACTTTCTTACATTTGAAGCTCTGAAAAAAAGGATATAGGTTGACAAATGTAGTACCAAAACACATTTGCTTCAGATGCCATCTCTGGAATTTGGTTTTTATTATCAGAGTAAGTGGTTTCTGTTTCTGGGAAATAATTTATCATTTTCAAACAGAAAAAATGAGCAAAATATGCAAACATATTTTTAAAAAAACTTCATAAGTTATAATAAAGTTGTCCTTTAATACTTGCTAATCCTGTAATCACTAGTTTAATGGGGTTCCCAAGAACATGGAATCTTGTTTTACAAGTCATCCAATATCCTTAATGAGCCTGTTCAACTTTGCATTCTTCGCTGATTTAATTGAATGAATAGTTTTAACAAGAAATTCAGATATATTGGAAATAAAAATGACCTCACCTCATGAAACACCAAATAGAAGTGTCATAGAGACACACTCAGTGATGTCACTTACAATGCAAGACATGCTGAATAAAAAGAATCACAATTCCCAGAGGGGGCAAATACACAATATTTAGTGGGCACACTGCGCACCAATTCTGAAACATGGAGAAGACCTGACAGCACTAACAGCTTTGACAGCAGAAGATGAGGCTCCAGTGTATGACATCTGACCTTAAAAAAAATCTCACTAGTTATGAAATGCAAAGAATAAAAAGGACTTGTCAGAATGGGGTGACTGAGTCACTGTTTCCTTCAGCATGACCAAATCTGGGGCAGAATATGACACAAATATGTACATATGCTAGGTTTTAATTTTTTGTCCTTCCTAAGGTGGCAATTTTTATTGCCAATGTCAAATAAACATTATACCAGAGAAACAGTATATTAAAAAATATGATAAAATGTCATATACTTTGAGAAAAAAAATTAAAATGAGGTTACTTTTTTGCATGACCACACTAACAGCTATGTCTTATTCACCTAATGGTCTTGTAGGAAGTTGGATTTATAGCAACAAAACCAATAAACAAGAGAACTCTTTATATATCAGAGGAGAGTATCTTCATTGTCATTAAAAGTTCCTGAAGAGATATCTAAAGGCAATAAGACAAAATAATAAATTTATGTATCTAAGACATCATTTTCCTATTTTGTCATGAATACATAGCAATTGTCAGTTTGTCATTGAGATGTTACATGCATGACTTTAATAAATAAATTGCATGTAGATATTCTGTGATATTACTGGAGTCAACATATTCATGTGGTTATTTTTAATATCCAGGGATAGAATACAAATAATTCCTAAGATAATATCAACTTAAAAACCAATTTGAGTAAAATAAAAGAAAATATGATCACTTGTTGTAAAGAAATTCAGTTCTGAGCCTTTTTCTTTTTTCTGGCTAAATAATTATTTTCCCACAAAAATGCAAAGATGCAATTTAGACAGCAAAAGTATTCATATATATTAAAGATTTAGATTCTAATTAATATTTGACTTCAAAATTGTATTGTAATAAATTTCAAAAGTTCTCATAATTGGCCTCCACTGATAGTATTTGGGGTGATGGTTTTGTTTTCTTTTTGATTTTACATAGGATTATTTTTAAGAAATAATTTTGAGACTTGTGTTGATTGGCCTACTTAGGCTTCAAATTTTATTTATGGGAGAATGCATCAGCCACAGTGATGTGCACAAATCTATCTGTTTCACAGCTAAAAATATGCATCAGTGGATTTTAAGTACTTTAATTCCTAGATAGAAATATAATCCAATGGATTAGACATCTGAGCTGTTTAGAGCATTTTCTGTTTATTCCATTCTCTTGCTCTGGTGAGTCTCCTTTATTGCTTCCTGCCTCTTGCATTCCTGTTTGTGCAGCTTTGTGTCAGCA
>NW_005054382.1:3157631-3174392 GCF_000277835.1 Geospiza fortis
AGCAGGAAAACAAATTCTATAGGAAGGATTTTTTCTAGAATACTCTTTGGCCTGATGTTTGGGACACTCTTCAGTAGTGTAGGAAATGGCATTTCAGTTCCTGTGTGGTTGAGCAGAACTGAGAATCAGAGAAAGAGAGCTTATCTTTTATTCTCTGCCACCCCTCTCAGCTTCCATTGATGACTATAGAAGTTCATGCAATGGATAACAGACAATGGAAATAGAAGGATGAAAATTCAGTCTATTCAGCAGAGGTATTGGGTCCATTATGTATTCCATGGCTTGACCCGGAAAGACAATTTAATGAAATGACTGGCATTTTCTTGGAAATATCAGGAAAATACAGAAATCCAGCGTTTATAATACATTAAATTGATATGCTAGAGATGTCCCTCTCTATCTGCCTGGGTTTTGTTTGGTGGTTTGTGGGTTTTTTGTATTATTTTGAACTCAACGTTATGTGAATATAGTGGTCCCATTATATTGTTTCACAATCCACATATTATTTATGTTGCTTTGAAAAGATCCCTGACTCAACTATTCCCACCAACTCTACCCCAGCTGACCCCCTTTTTTTTTGCATTAGTAGTCCATTACTTTGGCAATTGTACACTAGGCTTGTCTTTGGATTTTGCCTTATGATGTTGCAAAAGGAACAACATTCTCTGCCAAAGTAAAATAAAACAGCTAGGCTGATGCAGGTGAAATACTGCCTATTTATATCAGCAGAAAATTTGGACAAATTTTCAGCCATTTATGTTAAAAACTTTATTAAGGAATGTAAGTTATTGACTCCCTCACTTTATCAGATGATGAACTAAAGCCCCAGTCCAGTTAGTAATTATAATAGCCACTAGTTTACCCACACAGGGTGTTGGTCTGAGGCTTTGAATCCATGAAGAATACCTGCTGGCAATGTTCAGCAAAATGGTGCTTCCTAGTAGAGGGATTTCCCACCAGAGCAGTTTGTCAGGGCAGCTGTTCATCATTATGTACAGGCAGCGACTCTGCAGCCTCCATCTTTTACATAAAATGAAATGTTGCCTGATTCTCCCCTCAGAAACATTGCTAAACATCCAAAAAGTCTTTGTGCCATCTATAAGTTCTTTATGAATATGTGAACATGAATCATGAGGAATTTCTATTTTAGTTTTTAAAACCATTGAACTTTTCTATACAAAATCAAATGAAATATACCCATTGAAATAAGTCAGCATTTAAACTTTAAATTATCCTTAAGATTAAAGTGGAATGTGTATTCATTTCTAAGAAAATGTTGCTTCTCCTTCATTAAAATAAAATATTAAGCACTATGAAGAGGAAATCTTCAGTTTACACACTCATTTTCGCACCTATTTTCCATTTTTATTGCACAGAACTGTTGAAGTTTTAAGTGTGGCCTTCAAATAGGACTTATGAGTATTTATTATTCATCTCAGCTTTTGGACAATATACCTCTCAAAACAGTTTTGAGGAATTGACTGTTGTTAAAATTGAGGGGAAAAATGACACAATATAGTAAAATGATCCAGAAAACTACTTGGAAACTGAAAATGGTTCTTTGGGCTGTGACATGAAAAAAATGGTGGGATTAAAGTAACATCTAAAAAGAATATATAGATGTTACTCCCCCCCCCCCCCCCCAGAATATTTTACATAAAGAGGTCTTTCACTGATTGTTCTAATACATAAAATGCCTTCATAACCATGTCAAAATATCCTAAGTCTCTAAGTCAAATAAATTGCATGATTTTGTAGAAACATTGCGGGTAAAATCCTGACCTGACTGAAAGCAGCAACAGAATGTTTCTGTGTACTAAATAAAACCTACTTAAAATCTACTGAAGTTAGATCTACTTAGTATCTACTGAAAGAGTACTATTGCTACTATTACTACTAGTACTATTTAAACTGTAGCATTTTGGTGCTAGATACACAGATTTCCATTATCGCAGAAAATCGAATTTGCAATCTTAAAGATGCAAGATTCATGCACAACACATTCTAGCTATTGGCAGGAAAACATATTGGTATTTCTCACAAACACTAAGCAGCATTAAATTCACCTGATCTTCAGAGACGTAAGTGCTGTAAATGGGACTATTTTTATATTTTCGTGAGATTTGAAAGTGCAAATATTTTTTGTGTGTAAACTTTATAAAGTTTGCTGTATGAGTTCCTCTAATAATTTAGTCAGAGGTTCATCTTTTAGATTATCTATTTTCCAAGACCAAAATTCTAATTTCTTTTTGTGCTTTGAATTCTTCTGTATAAGACTGACTCACAATATTCTTAGGGAAGATAGACAATGTCATTTTTCATAGTTACTTCAGAAATGATTGAGAATCTTTTGAAAAAGTGGGGGGACTTATTTTTTCTTCTTTTGTTTCTCTAAGCAGAATTTTTTTTTTTTTGGTTTTGGCTTTGGTCTTGGAGGGTGGGTTTGTTTCTTTGTGGGAGGTTTTTTGTTTGTGTTTCAGGGTTGTTTTTTTGTTTTTTTTTTTTTTTGTTTTGTTAGTTGGTTTGGGTTTTTTTCTGGGCTTGTGTGCATGTTTTTTTTTTCCTTTGGGATTTGGGTGGGGATTTTGGAGGGGGGAGTGGTGCTGTTTCTTTTTGGGGGGCCGTGGTATTATTTTTATTTTTTTTTCTGTAATCCTAGTGTGTAGTCTGAATATATGCTGTATGCTGAATGTGGCTAGGCTTTGGTGGTGTCAGATATTTGTGGTCCCTTTAGAGAGCACTTGCCTTTAGAACTAATAACATTTTATTCCTGTGGGACTTACAAAAATGATACCTGACCCTGTTGGAAAATGCACAGCCACACAGCATTAGGCATTCTATCTCCTAAAATCTTATTTTAGACAGGCAGTCACAGGCTAATGAAAGGAGAATAGCAGAGGCACATGGTGAAAGGAGTAATGGATGATAATTTATTTGAAGAGAAGTCATTCTTAGGAGGGTATTCTGGTGGAAAGGAGTAAGAAACAGACAAAGGATGATAGCTGAAGGGAATGTGCTAAAGAAAGGACAGGCAAGAAAAATGAAAAGGGGGCAGAAAATTTACAAAAATACATAAAAATCCCATTCAAAAACTTCTTATAATTTACATCCCCAGATTTGGTTTCTTCATACCTGCTTCTACTAGTCTGACTTCTTCCTTGTCTTTGATCTCCTGGAATAAGCCTAAGAGCAAGGACAAAGTCATTCAATGTCTTTATGTCTGGGGAGAGCTTTAGTTGATTGCCACAAAAGAATGTCAGTGGGAGGAGGATCTCTAGGCAGTGCAGGCTTTGGTTTGGTTGCTTGTGCTCTGACCAGTTTTAGCAAGTCCTTGTCTTCAGTCTTTTCTCTCTGTGCAGTGTCTTGTTGGTAGGCCTACCAATCATTATCATTCCAGAACTCGAGGTGAGGCCACCCCAGTGCAGAGCAGAGCAGGACAATCCCCTCCCTTGCCCAGCTGGCCATGCTGTGCCTGATGTCCCTCGGACAGGGTTGGCCCCCCTGGCTGCCAGGGCACTGCTAATTCGTATTTAGCTTTCTGTTGATCAGGACCCCCAGGTCCCTTTCTGCAGCATTGCTCTCCAGCCTCTCTTTTCCCAGTCTGTACACCCAGGGTTGCCCCATACCAAGTGCACAGTCTGCCACTTCCCTTGCTGGACTTTTTATAGTTGGTGATTGCCCAGCTCTCTAATTTGTTAAGGACTCTCTGCATGGCCTCCCTCCCTGCCTTTGAGGGAGTCAATACCTCCTCCCAGTATTGCACTGCCTGTGAACTTAGCATCATTTCAAGTCTGGCATCCAAGTCATGAAGAGCACAGGGCTGATGATGGAGCCCTGTGGAACCCTGCTAGTGGCAGGTCACCAGTCTGTCACCCCATGCACTGTAACCCTTTGTGCCTGACCTGTGGGCCTGTTGCTCATCCATCTCATGATGTGCTTATTGAGAATGGGAAAGATACAAGTTCTTTGTTCTTATAACAGTAAGATATGTAATTTTTTTTCCATTTATGAATGATTTAATAAATTTAAGTCTTTCTCATGTAATTTTTCTTCTCTGTTTAAAAGAGAAGAGTTCCCTCAAAGAGTTACAAGTAATTCATTTTTATAAGATATCAAGTACACAGTTAAAGAAGCTGAAACACTTTGCTGTTTCTCTTATTTGCATACATTTATTCAGAAAAAGATATAATAATTAATAATTTATAGGAGGCTTCTAAGAGTCTCCTGTGGAAAAACATTTTAGAAAGTTAATGTGAGAATACAACAATATCTCTCTCACCATAAGATTTTTAAAAGTCCTGCCAGTGTCACATTCATTTAGTCTTTCGTATAATCTAGGTTTGTGTAACAATTTCACTCTGAGAGCACAATACTACAGTGAATCAGAGGACATTGTTAATGCTTTGTTTTCTGTGGAAGTCAGTTAAATATATAAATAATCTGACCATGAGTATTTGTGAGGGATTAGGCAGCAAATAAAGTGGGAATTGAAATAAGCATTTTTACCAGAGAAAATAAGTAAAGCAAGAACAAAATTACTTTTAAACTTAAAGACCTCTAATAGTGGATATGGAATAGACATCCAAATATCATTATTGTTAAGTGTGTATATTACTATTCTCTATTGTCATTTAAGACTCAAATGAGAAATGTTGCTGATAATGGTCTGGGTACACAGTATAAATAATTTTCTAGCATTGAGCACAGCAGATTTTCCAACAATCGTAGAAAAACATCTATTTCTCACAATAAAATTTATTTCCAGGTTTGAAATGCATGAATGAATTGTTTGGACAAATTTGTATTCCTGTCTTCAAGAGTGAGACAACTTGAATTGATCTAAGAGTAAATCTAAGGTGAAGGTAAAAAACCCAACCACTGTAAAGGAATGGCCCCACTCCCATTTCAGCTTTTCAGCTTTATATATACATATTAAAACTTCCAATCCTTCTCTTATATTGTCCAATACAGGAGTTTGTGAGAGCTCTGAAGATTCTGTATAAAACCCATTGTATAAATTCTATGTTTATAACTGCAGATGCTCATCCAGCACTCATGTATTTTCACTCTACCATCAGCTTTAGAAATTTAGAACAATCCCTTGCTGTTAACTGTACCACAGAAAAACTACAACAAAGGCTAATAACTCTTATGACATCTAAAAAAAAATGGGCAGAGCTGTCATTAGGCAGTCTCCATTGATTGACTACAAGAAAAAACTAGATTATAAGATTCAGCAATGTTCTTAATCTTAGTAAAGTTAGATGAAGAGGAATCTTAATCTTAAAATCTTCCCTGAATTTTCTAAGTTTGGTTAAACTCTATAATACCTTAATTCCTTTGTTCGAGCTAAGGTAGACACATTATTTTTATCACTGAGCATTTTGAGGCCCACTGTAGAGAAGAGAATTCAGCTCTGTGTCCTCATTGCTTGCTGCTCTGTGTGTGTTCAGACCGTATGCATAAGAAAAGTCATAAGCAGAAAAGGATGGTAAAAATCTGAAAAAAAAGGACAGCAGTTGAAGACATAATGTTTCCAATCTGTTTGCTACTTTCTATAATAAAAGTGCTGGAAATAAAACATAAATTACTTCCCAAAATAACTGGGAACACATCAAAACTATATTCAGAGTTTTAACTGACTCACATTTTTCAATATTCAGGGCAAAATATTACTTTTCTAGTCTTTATGGGGCTTTGAACTGACATTGACATTTTGATGCATGATGTTTAGCTTTTTTGACTCCTGTGTCTTCTGTTGAGAGCTGAAGAGATATTCAAAATATTTGGTGCTCTACATAATGCCCTAGAACAATCTGTTAAAGCTCTAATTTCATCTTTTAATGGAATACTCCTGTGCTAATAATATGATAATTCTTTATTGAAAGATAATTCTATGTAGTCCCCTGTTATTTTGTTTATTTTATCCAAGTCTTCTTGAGTCAATGGGGATCTTTGTAGGGACTTGCATGGATGTGGAATTTATGCCACTGAAGAGCACCCTTTCAGTGAAGCTTGAGAGAATGGGGCTCACTTCCAAAGGTTTACAGACTTAGGCTTGATCTTAGATTTATTCGCAAAAGGATAAAAGGATCCCAAGTTCAGTTTTGTCATGTTGCGCAGTTATGTCTCATTGCTTTTTCTGTAATAGAGAGATGATTACAGTTTCTCTCACAAAATGCTCATCTTATCTGTCCGAAGTCAAGGGACAAAATTTAAAGTAGGTAAGTATTTATATTAATGGCTAACTGCTATTTTTGAAATCCCTATTCAGGTACAGCCTAATCCTTTAAGAAGCAAGATCTCTTTCAGTTCTCAATATAAAGCTATTCACAGAGAGGGTTTCCTGGATCATTTTAGTAATACTCAGAAACTAGCCTTCATGGGAATAACTAGGAAGGGGAGAGAGAGAGAGAGACGTGAAGAAACATACATGAAAGGCCACTAAAAGCTGTCCAATGACAGTGCCTATTGCCTCAAAGACCAGTTTATAGTATCCTGTCTCTTCTTGACTTCTGCAACCTTTTGAGAGCAAAAGCAAATTAAATAATGATGGTTAAAATTATACATTTTGTAATTTAAGTGATGTTTTAATACTGCTGTGGATGAGAGGAAGTTCTTCCATGTTCTCCCCTTTGCCCATAACTCAGATCTGGAATATAAATAATTTATTGTTGTTTACCACTCAAGGAGAAGATTTGCAAGAATTTTTCCCTGGAATTTTGAGGGATATAGTCCTCACCTATAATGGAATCTGTACAAAACCCTCATTGTGTTGTTAATGATATTTTTGTTTGGTGTATTTATACATATTTCTCTTGTCAAAGTTTGCTTCCGAATTGTTGATTTTATACTGACCTTCTCATTGACTCCCCTCTGTTTAGGGCTGATCATGGTAACTTAGTAATATCACAAATGTCTCTATGTCAAATGTAAAATGCATCTTATGTAAGAGATAATCACTATCATATATTACTGTATTCTACTATTCTGCATTGATATGATTGCAGTATTTCTTTGGAATTTTCATTTAATACTAACATTACTTTTTATGAACTTTCAAGTTTGGGTCATTTTCTCAGGAATAATTTTCATTCTTTAATTCCTGCGATCTCATTTACCTACCTGTGAAACTTTTTAGACTGGCAAAGTTTACTCTGAAAGGAATGTTGTGCTGTGCTGCTTCTGCTGAGATTGATTTGGTCACTGCCAGACACAGATTTGGTTACTGCCGACACTGAAAATGCTGGTTAAAAATTAACTATTTTTTCTCTTTTCTTCATTCCATAACATGTTTCTACATCCCTTGGTTCTTTGAAACAGTTGAAATCTAGTTTAACATAAAGATTTGAACCATATTATTTTTTTAAGTGATTTGCATTTGTGGTCTAGCTGTCTTCATAATTGTGCCTTGTTTAAATTAAATTATTATTTTTATGTTTTAAGTTCTGTTTCTCAAAAAATCTACTAGAAAAGGGTAAATTTCTGCATGAAATATTTTTGTTTGCTTTGGTAGCACGGGGAAAATATAGATATGAACATGCATAGCATATCAGTAATATATTTATTAATTCTGGTATATTCATGGCTCAGTAGCAACATACAATGTTTTACAGTGTTTCTATTAATAAAAATTACCAATTGGAAAGGAATATGGACTTCTATTTCCCTCCTCCAATCACCCTGAAATGTTCTAAAAACCTAGTCTATGAATTTTTTCTCTTTTTTTCTCAGAATATGGTTAATGTTTTGTAAATTTGAGTCATCATTAGAAGAAAGTAATCATCAACTACACTTGTGGTAACCCAGCATCCCTGTAGAGGACACCAGGAAAACTGGGTTAGCTGTAGTATGCATTCAGAGGAAATCATAGGCAAAGCTAATATCCACTTTGTTATGAAACCTAAAATTTTCCTTCTAGATGGAATTCTTTGTTATGAAACCTAAAATTTTCCTTCTAGATGGAACTACTGGGTTTTTTGTTGCTGTAATGAAAACGCAACATCTTTCAGAGATTTTGAGAGAAGCACAACCTCTTATAGAACTGTTGATTTAATGGCATAAGGCAGCTGAACTGCCCTTCTAAATAAGGACAAGATGAATGAATAAACTATTCTGGTTTTTTGTATAGGTGATTAGAAGTTGCCATATGAAAATCACTGTTTTATTATAGGCCACCAGCAGCACCCATTCACAACATCATGATCATCTGTCTCTGCTTCTGGAAGTGAAACTGAATACATTCCAGTGGCTGGCCTCCGGTATAATCAATAGTAGAAGGGAAGGGAAGGGAAATTTGGTCAGGAAAAATATAGCTTAAAATGAAATAGTCGCGTGTTAATAGAAAAATGGAAGGGAAAGAAGAATTCTTTCTTGTAAGAAAATAAGCTTTCATCTATGTACAAAATTGAAAGGCCCTGATGAGGGATTTCTTATGCTATAACTTTGCTTAGTGCTGCCAATCTAATCCTCACTCTAAGGATGTTCTCCAGTAACCGATGCTGGCGAGTTCATAGTTAGCTATACCATTCACTAGTTGTACACAGGGGTTTATATGTACTTTTAATGGATCTGCAGCAATTTAAAATTAATCATCTCTTGGTCCCAGACTAGAATATAAAATTCACTTCCCTTCTTTATTGGTGGATTGAAAGATAATCTGTGTGTGTTGAAAATGTGATAGTATAGTCATAACATCTTCAAAGTTGCCTTTCATTAGGCAGTGGTGTTTTTTTATGGAATAAAATAATTCCTCACATAGATTTTGTGCTACTAGATCTGTTCTTAGAAGGCAATTGGTATTTTACCTAACAATTAATGAAATTTTTAACTTACCCTGGCTAGCGTGTTCTTTTAGGTAAGCTGGTGAGTTTGTCACCATTTGCTTTTATCAACATCATATGCTAACCTTTGGATTAAAGTATCAACAATACTTGCTCTTTTGAAAAAAACTTCCATGTTTATATCTCATTTGAATTTGTCTCAGTTTAGCTTACTGCCTTTTTGTTGTTGTTTTTGAGGCTTTTCTTTGCCAAATAAGTGAGTTTTTGTAATAATAAATGTATTTTTACATTGAAATTAAGTTCTTTCTCAACCTTCTTGCAAAAACCTCAGCAGACTTGCATTTCAAAATCTAAAGAATGCAATTTCATTATATGAGTACGCGTTAAGTGTAGTACATACCTGTTAGCCTTAAAATTAAAGAGATACCTAAAGATCTAACTCAGCTCTCTACACTGACAGTATTTGAAACTAAGAGAGACGAATCTTATTTTTTTTCTATTCTCCTAAAATCTTGATTTTTTTGGCTCATTCTCCATCCACACTGTTAATCTCTTAAAATAAAAACCTCAGAATAGATTACAGTGATACTCATAGGGATGAAGTCAACTCTCTTTTCTTACAAACTACTTCCTCCTTAAAAATCCAAAGATAGCATTGGTTTATCACACTGGTATCTTCTGTTCAGTTGCTCTAAAAAAAATCCCCAGCCCCTTGGGCCTTTTCTAGTCATTGATTTGTAGGTTACTGCCCATCGCTCCTCTCACATTCACGTATATTCCAAAGCTATGGCTTCCATTCCATGCTCCTGTGTAAATCTGTGCTTTGCTCTGGATAAAGAATTTTTTTATGAAGGAAAAAGAGCAGAATACTAAATGTATTTGTAGCTTTCTGCCTGGATGTTTCATCCCCTTTAGATCAGTCATCTGTAAGATTTATCATCTGTGATTTTCTATGTACTTTCATTAATGAAAACATTTGCTTTTCAACATGCTGAATTAGAACTGGAAGCCATATTCTTCTTTATTCCATTACTAATTCTAAAAGTGGTTTTCTGTGTCTTGGGTTTTCACTTTCTCTGCTTGAGTTTCTTCATTTGCAAAATAAGAGTAATCGTATTTTCTTACTTTCAGAGGCAGGGCACCAATAAATTACCGTGACAAGAAAGAAAACCAAAATGAAACAAAACCAAACAAATGAAAAATAAACAAACAAAAAACCCAACCAGACAAACAAAAATCCAAAATATTGGGAATAGATAAGAGGTGAAAAGAAGGCAGGTCAGAGTGAGATAAAAGTAATCCTATCACAGAAATTGCTCTGTAGACCTACAGTCAGCAAAGGCTAGTTTGACTAGAGAGCATTTATACACAGCTGTAAGTCTCTGCCACACCTTTTTCATCAGTTCCTTTTTCAGAAGTGCAAAGCAGTAGGGATTCATGCTCTTGTACTTACTGCAACCTTAATTATCTGAGCAATAACAGAAGGAACACTGACATAGATTTCTGGTAATTTAAGACAAAATCCCTTGATATTAATCTGCCAAAAAAAAAATCTGTCAGGGTTTTTTTTAACCCAATTTCACACAATCTATTTCACTTGATGTGAAATAAGTCTTAGGTTCTAAAATTTAGTGTAAATAGGGTTGTTTTTTTTACATCCAAATTATGAAATTAGAAAGTTGTGAGCCTGGAAGTACAAGGCAACTTGACACTCAGTTTTTTATCCCTCTGTGTAGCTCAAAAATTCTATTTAAAGGAATGGATGTGACCTAAAGTTTAAGACCCTAGAAGCAATGGTAATGATGCACTAACAAGAAAGTAAAAATTCTCAGATCATCCTTTGAAAATGAAGAGCCATGTATCCATCTATTTTCTCATTGTAATGAAGATTGTGTATATTGAGATTTATGCTTTTTAGGGGGTATTTTGAATACGTGTGTGGGTTTGTGTGTTTGTATGTGTATGTTAAATATTTCAGAACAAGAAAACATTAATAATATGCTGAACTTCTGTCCAGGAGGTTGGGTATTTTCCTGATTTCTAGTCCACATTCTCAGATGCTATGTTTGGTATCAAACTAAACACAAAAAATATATCTGCACTGATGTTATGTCCCTAAAGCTCTTTCTCAGGAGGATATTGACGCGATTAAAAATCTTGGATAAAAATAGAGGAAAAAAAAATAAAAACTGTGAATGGGCTGAATGACCCACTTAGAAACATATTTGGTGACCTGCCATGAAATAGTTAGAGAATGAAAAAGGCACCGTAAAAAATTCTGCATCCTGTTGGGAGCCCTGATATCTTCAGTAAGAATGTCAGTACAAAGACTTGTTGTCACAAACAGACAAATAGTGCTTGTGAGTCATTCCTGTGATTCCAAAGTAGCACGCAAGCAAAATTGTCTCTGTTCATCGTGCAACAAATTCAGCAAATGGTGACAAACAACTCACCAGCTTATATAAAAGAGCACGCTAGCCAGGGTGAGTTAAAAATTTCATTAATTGTTAGGTAAAACACCAATTGCCATGAACTGTTTAACTTCAATTCATGCATTCTGTATATATGTGCACTGCAAAAGCGAAGGCCACTGTATATTACAAAGTGTGTGGATCTAAAACTAGCTTTCTAAAAGTAGTCTGAAAATTATTTTTAAAAAACATATTCTATAGTAAGCAGTGCTGGAAATCCTTTCTGGAAAGTCTAATTTAGATGTTTGTAGTGATGTTGGGGTGCTTATTTGGTAGCACTGCCCATTGATTACTTGTGTTTGATAAGATATTGAACACAAACACTATCTCTATGGCCCTTGTGGATGCCTGATTTCATATTTAACGTCTATTCTAAAAACATTAACATCTATTCTATTAGTAAGGCACTCAATGGAGAAAGATAGGCAGCTCTGGAGACCGTAGGAAAGACTGACTTTTCCTTAGTCAAGTTTTTCCTAATTAAGACGAAGCAACCCTCCTACAGGAAGCAGACACTGCTGGGAGCCCTCCCCTTAGGAGCTGGTAAGACTTGCATTCAGGAGCAGGCAGTGTGAAAAGCAATTATTTCTCACCTTATCTTGATAGTATTCATACAAGATGTAGAAATCTATTTTACAAACTTACTGCTCCCCAAAAAAGATATTCCAATTGAGGACAGAATTTATCTCTCTGGTGAACTGGGATGACTTCAGACAGGTTAGAAAAATCATGGGGCCATAAGACAAAGAGGCAAAAGGAAGCTGTGTGCATGAATAATTTAAAACTTTAAGCGAAGGGAAAATAATTAAAACTGAGGAAATAATTTTATTTTATTTATGTTTCATTTGCATTATTATTTAAATTCCCAGGGGGAAAAGCACAGCAAACCACACTGTGAGACAGCCCAGAAAGTAGATTCTGCAACTTTCTCCCATTTAGCAATTTTTTTTGTTACATTTATTTGTCTAGCAATAAATATCACTTAGTGGGTTGAAATGTTTGATAAAAGACAGATTTGTATTTTTCAGATTGTACTTAATGAACACTAAATACACACACACACACACACACACACACACGTGTGCTTGTGTGCTTATATGTGCATAAAAATTCCACTGGAGACCAATATGTAGATAAACATAGAGAAAAAAAGTACAGTTCAAATTAAAAAGAAGTGAGGGAATTACAATTTCTGTGTAATACCCAGAAGTTATGAAGTTCTGTGAACATATGTGAAATAATGTGTTAATCTATTAATTTTCACTTTATGATTGCCATTTTAAATCAGATCAGATTTGGAGAAACAGTATTTCTTTAAAATTATAAATTTCAAATTGGAAAACACAACTTTAGATAATTGTGTGAGTTGCATGGATGCAAGATGCAAGATGCATGGATGCATGATGCAAGATGCTTTATGTCCAAATAAAGATATTTATGTCCAAATAAAACCAGACCAGTAAGTAAAGCTAGAAATGTTGATTGCCATAGTTAATTGTCTTCTTTTTACCAAAAGTCTAGTGAATGGACACAATAATCCATTTTAAAAAGAGCTGGTGAAATGCTTTGAATGTAAAAGACAGACCATAATATCCTGCTGGAATTGTAGATATCTTCAGTAAGAATGTTTTTCTTGTCACAAGCAATGGTAACAAAAAAGAGCAAAGAAGGTTAAAGAAAATACTAGAATAAAGAATTATTTTCATCTGTGATTGCTTTGTTTGTTCATGTGTATTAGTTATATAAAATAGCCTTCTGATCTGTATCTAGGCAACATGAAATTGCTCCATTTTAATAGTAAGGTATGAATGTAAATAATCATTTTAATAGGCACATACTGTAGAAGAAATAAATTACTGGTTTACCCTTCTGTAAAAGGTAAAGAGAAGCAAAAATTGCATTTTTTTGAATAAAGAGTCAACAATAACTAGATTTACTAAAACCTTTCAACAAAGTACAAGCTTAAAGATGAATAGGTGTTTTAATTTTGTGTCTAATGGTGTAACTTGAAGAAACTTTTGTACACAGTCACCCACACTTTTGCTTTTCTTCACTGGGAGAAATAATTTAATTCCCATCAATGCTTTACCTAGACAGATGAGAAACAGTGACTTCTGGGAATCCAAATATGAAAATGAATTCCCAGTGCTTTTTCCCCCCACTCAGTTTATTTAACACTTCACAGCATTGTATTGTATTTGTCAGTATTCTTTAGAAGCAGGATAGAATGAAATGGAACAAAAAATGTTGTGTCTGGCCATTACTAAATAGTCTTCCTTCTGGTGAACATTAATCTAAGGACAGACAACATCCAGCAGAAGTGGTTTTGATGTGGTTAATGTTTTTTTTTTTCATTAACTCACAGAGGACTGAGAGTCTTAATTTTATTATTATGTTCTTGGATACATGATAATAGAGAGAAATATGAAGTATGAAGATGTAGAAACCAGCCCAAAGAGCTTAGCCAAAACTGCAGAATATGAATTCCTAGCCCTCAGAACTGTTTTCTAAAGAAGTGATTATTTCTATTACATTCACTTGTTGAAAATAATAAATAGAAAATTATTGGGTTTATAATACTATTTTGAAACACTCAAAACATGAATATTTAGCAGTGTCTAACTTTTTATTCTCCACAATAGCATCTGTTTCATAACCAGAAGAATTCAGGAGGAAGACAACAAAGTCCATATACTCAGCATTTATATTTCATAAAATAAGATTAATGTGTGCAAATCCAGAAGCAATTTGGGCTTTTCTGTATATTTAATACATCTTTTAGAACTGTCTCTCTTAATCTTTTGGTATGTTAAACAATTTGAAAGCATCCAAATTGTTCTAGGAAATAAATATTTTTGCTTTATAAACAAATTAAATCAAAGATTTTCAGGCATCTCAGATACATCTGCTATGAAGAATCATTTCAGAAGATCTGTCTTTTTCTCACTGGAGTAACCAAAGTAATGTCTGGATACAGTCATATTACCAGTTTATAAAATTCATCCACATTTTCTTTTGCTGCACATTGATTTCTTTCTTCAACACTTATGCCTTCTACTGATGGTTGGTAATTATCATATTCTTACAACTACTTTGCTAGAATTTGAGCCCTGAGCCCTATTATCTTTGCTTGTTTTGTAGAGAATCTCAGTTGCCTTCAAACACATTGAGGATCATTTGGAGTAGAAATTAGCAGAGACTCAATTTTTAGTAGTGATATATTGAGTACAGGCGAATCAAGAGTGTTTGCTGCTCTAATGCATGCCAGCTAATGCCAGGAGAGCTGGACTGATTCCACAGGAATAAGATTCATCTGGGAGATTTGTTTCATTTTCTTAACAGAAGGGGTAGCACAAATTACCAAAGCATGGGAACTACTGTCACAGCCTCGCTCAGCCCTGACAGACAGCAGCAGTTTGTGCAGCCATCCCTCTGACCTGCACTGCTTCCCAAGTGGGTTCTCTGTAATTTCCATCTTTCTTGTACTTTCTTTAGAGTAGTAACTGATCACCTTCTTCCCTGCTCTTTCCACAACACCTTGCAGAATTGGAAGATGAGTCTTGTCTGACACCCTTCTGCAGGTGCCTCCCTTGCACCCCTGGTGCCGCATATCAGGAGGAGCTGAGGTGGAGCTTGTCCTGCCCTTAAAGATAATTCCTGTTTAACTTTTCTTGTCTTGTGAAGAGTGATTACATAGTGGCTGATTAGAGTAAGACTGTGACTCAGTGCTTCAATTTGGCTTCTAGAAAAGGTGGTGGTTTTTTGGTTTTTCCTTCTCTCCTGCCACTATCTAAAATAGAAGATTTTCTGGAGATTAATCTTCCTTTACAAAAGTTCATGCCTGTGAGTAGAGTCTCCCTACAATTCATATTTCTGCCTGAGGTGCCAAATTATTGATAATGTGAATATTTTATAGCAACTGATTAAGGACTGAATTACTTTGCTTTTGAAATGTGTTGTTTTGAGTATGGCAGCAGTGAGCACTGGGGAGACAAGGTGGAGGGTATCCCCAAAAATCCTATCTGGCACTTGGGAATTGTCACTTCATCATTTCCAGTGGTCTACCAGAAATCACCAAAACTGAATCCATCCTGGAGAAAAAATTAAGAGCTAGAGCACAATTTGGAGATACTTAGAAATCCCAAAAACTGTTCTAAAGACAATTCTAGCTTAGTCTCTCTATTCAAGTGTTCTTTATTCAAGTTTTCTCACATGGTCTGCAAATCACTACCTGCATGTGTAAACAAAAACAGTGTAAGAACTGAAACCATCGCTATTAGCTGAACAAAGTGTATCCTGAGGTTCATAAAAAACCCCAAACAAATAAAAAGATAATAGGAATTCATTACTGTTAACCTTTACATTGATTTGGTGCTATAAAACATATATTATTAATCAGAGAAGCACAGAAGAAAACACTAAAACCCAAACCCAAGAATAAATATATAAGTGAGGAAAATCTCACATTAGCTGAAACATTAAATTAAACAAATCTAATCAACATTTCCTTTTCTAAATTATGAATGTAATAATTGAAAATCTAATTCCTCCCTAAGGGCCATAAGTAATTCTATTAGGAAGCCATTATATACCACTTAAGGAAGTTTGTGTGATGCCTATGAAATTGTAGCTATAGTACCACAAACTCAGCTATCAACAAGTGACTCATTAAAATGTCTAAAATTTAAATGTTGGTTCTTTCATCTTATTTTAAATAATAACTTTAACTCCCTTGTTATTGCAACTTTTAAAATCAAACTACATCCCCAATGACATGAAAAATAACATACAAAGACAATTGGAGCTCTGGAATTTGTTTTGTCTTTCTGCTTAGGGAAAGGCCATGGAAAAGTACTGGGAAAAGTAGCTACTAATACAATAGGTGTCAAAGTTATAAATATATATGGAATAATACAAAGAACATATTAAAAAAAGGCAAAACCCAAATGGCATCACTTTAGAAGTGGAGATTGTGCCATAGGTGTAGAATACTGTACTGGGACAGGTGGGAATTAAGATTCTTAAGGTGGGAATTAAGGATTGAATTAAATTTCTTCAGAGCAGGCCATATGATGCTGTGGTTTGTGTCTAGAGCTAATATAGTGTTGATAACAGACTGATATTGTGGTTGTTGCTGAACTGTGCTTACACAGGTCCAAGGTTTTTTATTTTTCCCATGCTACCCAGAGAGAATAAGTTGGAGGCTGACAAAAGTTTGGGAGGGTGAGCAAGAAGCAGGACAGTGGACCCATATTGACCAAGCAGATAGCCCATGGTGTATCATCACACAGAGGACACAATGCCAGAGGAAGAAGTGGGGTGGGTCTGACTTCTAAGTAGCTGTTGTTCAGAGACTGGCAAGGCTTCACTCTGCTTTTGGGAGGTGTCAGATGTTGTCCTTTCCTTTAGTTACTCTTTTTCTGTTTCTTTCACTTATTGTGCTTTGTCTCAATCTATAATTTTTCTTGTGCTTGTTTTTTGTATTTCCTTTTCTGAAAAGAAAGAGT
>NW_005054382.1:3174402-3188947 GCF_000277835.1 Geospiza fortis
TACTATGGGATATTTTTCTTTTTAAATGCCATTGGATTTGACTGTCTAGATCAGTGATTATGAAATATTTTCAAATCGTATGCTGATGACACCAGATATTTATTAGTCTCTCCTGTAACACACACACTTTTTTTGTTTCCTGGCAATAACATTCCCAGAGCTGTTAATTTGCTGTTAATCAAACTGTTAACAATGTATTCAACAGTAATCTTTTTTACTGAACCTGCTGTTTTATTGATTGTATATTATGTAATGGCAGGTTGAACTTGTGACTATCCAGTTAAATGGTAGGTAAGAAGACAGTAGATCGGTGAATGTGCTCTGAAATGTTTAATGCCGTCATCATTATTTACCATATTTTTTTAAAAAATCTACATTCTTAATGATTGGCAAAATCATCTTCAGTGACACTTCCTATAGAGTTATGTGCTGCTCGCCATAAATAATAACAATAGGATTGAATGGTGTGAATATCTGAAATCTCTAATATTTTAGATCATATTCATTGGCCTAACCTCATTGCACAATAGCTTCAGAGCATTTTGCAATGAACAAGGCAAATTTCAGAGCAGTTTAAGTTTTATGTACTAATTTCAATTAGATTCCTTAAAAACATTTCATTGTAGAATATCATAATGGCTTGACTGAAGGAAACTGTTGATCTCCCTGGTGTTCTGGTAAATTTATGTTAAGAAGCTTTTCACTGTTTAGAAATATGCATAAAAGTAGGTTTTAAATCTTGTTAAAATGTATCCTGTTGTCTTTTCTTATTCTTTTACTGCTAAGTGTTCTTATGCACATTTATTACCCAGAACATTTTCAAAAGACTTTTATATATTTCAGATTAGATGTTTTCCTGAATTGTAAAAAAGTAGATTTTAGGTTTCAGTACTGAATCAATATAGAAGCAAATAATAGTCTCACCTGACCATCACTGACCTATTCTTTTATACTGTATATAGTAATGAGATGATCTTTCTAAACAAGCAGATCTATGTTTTACCTTCCCAATAAAAGTAATTGAAAAGAATCCATCAAGGCAGAATCAGAAGAGACTGGTTTCTTAAGCCCAAGCTAGAAAATGGAATTAAAATCACCACTGTATTTTAACATAATCTATACCCTCATATAAAAACTGTAAACTGAGTTATCTTCACTGCTTGTTTCTCTTCACTTACCAAAATCTGAGTTAAAATTTAAATGAATGTTATTTGCAGCTAGATATGGTAAATGGCCATGATATGCAGAAATTCCTTTTTATGACCACTGCTTCAGAATCACATGCTATCCTACTTCTTAAGTTTCTGAGTATTAAAACATTTGTTTTGGCAGAGCACCTGCAAGTTTCAAACCGATTTGCAGCTGGAGGAAAGGCATTGTTGTTTTGTTTTCAGTATGAAGATGTCTCTGTGTAAAATTATTTCTGCACAGACCCATACATAGACAGTTGAGAGTCCTCTCATTTGTTTTAGTCTCTAGGTAGAAATTTCAGGTGCAGCCATGATGCTTACTCAGCTTTGCATATGCCAGTCATGCTGCAGGAGTTTGGGTTTTTTTCTGCTAAACCTGTGCCAAGGACACCATCACTCCATCTTGCATCCCACCAGCTTTTCAGTAATGTTGACATCATGCTGTTAATAGACACAGAGTCAAAAAACCCAAAAAATATAGAGTTATATTGAGTCCAACCAAGATATCATCCAGCCAAACATCCTCCCTCCTAACACTATTGGGGATGTTTGGGAATGGTTAGGGAAGGGCAAGTGTAGGACAAATTTATATGATAATTCCCTCTAATGCTTCTCTTTTCTCCAACTATTTATATTTTAGGGTCTTCCTGAACCAACTGTAGTCTCTATGTTCTCAATAATCTCCAGTGAATTTTACTTGGCATTTGAACTGATCCACTTTTACTGTAGTAAATATGATAGGTACAGGCAAAATCTATTCGAAAATATGAAGGCTCTGCTGTATGCTTGCCATTTGCTCTTTGCTTTGAAAAGGCCCTACTCTGGTATTTCACAAATGTAAACAAAAAATACATGATAGTACTCTGAAGCACAGTCTCCAGTACCTTATTTATATTGCTTATGTCATAGTTCTGATCAGTTGTTGTACAAATCAATCTTTGTATGATGCCTGACAAACAAACTGCAGCAGGCTATTGGACAGCAGTCATGAAAAGGCATAAAGACAAAAGAAATGTAAACTCAGAAAATGCAGCAGAGACTTAAAAAAGAGGACTTGAATAGATCAAAATGCACTAACTTGTTGATTTCCTACAGATTTCCCGGTGATTAATTTCTTGTTGTGACATCTTGCTGTTTAATGTTTTTTATGAAGTTTGGCATTATTTTTTGTCTGAGGGCTGTGTCTCAGAAATAAAACATTTTGTTTTTAAGAAACCCTGTGAAGGGCAGAAGTTGAAGCAAAAGTACTTCATTTACGAAGAAAAGTATGTTTCATTTCAAGATATACTTTTAGAATTGATTGTAGTAAAATTCATGATAGAATCAAGTTTAATTTTTCATTATTTATATTTTCCCTTCTTAAATAGAAAAGAAATCAAATACAATTGATTGAATTTCTGATTTTATGTAAATCTGAGAGTCAGTGAAGTTTACCAGTACCAAAATGTATTTGTAAGTTTTGATGCTATTTTGAGCCAGTAATATAATACCAGATTTCACCAAGGCAACCTCATCTGTTTCCGCTGGGAAACATTCCCCCAACTGGGGGTTGGAAAGGAGGGGGAGAGAGAAGTAAAAAGGCACAAACCAGCAGAGCAATATTCACAGTTGAAATTTAGGCTTTCAGACAGCCATGAAATTGATTTGATATGTATTAGGCCCATGGGGCCAAAATATGAAGATAAAGAATGGACTTTTCCTGCAGTGATGTAATATTGGGTATTGCCATGTGCAAAATGTCAAAGGGAAGTTGTATAATTTGTTTTTTTAAATAATTTAAAAAGAATGACAAAGTAGGTAATATAAATTTGAAAATGAAAATTACAGCAATATTGCAGTTATCTTGGTCATTTTATTTATCTCTAAGGGTGAAATCATAGTTCTCAGATCATAATTTGCAATCTTTAACATAATGGTGTGGGGGTTTTCTCCATTGCCTTTTTTTCTTCCTAAATCTGTGTATGTTAAATTGAAGTCCTGTGGTTGGGAAAATATGGTTTTTATCCTGACCATGGTTACACTAGTGTTTTAATTCAGATCAAGAGTGTATTTCCACAGAAAACCTCAGTACTGTCACCACTCCTTGCACATTGTTTCACATTGGATAGAGTTTCTTCCAGCTTGGACTCTTCCAGGTGAGCCTCAGCTGGAAGATGTCCTTCCCCTTACGCACTGTGTCCATGAGAAGTCATTCATTCAGCCCATGGACCAGGCAATAGCTTGATCATGGTAAATAAAAGACAAGAAATGTGTACACCGGACAGGCAATCCACCTGTTCTCTTTAGACTGACTCTCGCAGGTCTGCCAGCCGTACTAGGGATGTGTAGGCATGGCCTCCAACCGCTAGACAAGGCTGGAGCTGAGCAAAATTAAACTCTTTGGGTGGATTTTATGGATATTTTTTTCTTCTACTTGTCCCAGTGGGTCTCTGCATAACATTTGAGTAGTAATGGGGAAATATCACCACTAGTATGTTAGGGCTTGGTATCTCAGTAAGATTTCTGTAGCATATGGGAAAACCAACCATAAAGATAGAGCTAGGGATTTCTTTTTGTCTAAGTGTGATCTAAGGGAGCTTTGTGTGGAGCTTTGTGTATTCACTGTGTTATCAAAACAGTGCAAGTGACAGCATGTAGCTTTCGAGTAGCATTTTTAAAGGTTGTAGAAAAGGAAAATTCCCAGCAATTTCCATTTGCACTCTTTTTCTCCTTGACGATTTCTATCTAGTAGTCTAAAACGAAAGAATTTGTCTTGAATGCTTTCCTTCATAGAGCCAGAGAAAAATAACAGTTATTTCAGGAACTTCAGTTTAAAGAAGAATTTTTTTTTCTCTTCACTGAAGCAATATAGAAAAAAAGCCAAAAAGTCCTTAGTGTTGTGTATATCTGGACAAATAGTTACTATTTGCCTGAATTTCTTCAAATAGCTTTGAAAAAATATTTTGATCTGGTACTCAGAGCATGAAAGAAAATATATCCTTGGCAAGAAAAGATAGATTTATGAATTCAGGTTGTGCAATGTAGGGCTGACTCTTTGCCATGGTGATTAGTTTTTAAATTAAGAAAATTTGTTCTTGCACTTAATGAGAATCAGCAGACAACTGTGGAAACAAAAAAAAATACTTCATCTTTTGAACATTAGATATTCATTGACTGCAGTTTTACCAAGTTCACCTTCTAGAACATTTGGTAAGAATTCAAAACTAAGAAGTTCAAACAGCTTTAGTTTGATGCTGCTAGCAGAACTAAAACTGGTTTAGGCTCTGAATATTAATTACCATCCTGCTTTAAAGGTTACAACACTCTCTTTATCCAATGGGTGTCATAGTTCTGTTTGAATAAAGCCTTAATTATAGAGTATTATAGAATATTGCAGTGAGCTACAGCAACAAAGCCAGCAAGCGGGTTATTCTTTCTTTGACAGGCTTATAAAGATAATAAAGGCATGTGAAAAAAAAGAAAAACCCATCTGTTAAAAAAATAAATTGAGACAATTATGGATTAAGAGTGTTTATTTTTTCTCCATTTGCACAGAAGAGAAAAAAAGGTTACTGCCATTCTTACGACTGTGCTTTCCATTAGTAGAGGTTTTTTAAATGAAAAAGCTTTATCATATTATTTAGCAATATGGATATGATTTGTATTCTGCTTCCTCCGTTATGTGAATACCTTCCTTTGTGTGTATTTTCATTTTTCCTATAAACAAAAAAATTATTACAGCCAATGCAAAGAGATCTGTTCCCCTTTACCAAAGCCTGGGAAATGTACTGCAAAGTCTTTTTTCCCCTAGGGACCTAAGACTCACCTTCCAGCCAGGAGCATGGAGGTCTTGTTACAGCAGGCTGACATGGTTTATGATAACAGACGTTTTCATTTCCAACTGCACCAGATCATAGATCTCCTGTGTCCTGGATCCCCCTTCTAGCAAATATTTCTCAACTGATAATTAGCTGGAAAAAACCTGCCAAGCGATGTCCTTGTTTTGTCTTTCACAGCTGTCACTGGTGCCTAAATCAGTAATGTCCATCTGAAAACTTCCAGATGCTGTAAGGTATTTCTAATAGACTTCTGACTTTGCAGTTGTCCAACTGGAAAATTTGTCTAACAGAAAAGGGAGTTAAAGAGAGGACTGTGAGTACACAGCTCAATGTGGTAATTTGGACATAGCACAGGTCTTAACTGTGAATGATAGGCAGCAGGGATAACTGCAATGTTTCACCTTAGCTGGTTTCAAAAAACCAAAATTAATCTCAGTCCTAATCTTATGGTCATTTTGTTCTCAGTTGCAAGACAAGCAGCAAACATGTCATGCTTTTTTTTCTAGAATCTGATAACCGCAGTACAGGAACAAAAAACAGCAGCACAGGTTTTCCTGCAATTTCCAAAGAGAAAGACAAGACCTGATTTGTTCTGATAAAATCTTCCCACCAAAGGCTATATTGCTATGGATTTACCTGTTTTCTTCCTAATAAATATCCTCTGTGAAGTTGAAGTGTATTTTTTTCCTAGGTTTTTCATGTTCTTTTTCTATTTATTTCAGCCTACTTTTTTTCTGTTTCAGAGTACATGTATCTATATCACAAGTACAGAAATTTAAAGAGCTATGTAGTTTAGGACAATTTTGGTAAGAAATATTTAAATTAATGTGTTAGAGAGTGTTCTCAGTCATAGACTGGCTATCTCACATCTTTGCCCAAAAATGATTTCCTAAGATTTTTACCCAACTCACATCCAGTTATAAAATGTTTAAAATTGTCTTTCTGTATTGTTGCATTGTTGCAGAAATATTTCAATGAGGAAATAGTGATTCTTCATTAATGGGATCTCTGAAGCAGGGAGAAACAAAATCAAGCAAAACAGCACACAGAATGAGTTTCTCTGCTTGCTCAGGAGACATTTAACTAGGACTGTGACCTTTAAAAAGAAGAATCAAAAAAAAAGCACAGAAGATAAAAAGATGGGAAGATGTGTTGTGAATATGTAGATACCCTGTAGCTAACTCTGTATCTGGTGAACTAAAATTATGGGGTTTTGCCTTATAGGTTTTTTAAGTACTGGGGACCAAGCTGCAAAAGGCAATTATGGATTGCTTGACCAAATCCAAGCTTTACGATGGATTGAAGAAAATATTGGATCTTTTGGAGGAGACCCGAAGAGAGTTACTATTTTTGGATCTGGGGCAGGAGCTTCCTGTGTCAGTCTCCTGACACTTTCCCACTATTCAGAAGGTAACAATCCTCCAGGCAAAGTACTTTTTTTTTCTTTTTTCTTTTTCATGTTAAAATGTAGTGAAAGTGCGAAATGAGGTAGGCTGAATTAGAATTACATGAGGTCTGTAATTTTTGTAAAATACCTACTAGATAGAATTTTGGATTTGTATTAGTCAACATAAATATATTTATAAGGAAAACTAAATCCTATTACAGCATAAATCTCATGCAACAAATGCCATGGGCAATATACTTTTTCCAGCTTTATCAACAGATTCCACTGGCTCTTCTGTCAAAGAATTTGCCCTAATTAAAATGGAAAAGAGCAATGACCTTTTTGATTTTTTGTACACTCTTGGCTGCACTTCCAACATATATGTAGATGCTTTCCTTAATTAGTAAAAATATAACTAAGCCTTATTAAAAGCTATGTATAACTCCCCACAAGTACTGTGTGATCCCACACAGTATTCTTTAGATTTTGATAAGGGAGCTGTGGGGTTTCTACCCTCAGCACCTCATCCTCCAAAAAAACCCAAACCCAAACTCCAAGAATGTACAGCACCAGTACTGAACTATAAATATTCCTGGTGATAAGATCAAATCTACAAAGACTGAATAAAAGACAACACCAAAATATCTATTGTATTTATTAATCCATATCATTTCTATCACAATAAAACAGACAGAAATTTGTAACAGATAAGCCACAGCCAGAAGTTTTAGCAGGGAGGCTGGAAAACACACCTAATTTTGAAATACATACTTATGCTTGACAATTCAGTCTTCTTATACAAATAAAATTTCAGTGAATAACTGTTGAGCAAGCCATGCCAAAATCAAGCAGATGGAACCATGAAAAACTTAACTGATTAAATAATTGACATTTTTTAATGTGTGCATTCCGTTATCATACTCAAAGGTATATCAACAAAAACCCCACATGCTTTTCTAACTTTTCTGTCTTTTGCATTTTGAGAACATGATGGTAGAAACCATATGCAGAAGATACCCAAGTATTTAAGTTTAAATATAAAATGGGCCATTTTATTGGTTTTACCAGTAAAAAAAGCACAGATGGGGCAGATTCACCAGTAAGCTTCCCTTGTCTTTCAGTGCTTTAAGCAAAGAAACTCTTCAGATTGGTTTTTCATCTTTCCTTTCTTCATACTCCAGTTTGTATATTAGTGTACGTAACACAGAAAGAACAATTGAGTATCATCTTGTTCTCTTGCAAAACAATTTAAATGTTACAATTTTAATTCAACATATAAGCAGGGTTACACACATACACACACACGCACACACACACATGAGCACGCAATTCAGCATATAAGCAATGATAACACATATACACAATAATAATTTTAAAATTAAATGGTAAATTAAAAATATCAGAATAGAAGATTCAAACGTGAAATTGCTTTTAATAGAGCAGATTTTTTCAAGTTAGTATGATGCATGGCTTTTGTGAAGGAAATGAGAACGTGTAATTTTCATTTGACCTTTAAACTACTGAAAGGCGCATTTATGAGTGTCATTTACATGGCAAAGAGCATATGATTGCCTTTAGCTTCCAGTCCTTCAAAGAAATTTTCACAGGACTACCAATGTGGTAAAGCCAGAGGACTTCCATCAAAGACACAAGAAAACTGCAGTACAGGAATGAGCTTTGTTCTTGAAACAGTAACCTGAAACCTTCATGCTTTTTGTGTGTGAGCATCAAGAACATGGCAGATTTTAATTAGTAGCCTATTCTACATAGCATAAAAAGGGAGCAGTGAGTAGGATCTATGGAAATTTATTCAAAATTTCATTGTATGCATCCTTTAGGGATTCTATAATCAAAACTTTGTTTCCTAAGTAAGAAATAATTTTCATTTTTTTAAATATATATATATATTTAATACCTAATTGTATCTGTATTTAAACGATTTGCACCTGCAGGTTTGTTCCAAAAGGCAATCATACAGAGTGGAACAGCCCTGTCCAGCTGGGCAGTGAACTATCAGCCTGCCAAGTACACTCGGATATTGGCAGATAAAGTGGGCTGCGACATGCTGGATACCACTGATTTGGTTGAATGTCTGCGGAATAAGAATTACAAAGAACTCATTCAACAGACTATCACTCCAGCCACGTACCACATTGCCTTTGGGCCTGTGATAGATGGAGACGTGATTCCAGATGACCCTCAGATTCTAATGGAGCAAGGGGAATTCCTTAACTATGATATAATGCTGGGTGTGAATCAAGGGGAAGGTTTGAAATTTGTGGATGGCATTGTAGACAATGAAGACGGTGTTTCTCCTAATGATTTTGACTTTTCTGTCTCCAATTTTGTGGACAATCTATATGGCTATCCAGAAGGGAAGGACACACTGCGAGAGACCATTAAATTCATGTACACTGACTGGGCAGACAAAGAAAATCCCGAAACAAGACGGAAGACCCTGGTTGCTCTTTTTACAGACCACCAATGGGTTGCTCCAGCTGTTGCCACGGCTGACCTGCATGCCCAGTATGGATCTCCAACATATTTCTATGCATTTTATCACCATTGCCAAAGTGAAATGAAACCCAGCTGGGCTGATTCAGCTCATGGTGATGAAGTCCCTTACGTGTTTGGGATTCCTATGATTGGTCCCACAGAACTGTTCAACTGCAACTTTTCCAAGAATGATGTCATGCTTAGTGCAGTGGTTATGACATACTGGACTAACTTTGCCAAAACTGGGTAAGTGTGACCCCTAGCATTCATTTTGTTGATAGCATACTTCTAAAATAGCCAGTATCCCATTCCAGCGGCCTCAAAATCTGATTTTGAAGTAGTTGTATAGAAATATTTGTGCTAAGGCAGGAGGCAAATGAGGCTTATTCATATTTAATAGATTTTTAATTAGTGTGTTCCCTCAAAGTATTTTCTTTCAGTAGCTCAATGAGAATAATAACACACTGTATTTTTGGTTCAAAAAATAGGAAAATTACTAAGACAAAAAGCATGTCTCAGAGAAAAGGTGGTTCACTAAGATACTGAAAAATCAGAGGCAACATGTCTGCTACTTGAAGAAGGAACTGTCAGGCAGATAGCACTTATCTGCTACAAAAGAAAGGAAGTTCTTGTTTTTCAGCGACCTTCACAGGGATGAGGACTCAGGGAGGAATTAGAACAGAAAGGCAGACACTGGAATTTTTTTTTTCCCTCTGAGGGCTATAATGGCAATAATAAGTACTTGACTGGAATGAAGAAGAGACTCGGATATAAATTTTGCTTCAAGAAAGTTAAAAAATTAAATTAATTCTGCTTACAAAACAAAATAAAGACATCAATATTTTGATGAAATAGAGTTGTAAACACCAAGGAAAGAACCCTCAAAGCAGCTTAATATGTGAGCAATATTAATAAATTCTGTTCTCTTCTTATAACATTCCTTTTAACAGTATTGCAGTGTTTTACTTCAGTGGCAAGGGCTTTTTTTGTTAACCTTGAGTCCTCAGTACCGAATTAAAACAAAGATACTTGTGGCACAAAGGGGCTGTAAATCTTTCCACTGAATGTTTAATGGCAGGATTGGGCTCTGGAAACTGCAGCTCTACTGCACTGCAGTGAACAGTGTGCAGCTATATAAGAAAAACTCAGATGCCTATTGTGAAACGCTCAGAGGTTTTAGCTGCCCTTGTAGCCTTCTATGAATCTAAATGGTGGTTGAGAGAGATATTTTGCAGTCTTAACAAGAACTTCAAGCATAAATTGAGTAAAAACCAATCAAATCCTTCAGGTCAGTGCACAAGAAAAAAAATTCTTTTGTTGTACTGCATATCAGACAAACAGGTACAAAAGCATGCAGAAACCCTGGAGTTCAGCAACAAAAATTAATGAACTGTGTTATATTTATATGTATTTGGCAACAAGAAGTTTCAGTACTGGGATGGGCAGAGTTTGTGATGAAGTCTTGGTTTATGGACAGACAATGCTGCATGATAGCTGTACCACTGGCGCAGAGATGATGATACCGTCAGTTTGTCTTTATTTTGGTAGATGAAGTGCTATGTATAGACAGAGGACATCAGATCCTTATAAATATACTTATTGGAAAAATAATGGAGATGAAAGGTCTCCATGGTCTCGCTATTGTTTACAATTACTTTATTACTATTCCCTGTATATTAAGTAGTTGTATTTAAGCAGTTTTTGAGGCTGACAGGAGCTTCTCACAGTCCCAGCTGCCACCATTACTCATAATTTCAAGCACTTTCCAGCTGTTGCTACTTGAAAACTAATTTCAGCAGGCTATACCCAGTTCTCTGGTTATAAAGCCATCATCACACTATACCTAAAGGCAAAAACAGGTGCTTTGGGAGAGCCATTAGTAATTTCTGAAACTTCTCCATTGCTGATGAGATAGGAATGGGGTATATATCCTATTACAGGCTCACTCCCTTACAGGCAGTCTGAAAAATGTATCATTAGAAATGGCCTCTAGCTGTAAAATTTCAGTTTTCAAAGGAAAGGAAAAGAGCAACACAATGCATATCACCTTGATGGGGTTTTTTCTTTGTTTGAGTAAACAATGATTAATCATTCTGCATTGTACTTGGAGAATACTTGGAGGCAGATAAAATTTTAAGATTACATTTGTTCTGCACTTCAGACAGAAAGGCAAAGGTTGTAGCATCTCAAGCCTAGAGCAATGGGATCTCTGGGGCAACTGTTCTCCACTCTGCTCACTCACTTGCAATCTGGAATCTCTGTACCCACTCAGGTCCTTCAACTCTCAAGTTCAGAACTGTATTGCCGGGGGCTCTGCTTTGGTTTTTTCCCCACCCTATTTTTAATTGATAATTTCCCATCCTTATTATGATAGTACTTGTCTTGCTTTGTATTTGTACCCATGGCAATGCATAAAACTCTTTTAATGGAAAGACTTTATTATGTCGCATTTCCCTGTAGGTAAGCTTTGAACATTAGAACTGCAGATATATTTATTTATTTTTAATGTGTTTGAGACTTTTCCAATCTCTATGACTCTCCCACAGAGTCTGCATTCGGGTACTTATTGTAAAATTATGGCTCAGGTGGTGCATCATTCAGATGGACTTTTAATGACAGGCCATCCGTTGCTAAAAAGCACACACTGTTTAATGGGCTTACTGCCAAGGCTGGGTTTGCAGGGCAGGTCAATCTTGTAAAATCAGTAGGTGAAAGACACAGCACAGGGCACAGTGCTTTTATTGTGTTTAACTTGTAAGTTGGTTACTGAAGCTAGCAAACAGGAGGTGACAATTAAAGTGTTTAATGCCAAATAGTTTGTGCTTCAAATGAATGCCTGGAAGCTGCATTTTGCTAATCCTTCACCTATGACTTTTTTTTTTCAATGATGGTGATTACTATTAAGAGTTTTTCATTTGGCCTTTTCAAAACTGTTTCCAACATGCCCTAGAAATAGGAAAACAATTCCATTTATTACAGCGTAAGTTTGAGAAACTACATTTGGGATACAAAAATGACATGAAAATACAGCTTTGAATTCCTCAATGCACAGAATTATATGTGAGAGCTTCATTATGATGTGCACTTGGAGCTTCAGTCTGCTGCCAGTAGCGCCATCCTAACTGTAATGGTAATTTTATAGGCCAAGTTCTGTTTGTTACCTCCTTTGCAGACACATCAATGGGGAAGAATGAACAACATGAGGGGTTGTGGGCAAGTCCCTCATAGATGCTCTGCCAGCTATGCTCTTGCAAGGGTTTTGAAGTTTCACATAGTAGATACAAAGCCATACTCTCATTAGAGACATCTATTAGGTTTCTAAAAATTGCCCTGGTTTTCAGGAATTACAGTACTCTACTTTTTATCCCATTCATCCAGCTCTACCTGTGTTGCTATTGGGAAAGATAAAGGTCTGGAGGATATATCCTTGTTTTCTTTGTATTTCGGGTAAATACTCCAGAATTATTTAGGTACCATTGAATCTGAAGCACAAACCTGAGTTATTAGGAATATCTGTGTTTTGTATGCAGTTTGGTTCTCTAATAGAACTGATTAAAGCTGCAGTTATTAAAGTGGAGTTTCAAATCAATTCTCAGGCAACTCTTTTATGAGGCTGTTGCATTTCTTTTTGATGTTTTCATCTGAAGAAATAACTGTTTCCAATGGCAAATCTGTGTTAGTCAAACAAAACAGTGTAGTTATGGTTTGTGTTCCTTAGCTCTTAGAAGGAGTCCTTAGCTGTTAGTCCTTAGCTGACAGGGAGCATGGCAACAGTGGGAACTGGTGATAATTGAGGAGAGGAGGTAAGGGAAAACATGCCTGTGTACCAGTCCTTCAAGCAGGAATGTCTGTGGCATTTTTAGTATTGTGACAGCATAAAAAGAATCAACAGAAGAATGAAGAAAAGCCAGTTTTTCCCTCCCTTCCATTTTTTTTAATCGTACAGAGAAAAGAGTACTACTGAAAGAAAATAAAATATCTAGGGGCCTTTCAGAGTGTTGGAGACAAAGATTATGTAACTGTGAAGACATTTTGCTCTCCAGTGAAGACAGAGAAGGACAAAAAATTTAAAACATTTCAAATACATTAATGTAACAGTTCCTGAGTGATAGTCAATGCTGTAGCAGAAGTAGTTAGAACACAGTGTTTCACCATCTTATAAGGAATGGGGATATGAGAAAACTTCTTAATTCACTATTCTTCCCCTGAAAATATAATCAGATATGAAACACCCAGTTCCTTCATTTACTCTCCAGGTCAGCTACTAATCTACCTTGTGAACAGGAGTGTGTGTTGCTCCTCAGTCAACATCCATTGCAGGTATATTTACTTTAGATCACCTGAGAAAAAAATTGATGTTTTGATTTTACGTCTTGTGCTCATGAGGTTTGAATTGAATGACAATATACAAAAACATCTTAAGTTGTGCAAAATTAGTGCAGACTGAAAACGGGAGGAAAAAGGTGGCAGGTGACACGGGATTATTCTGCACATTAACAAAAATATACCTTAGAGAAGATATGGTCTCCTGTCATATGGAGAAAAATCAGGCATTCCATGATGGGGACATTTTTTTGATGGATAAGATGTTTGAATTCTAAAGGTGTTGACAATAAGTAATGAGATAGGAAAATAAATAACAATAATCATCAATCTTGTCATAGTAGTCGGATGAAGAAAAAAAAAGCCTCCCTACCAACTGACAAATGGGGAAACAAGAAATCTCCTCCCTATGAGAACCAATACTGTAAAAAGTTCAGAACTGGAAATACATTGTTCAGATTATACTGTTATCATCATGATTGCAGTGGATTTTTAAAGGAAGGTTTCCTGGCAGTCTTTGTTATGAAATTACACACTTGAGACTCAAGAACATCTAGAAACACAAAGGAATTGTGAGAGTCTTAAAAGGCGAGGGAAAATTTGAAATTAAAGTAACAGATCAAAAATTTTGTTGAACAGATGATTTGATAGGAGAAATTATTGCCTGTACATCTATGTTTTATGCCTATCAATAAAACAGGAAAATGGTTTGTAGTAGGATAAGCTGCCCAACTACCCTAGGAGAAAACAAGTTGTAAGTTGTAACTTCATGAATTTTCTGCAGTGTACGTAGCAGGATGGCCAAGGGAAGTAAAAATATTCTTGTTTATATCTACTGAATATTTTTGACAAATGATCATTAGTCTATAAAACCAAGATCCAAGGCCATTATTAGATCCTTTATTTAGGACTGGACTTATTCCTGTTTCTTGTAAAAAAACCCCAATATAATTTATAGATTTACCTTCCAAATTCAGAGAGACTATTCAAACCATTTTATTAATTTTTTAAGTGATCAGCCCTAGAGTTGATGTCAATGGCAGAGCTCTGATATGCTCAGGAAAGAAACTACTTGTCTGTAGGGATAGTTAATTTTTTTCTGTTTCTTGTTTCAATGAACAACTTCATGCCCACACAGTGTCATGTAAACAAATATTCAAATACAAGCCCAGACTCATGTAATGTTATTTTCTCTTTTGTGTTTGGAGGAGGCGGCAGCATAATTGTCTGCTCCCAATAAATATAGTTTAAAATGACAGATGGAAGTAGAGGATGGCAGGGAGGAAAAAGGAGGCTGATGTTCACTTGTTTTGCAGGCTTTTTGTAGGGAA